>NW_023270316.1:9786912-10115010 GCF_011800145.1 Mirounga leonina | reverse complement strand
GCCCCTCACCTCCCGCGCTCCGTCGGCGCGCGCCACCCGGCCGGGGCCGCGGCTCGCGTGCAGGCGCGCGCTGCAGCCACCCGGGCGCGGGGCCTGCGGGCGAGGGGTTGGGGGGCGGGGAGGGTCAGGGCTTTTTTTTGTTTGTTTAATCGGAGTTGTCTTTGCCGCAGGGGCTGCGAGGACGCGGAGGGCTGGAGGGAGGAAACGGCAGCGGAGGCTGCGCTGCGGTTGGTGCGGAGCGGGCGGGTCGGTGCTAGCAGGTTCTTCCTCTGGCTGCCACCGGCAGTCAGTCTCACAGCAACAACTCGGTTCTCCTCGACCGGCTCCTCTCGTGGTCTCGGCCTGAGCACGGCCACGCCGTGTGCACTGGAGCCGGCCACACGCGGGGCACATACAAGGGCACTGCATAGAGGCGCGCAGGGCCCGTGTGCGTGCGCGTGTGAGCGAGTGTGAGTGAGCTGGGCTTCCCGGACACGGTTTCTGAGGATGCGGACTAGTTTCACCTTTTGAGTATGAAATTGTGAATTAATGAGTGCATGGGTGACACTTACCATAGTTTTCTAAACATGTTCACATTCCCCCTAAAATTAAAATATGTCGCTATGTGGCTGAGGCGGGATGTCCATTCAAATATTGATGGTTACCTCCATGCACTGTAAGTGACCAGGACAAGAAGCTGCATCTGATGTCTTCTGCAGCTTCTCGCTGACCGGGTTTAGGGAAATCTTGGAATCTTGAACACCATACTCAGGCCCAGGGGACACCTCTTGGCTGCACTCCCTGAAAAGCTCCATCAGGGGCTGGCTGGCATCTTGCCTTGTAGTGAGATATTCAACCCACCAAGGAACACTTGAGAAGTGATTTAGACATCATACACACAGGCACATACATAGAAGGAGAGCGAAAACTGAATGAAGCTTCCTCTAAGAGAGAAATCAGAACTCCTAAACAAAGAACAATCCCCTACCAAAAATATTATAGCCCAAGGGATGGAAGTAAAGTCACAAGGACACATTTAAAATGTATTTTCTGGTTATGGATATTTAATTAAGTTACATCTAGAAAAGAAACCTAAGCACAATCTATTCACTTTAGGCCAATATTAGCACCTTTTTTTTTTTTTTTTACTTTTAAAGGAAATTTAAAAATAATTGGCATTTCAGGAAATGCAGAACCATGTGGAATAATTTTTTTTCCAACATCTGAAAATTTCAGAAAGACCAACTATATAAAAATCTACGTTTCCAACAAATGATGAAATCATGTGGAAATATTCTTTACAACACAAAATGGAAAGCAATTTAAACATTAATAAATCTATAGACAATTTGTTTAGAAAAACTACCGATTTGTTTAATCGTCTCAAATCACTGCTCTCAATTGTTTGACGTAATGCTAGTTTATTTCAGGTTGTATCTCTAAAATATATAGCTGTGCATATTTTTTTAGAATTCATCGGGTCAGAATAATCAGTTAGAAAATCATATTAATGAAATAATTAAAGATCAAGATTTACAAATTTTGTGAATGAAGTAATAATGGCATCAATTTTAGTAATCTCAGCAACACTCCTCACCAATCAGGCATTTCAGACCCTTCTGCATTCCTGATTAAACTACGGCTGTGTTAAGTATCTATAATTCACGTTTAGGTGCCAAACAATCCCATGAATTATGGAAAAGGTTTTGGGAAATGCATGGACTGAAGCAGGGATGGAAAAGCTCACTATAGTCCTCCTGGAATCTGTAGGAACTCAGCCTACAGGGGAGTAGACAGTCATAATAAAAGACAGATTCTTAACGTCCTTAATGTCTCTACCTGCTCATCATCCCTTGTGTTTTCTTACTAGTAAAATTAGGGAGGTCCAACAGGCTCTGTAGCTAGATTTATTGCTGTAATTCAGTGAAAGTGAATCGCTGTTCTAGGATTTCAATATAATTCGCAGGTGTGTGTTGTTTGACTTGTAAAACATTTTTGACAAATTAAAATCAATTACCAACATTGAAAACCACAAGATTTTTAGTTTATCCTGAAAAATAGGAAGATCTGGGCAGGTCAGGTGTGCATTTCCACACGGCAAAGAGCAGCCGGAGATGTCCTGTGTCTCCTTTACACAGGGATATTCTTCCCATTTGCTCCTCACTCCCAAGCCTGTCTTTTTTTTTTTTTAATATTTTATTTATTTATTTGAGAGAGAGAGAATGAGAGAGAGCACATGAGAGCGGGGAGGGTCAGAGGGAGAAGCAGACTCCCCGCCGAGCAGGGAGCCCGATGCGGGACTCGATCCCGGGACTCCAGGATCATGACCTGAGCCAAAGGCAGTCGCTTAACCAACTGAGCCACCCAGGCGCCCACTCCCAAGCCTGTCTTAATGCCTGGCCCCGGAAGGCATTTGAATGTGAGAGCCTGTGCAGTTAAATCTGTATTCAACAGTGTGAGATCAGGGAAGGAGCACTGTCAAACAGAAAGACAACGGTCAAATACAGGGAACTTTATAATACAGAGGATGAAGCCAGGCCAATGTACTACCAAGACACCAAACTATGAGTTGGAGAAAATTTTGTTCATAGTCTGGCAAGTGTTTTGCAGTGGCAGTTAACTATGAAACTCGAGATAGTTAAGAATTTAATGAAAATGAGATATTTCTTCTCACTAACTCATCTGTCCCTACTGATGATTTCCACCTAAAATTAGTACCCCACTTGACACCATAGTGAATAGCCGAGAAAACAGTAACAATTGCTAAAAGAGAAATTGAAATATCCGTGGGGGGGGATCCAGTGCCTGGGTGGCTCAGTCAGTTAAACATTGGACTCTTGATCTCAGCTCAGGTCTTGATCTCAGGGTCACGAGTTCAAGCCCCACATTGGGCTCCAAGCTGGACGTGGAGCCTATTTACTTAAACATAAAAACGATTTCTTTAAAAAAAGACTTAAAAATATATCCATGAGAGGGGGCTGCCATGTGCTTTAGGGGAATTTAGGAACCTGTTCAACTCCAGGATTCCTTCAGACTAGATTTAAGTGTAGACGGCACTGAGGTTAAGATTGATTTTAATCTGTACACATTTGTTTATATTGTGTGGTTTCAGGGTTGACATATGGCCCACTTGCCACTAAATGTTGATGTGACTGAATTTTCTCTATTGGAGACACTTCGGGCAGGGAAACTAAAGGTCCAGAAGACCTACTTTAAAAATATAAAAGGGCAAAGCAGGAGGCATCTACTGCTTGCTAACTCATGTATTAGCATGTTCAGAATTCAGTCTATGCAGAGTAGATGCATTTTAATGATGGAGAGCCTGAGGGAGGCTTACCGCAGTGTGTTTCCTCGATGTACCAGCAGGAAGCATGATATTGAGTGTCTCTGGGGTGTTCTTGTCTTCTCATGAATCAGCTTTCCAGGCAGCTGTGAAACATTCATTCACCACTTAAATATCGCAAGGCTTTGGAAGACACCTCGCATGTTACCTTTTCCTTAAAACAATGTTTCCTAAACTTTCTTGATAATGAGTATCACTGGGGTGATCTTAAATATTTCCATGGAGATTCTGATTAAGTATTTCTGGAGCGGGACATGCAACTATGGAGAATCTGTCTTAATAAAACAAGTACCCCTTTGAGCAAGATTGTTCCAGTAGTGGGCACCGGTCCATGACCATTTCTTTCTTAATAGACCAGAGTGGACTTGCCCACTTTCTTCCCTCTCGTGTAAGTCCCATGCACCTCCATCATCATATGGACGCTGGACAAGGTCTAGAATCCTGATAGACCCTGAACTTAAGCTGTAGCTGTGTTATTTAAGCGCTGAAAACATGCAAGTGCAACTAGGTGGTCAAGAACCATTGGCTGAGTCAGGTTTGAGGTTGTTCTAAGGTCATATGGCCATTTAATGTTTTAAGAAGTTCCTGTTTGCATTTAAATCAGTCATAGATAGGGGATAGGCTCACTGCACCTTTCAACAGCAAAGAAAAGAAGGAAAGATGATATTAAACCTCAGACAGAAGCTGTGACTCTTAAAATGGGCAGAAATATGTTGGAGCAAGAAATGCAGTCACTTTCTCTTATGGAAAAATAAACTGCCTAATAATGGAGGAGGGATTCCAGAGGAATTGGAAACTCATACAGCGAGCTGTAAGTGTGGGGCTCACACTATGCTTACTTTACAGATTAATTTTAAAAAATTCAGAGCTCACCATGTTGCTCTACTTTATGTTTTCAGAGAAAAGTTGTGAAATAAGGAATAAACAACACTTCTACTACGGGGTGAGAGAGGGGAGGTCTTATTGTATTGAGTGGTAGCTGAGCCAATCACCCAGAGAGACTGGTGGACTTCTGAAAACAAAGGTCATGTTTTAGAAGTCACTCAGCAATAAAATGATGTATGTTTGGACTATTTCATAGTAAAAGCCGCTACCAGAGAGAAGCAAATCTTTCAGTTCTGAAAATAACTTTGAAGATCTCATTTATTGTATAAAATATCTTGTAAGTTCATGGTAACCAGAGGCTCAGACCCCCCAGGCTGATGGACAAGGGCACTTAGCAAGACAAGCCACCCAAAGGTCCTAGCCCAAAGGTGAGGGATCTGGAAGGGGTGACAGAGAAGAGGGCTGTTGAGCATCGCTGATGAACTTGGGGCCAGCTGCAACAGTGGGGGCTGCTCATCTTGCTAATCCCCTCTTGTAAATTGTCCAGTTATTGGGACCAACCAGAATCCTGGAGAAACTGTGCCTGGATGGAATAAACAATGTGAGAAGCAAGTAGATCTGAAGAGCACAGAGAAGACAAGGGTGGATAATGGTGGATACTGTCGATGCCACACCCAAGCCTCTCTAACAGACCAGGGCACCCATCCCCAGCTGCCGTTGGGGTTCGTGCTAACTTCTCATAGATGTCCCCTTCTTCAGAGAATGGCCCTCTTCAGAACGGGTGATGCCTCAACTTGGAAGATGCCCCCCCACCCCCTCCCTGGGGATAGTCTGAAGCCAACGACAAATGGACAGATTTGTACCAAAACCTGGCTTCTTGCTTCAAAGCAGACCAGCTCTGGTATATTTCATCCCCAGAGCTCCCTGCTGGTCCGGGCAGAAGCTAGCATCCATCTGACACCTGCATCTTTCCTTGGCTCCTTCCCCAGCCCACTTGAGCTGGACCTGGCAATTGGAGACTCCTCGCCTCCTCCCCTGTCCTGGGAATTTGTGTTCTGCCCACCATTCCCCACAGTGAGAACCATTTTCGAGGATGCAGTCTTGAGAAAGCAATGTGTTGTCAAGACCATCTGGAGAGTATACATGACTGAGCCCGGGGAAGGCCTCTATTTAAACTTGTAGATTCTGGCAAGTGGGTGTGGAGATCTACTCATCTTGTGGCCACCCAGACAAGCCTCATAAGTAAGTCCCCTTGTTTATCCAACCTGCCACCTACCATTCCCGAGCGGCCTTCCTTCAGTCTCGTCTTGCCCTCTGTCCTGGAGCCAATTTCATATTTCACCTGCAGAACCCCTGAGGTTTCAAACCAACACATATACCAGGCCCTCCTGTTACCCAGGTTTAATTCCTCCAAAAATTTTGGAAACAAACAGCTGATAAAATTAGGAAAATAATTCTCACTAGGTTTATAAAAATGGAGACTACATAAGCATAGTTTGAATACATTTTGTTATAATTCTTGGCGTTCAAGATATGGAAGGGATGCAAGTTACTGATATTACCAGCCCTGGGCTTCCTATTTCACAAGTGACAGTTGTTTCAGAATTCAAGTATATTTTTTAAGCACAATGTATTATTTATTTATTTATTTTTAAAAGATCTTATTTATTTATTTGACACAGAGAGAGATCAGGAGAGCACAAGCAGGGGGAGCAGCAGAGGGAGAAGGAGAAGGAGGCTGAGCAGAGAGGCAGACATGGGGATCGATCCCAGGACCTGAGCCAAAGGCAGACGCTTAACTGATTGAGCCACTAAGCACAATATAATTTTTTAAACACAATGACCCAGTTGTACAGCTTGGGTTCAGGTGAGCAAAGGTAGTAATGATGCAATCTGTTTTTTCTCAGGGTTGTAGTTCAGCCTGGTGAGTAATACCGTGTCTTCAAGTTCAGTACAATAGTAGCAATAAGCCTTGTGAAGGCTTATTCATTTTACGTCGCATTATTTCTACAAGTATTAACACACACACACACACACACACAGCTGTTTGGGCTGAAAGTAAAAAATGCAATTTAAGAGGATAAAGTCAGATTTATGCTACTTTCTGAAGTCAATGAATCCTGGGCTAACAAAGGTTTCTTAATATTATGTAGTCCTTCTGTTCATGGAAGATATCCACCAAGCAAGAAAGAGAAATGAGAAAATGTATCATCAAGGGGAGAAAATGACAAAGCCATTTGGAACCATATCAGGTAAATAAAAAGATTCTTTAAGAAATGTGCACTGTGGTTTATCTCCCAAACTATTCCACCTCACTAATCCCAATGGCAGGCTGCAAAGTTGGTTTTGAGATGTTTGCAGCTGAAATCTATCAAAATACAACTATTTCTTAAAGAATACAAGTAGCTGAGGGAAATTTGTGAAAGATAGAGGAAATATATTCACCTGATAGGTTATTCTACATTAATATTTTCCAACGGTTAAATTGAGCCTATTTTTATTTCTGTCCTGTCTTTTCTGATAATTATTTATGAACACATGTCTCGTCATTTAGATTTAAACGCCCTTAATGAGAGTAACCTAACCTTATAAGCCTTTGCATCCTTATTTTGCCTTGTTTAGTACTTTTTTACCTGGTAAGGTATTTAATCAGTGTTTGTTTAATGAATTAACAAAAATGCCAATTAGTGCACAAATTCAATTGTTGATTTAAATGCTTTGTATGAATAATTTCCCTGCGATGTAATAGGTATTTTTAGTGAGGCAGTCGAATATTTTTATATTAGGAACTGAAAATTTTCCATTCCCTGACCAGAAACCAATCTCAAAACACAGCCGTGATAATGTCTAATTACTAAACCACCAGGGAACCAAAGCTTCCTATTTTCGTGTGAAAATAAAATAGAGAATGATGTTGAATAAGTATGTCCTCATTAGTCTTCAAAACATTCTCACCTTGTGAGACTGGAAAAAGCCTTCAGAGGCCATTGGATTCAGCATCCACGTCTAGGCAGGATGATAACTAAATTATACCAAAAATTCTGTTGCTTTCCTGTATAAGGCTCTCCTTGGAAAAAATTTTATGAAGTTTTAACTTGTAAGTTTTCCCGATGTTACATAGCAAAATAAAAATTATGGGCGTGATCTGTTTGCTGTGTTTATATTACATCAAGCCATTGGTGTAATGGATCTTTGTAACTAAATTTGTGGACTTAAGCAATGGTTTTCTTGTTTTCAAAAGTCTTCCCAAAATCCAATGATCAAAGAGTTTATTCATTTTCCCCAATAAGTCATCAGAAATCATATTGTTTGATTTAAGCCTACTCCCTGCCCTTGTCATATTATAAGTGTATAGAAAGTGCTTGCTCAACATGAATTCTGTCATGTATTTGTGTGTATGCCTATGTATTATTATTATTATGTGTATATGACTTTTTAATTTACAAAGGCAATTGCTGAAGTTAGCCTAATCTACCTTTTCTCCAAATTAAGTAATTCATTTCCTCTTGATCAATTATTCAATATGGAGCCACAACTTTTAAATCGCTGGAAATGACTATTGGTCATGAACAGCTGAATAACAGTAATTGTGTATGGTTTAAACTAACACATCCCACGTAATGTTAGGTGCTATGTGTAATACACAGAAAACATGTATGCTATCTCAGAAGCAGACATTGGAATGAGTATTTGTGTGAAATTAATGTTAAAGCAAGTGCTCCCAGAGGAGATTAACATGGAGGTGGAGGAGGCAGGACAGAAAGAGGAAAAAGATAGGCAACTGTACAATTTTAGACGCAAGACCGACAGAAAATAAGGTTCATCACGATTATGCAGAGGAATGCTGGGTTTTAACTTATGCCTCGAAGTTGTCTAAATCTAGGCAAATTTGCTGGGCTTTCGCCCAACAGTCAATTACCAGATTGGTTAATGGTTAAGGGGGGTGAGAGAGGTCGGGGGAGGGGAGATGATGAGGGGATTAAAATAGACATCCAGGCACTCCTGGATGTCTGCACCTCTTGACAAAGTGGTCCCAACAGTCCAAGGGCAGTGGCCAGAAGAGGATCTGCGGGGCTGGTCTTTGAAAGTGCACCCAAGGGGGCTCCATCCACACCAATAGAAATTTTGAATCTGAGGGGACCTGGGCAGGGCAGGTCTGCTACCTATAGTAGATGCCTGTAAGATATTGAGAAAATATAACCAACATATATAAGGCAGTTATAGTACAACATAACAGTTAAGTAGCTGTCACTGTAAGTCCAACATAGATTGAGATCATTGAGATTTTTTACATGGGCTGAAGGAGACTGAACAGACTTGCTTGTGGAAGTCAATGGACTCAAGTAGGTTTCCAAAAAGGCAGAAGATTTAACTGCAGGGAGGAGAAGAGATGACCTTTTCGAGTGGACGAAAAATAAAATTTTGCAGATAGGAAAGCACATGTTGAGAAGGCATGGGGAGTAGAGAAGTTTTGTTGCGGAGTAACACCTGGGAAAAGGAAAGGAAGGCAGCGTCAGACTAGTCTGCAGACCTGACATTGCTCAGTGCTAGTCCCACAGGAAGCTCTAGGGCACTGATTGTCCCTTAGAGCATACTGTGTGGGGCAGAAATGGCTGCGCTTCACACCTCATCCTTATCCAGTCAGTGATGGGCTATCCCAACAAAAGCATGCCCTTGGCTAGAAAGCTGAGGTCATCCCTGAAGAGGCCAATAGCTGGTGGCTTTCAGCTAACCACATTCCTCCCAGTGGGTTAACTAGTCCTTTCTTGAAAAGGGTTCTAAGCAAAGTTCTGTACTCAGGACTGAATGCAAGATGTGAGAAATTCTGGAAGCCTGTGACACAATACTGTTGACTGTAGGGGTGGAATAGGAGAAACACTTTAGTAATCATGAGAAATATTAGAAATTGTTAGAAACATTCCTTGGGTCTTTCCTCCCTGTGGGTATTTTTTCTTGTATTTCAATTCTGGTGTCATTCTTGAGGACACTTAATAGATGAACACTAAATGTTTTTGAATGAATAGCTAAATGATCGCAGGCAGTCAACGTTGCTACAGCAAGGGTATGGAATGATCCGATGTTCAAGGTGAATCAAAGAATACTGAGTTGCCTGTGGACAAGTGACAGGGAAGGAGGAGTGGCTGAAATGGAGAATGGAAGAGTGTGGGACAAATCTCACCTGCTTTGTCCTTTGACCTAAGACCAACTCTGTCCCAAAAGAAGCAAATGACTTTATGTACATATGCCTTATCTATAATTTTAACATTGTCGTCTTGGCTTATTTGCCTAACTTTTGTGAGCAACATATTTCCACCACATGAAGTTATTGTAAGAATTAAGATAATATCAATCTTGTTGATTCTCAGAGGCAAATAATTTTTTAAATATGAAAAAAATTTTTTGGGGGGTTGTCTGGGTGGTTCAATAGGTTAAATGTCTGATTCTTGATTTCAGCTCATGCCATGATCTCAGGGTTGTGAGATCGAGCCCACGCCGAGCTCCACGCTGACTATGGAACCTGCTTAAGATTCTCTCTCTCTCCCTCTCTTTCTGCCTCTCCCCCCCTAAAAAATACAAAAAAAAACACTTTTCACATTAAAAAAAAAATCTGAAATCAGATCAATGGCAATTGATGGCATTGTGCAATCTATGTTGGCCAAGGCAGTCACAAGGATGCACACATGTCCAAAGCTCTAATCTTGAAACTTGCAAATGTGTTAGCCTCTTGGAATAAAATCCCAGAGAGAGTAGCAGAGCAATCTTGGAACCAAATGGGTGTGGTGACTGGGTGTGGACCATAGAGATTCAGAGGAGCTATGAGCAAGATTCTAGAAGTTGGAGCCAAAATTTGGCTAGCTATACAAATATGCAAATAAGTCAGCACCAAAAGGTTTTGATTTCTTTTATAGATTGTCTTTGGTAGAATTGCACAGCTGACACTTAATGACCCAAAGGATGATGTGGTATGAAAAACACAGTCATACAATTCTAAGTTGAATAGTGAATAGTTGGATTTTGCAAAGGAGTTTTAGGAATATCTCAACCAATTTATTTCACTTGTGTTTTCCCTTTTCTTTATAGAATAGAGAGATACGAGAAAAATAAATGCAATTCTAAATAAGCCTAAAAGATCTCTTTCAATAAGTATAAAATAAAACAGCTAACTGATAAGAACACATGTCACAGTTTAGTTGGCCACATTTTGTCTTTCCATATGGTACATGAAATGATGAGGGATCTTGAGTGGATGGTGTGGGAAGTGACTGACACATCGTAGGTTCTCGATGAAAGTGAATGGACCTGAGTTTTCAATTATTTGTTACTTCACCAATGCTAAAGAACTTAGGTGTTTAAGCCATTGCAATAAAGCTTTGGAAGAACCAACACAATAAAACTAAAAATACACAAGCTAAATCATTTCATTAAGACCTTCTTGCTTCACTTCATAGTTTTATCACTAACTGAAAGAAGTCTATGCTACCTCTGTATCCACACTTATATCCAATCAATTGTAAATAGTCTTAGGAAGAGAGTTCATTAAAAATACGATAATTACAAAGCAATGAACTCAATTTTTTCATTGTGGTCCATATCCTTTCCGTATAGTAGGAACTATGAAAGACATTTAGGTTTTCAGTCGTTGAATATGAAGCTTCATTTGACTATAATGTCAAAGCAACTGATGTAGGGGCAGAATTAACTAAGGGAATGAACTGTTTGACCATTTCAGTCAGGGTTTGTAAGGCCAGTGTAATTTATAGTGTTGCTGTAGACAAGGGGAAAGCAGAAGGTGGGAAGAGAAGTGGTCAGCGACTGAATTACTCAGCCAAGATAATGAGTTGCTTGCTCTTGAACGACTGGCTTTATCATTCCGGGTCTTACTCAGCTACTTTGTTTTTCTTCTTTTTAGTTATTGGCCTCATTTACCCCCTCTCTCTTCTCCTAAAGCAATTTAATTGGTATTTACAGTAATTTATCTGCATTGATTACCAGGCTTATATCCATTGAAATGTTGTATAAGACTGAAATCCTTCCTTGTTTATGAAAATAAAAGGTTTTGCTGACTCTTTTATTCGCAAGACAACGTTCACAAGTTGCTTAGTCAAACAAATTATATTAAAGTCCATATAATGTTTTTTATACTTATAATTCCACTTTATAAGTTGCATATTATTGTGGGAAAACGTTCAGCTCTGATACAGGATCTTATGCTGCTGTTATTATTCCCACAGTGCTTATCACTGTCTCAGACAACACACTCAAGGCAAGGCTTCTGACTCAGATGCTAGCTCGCAACCTGCCAAGCATCTCTCCTCACCTAGATGATCTCATAGATAACGTCCCTTTAGTCTGTTTATTTTTTTCCTGATTTATGTAGAATGGGTCCTACTTAGGTTGGAATGATAGCGAAGGTAATGGAAGCACTACTGTGGATAACAGTTAAAACAGGGACCCTCAGGTATACACTGCGAGAACCACCTGCGGAGTGCTCCAGGGAGGAGGAAACCGAGAGGTTAACGCTACTGAGCAGCTTTGTAAACCAGCCCCCGGAGTGGGAAAGGTCCTGGCGCAGAGTTCAAATAAAACGACACATAAATGAAATATTTTTAACTTCTGGGGACTTCACTATATAAACCAGATCTATATAAAAGCCCATTACCAGAAAACTAAGTACTAGTTTCCAGCATTTCCATCTCTGAGATATGTATACATGTAAGTGAATATATATAAATATAATGCATAAATATTCATATAAAGTATTATATACTATTCATATATTAATTATATTTTATTTATGTAATATGTTATTATATTATAAATATATTTGTATAATATATATTTACTTACATATGTATGTGTATATATGTGTGTGTGTGTATATATATATATATTCCTATTCCTCTTTTTTTCCTGGAAGGTTCTGGACAAATATACAATGAAAATATAGTGGGGCACCTGGGTGGCTCAGTCGTTAAGCGTCTGCCTTCGGCTCAGGTCATGATCCCAGGGTCCTGGGATCGAGCCCCGCGTCGGGCTCTCCGCTCGGCGGGAAGCCTGCTTCTGCCTCTCCCGCTCCCCCTGCTTGTGTTCCCTCTCTCGCTGTGTTTCTCTCTGTTAAATAAATAAGTAAAAATCTTAAAAAAAAAAAAAAACAATGAAAATATAGTCACAGAAATTTAGAATTGGAGAAAACCAACATTCTCTTTAATCATACCATTTTGGAAACTGAAATTCATCAGGCTAAGGAAGCCAGCCAAAATCAGGCAGCTAGGGGATGAAAACGGCAGCATCAGAAACCCTTCTCTGAACAAATAGTCCAGTGTTCTCTCTACTTGACCACTCCAGATTACATCCCCCCCAGTTGTTATTAATTGATTAACAGCTGAGCATGAGTCTAAGAACTGAGAGTCTATTCGTTGGAATTAAATAATATTGAAGTGAGAAATTTTTTTCCCCCAAGTCAATGAAAACAACTTCTAGATTTTTTTTTTCCCTAAAATTTCCCTTCAGCATCAACTAGAACTGCAAAAATACTCAGAAGCTGAAAGATCATTTCTTACCCCAAAGGCTTCTAATATTTCCAGGTATTTTTACTACGTGGGAGGAAAAAAAAATGCCTTCTGGTTCTGCACTAATGTCTGGAATAGCTGTTAACTAAACACCTTTTTATTCCACAGCTCTGGCCCAGCTGAAAAGTTCTTTTACTTGGAAATTTAAACTTATTTTTATTGCTGCCCGGGAATATTTAGCCCTCCTGAAAGCTTTGGTGCACCTTTTACCATTTGAAAACCTGGAAGCCTCCTTTTGGCTAAAAATACTATCCAAGTGGGTTTTTAGTGAAAATGAGATTTTTTTTACTTCAAACTTGACTCTAAGTGATTGAACAATTAGCTTGCATACATACAGTAGGAGCTGTTCATTATCTGACTCTAGATTAGCATGCTTGATTTTTTTCACGACATAATTCTCTTGCTGATTTTTACAGTTTACTTGCCTAAACTCATCTCTTAACAACGTATTGATTCCTTCTTTCCATGAAACCTGAAATTCTCTCCTTTAGTTCAAATTGTTGAATTTAATCAAGATGTATCAAACTTTTAAAATTCATTCAATCATTCTCTAAGCAAATATTTGTTGAGATTCTACTCTGTGCAGGGTACTAGAGTTACAGCAAAGGACAAGAGAGTAAAAATCCTTGTTCTCATGGAACTTGCATTTATTTTTTTAAAGATTTACTTATTTATTTGAGAGAGAGAGAGAGAGAGCACAAATGGGGGGGGGGAGGGGTAGAGGGAGAAGTAGGCTGCCTGCTGAGCAGGGAGCTAGATACAGGACTCAATCCCAGGACCCTGGGATCATGACTTGAACCGAAGGCAGACAGATGCTTAACAGACTGAGCCACCCAAGGCATGCCCGGAACTTGCATTTAAATGGGGAGTGGTAGATTATACACAGTGGGTAAATAAACATGTTAGACCCTGGTGAGGGCTGCCAAGAAAATAAAACAGAACGAAGGGAGTCTGGTCAGGAGAGCAGTTTTAGACAGAAGGAAGGAGGAAGGATTGTAGGAAAGAAAGAAGGGAGGAAAGTCAGAAGGGAATAATAAGTACATACATCCATATGTGCACATTTCTAAAAAATTTTCTTGTTCAGCCTCACATCTCACATATCTTTTTTTTTTTTTTTTAAGATTTTATTTATTTATCTGACAGAGAGAGAGACAGCGAGAGAGGGAACACAAGCAAGGGGAGTGTGAGAGGCAGAAGCAGGCTTCCCGCGGAGCAGGGAGCCAGATGCGGGGCTCGATCCCAGGACCCTGGGATCATGACCTGAGCCGAAGGCAGACACTTAACGACTGAGCCACCCAGGTGCCCCGCATCTCACATATCTTGCTGCCTTCCATTTTTGAGTCTTCCCTGCCTTGTTGACATGCAGTGCAATGATGGAGCTCTACCATACCCATAAAGAGGGCTGTAAGGATGTCAACACTGTTGCAAGTGGGGATTAGGAGACTTTCTTATATCTGAGTGATCAGCCCTGTTTCTGAAACATTGGGCAATTCCCAGTGAGGGGTGCAGGGAGCTGTCAGCTGTGGCTACTGCCATCGGCCAGGGGATGGGTGCATGGGCCTAGAGTGGGCATCTGAGTTGAGCATTCACTATGGACAAGGTCAGAGTCCAAACATAAAGTGTCTTGTGTGAAATCATAAAGTACTTAAGCTTTATGCTATAACCAATGGAGAGCTATTAAAATAGTTTTCAATAAGAAATGGAGGTGATAAAATTTGTATGTTAGAAGGATCTCCTAGGGAGCTGGCTAAGAGTAGACACAAAAGGATAAGACTGGATATGTCCAGGCCAGCTGGGAGGCTATGGCAATGGTGTACAAGATAAAAGCAAAAAGACAGGTAAAGATGTTGAAGTGGGAGGTTGGATTACTAAGAGGAGGAATCAATGTAAATTATAGAGAGGAATCAAAGATAACTCTCAGAGTTATAGCTATAGGAATTAGGTAAAAAAATGATATAAGAATATAAGAAAAGGAGTTGGTGTTATTTGGATTCATGTTGTATCTACATGATGTCAGGAGTTCACAAATGTCATCTGACAAGTGATCCAGAATCCACTGTATCCCCTGCATCATTGTTGACTCGTAGGTCTAGTATTCATGCTTTGCATCTTTAATATGTTCATGCCTCACATAGGTACTGAGTGTAGAATATGTCTTGGGCACTATTTCAGGTGCTGGCAGAAAAGGTAGTGAAAACCCAAGTTTTAGCTGGTAAACTAAGATTAGTAATGCAACAGATGAGACCTTTCATAATATTCTTGTGAACGAAATGGGCTGATTACAGACAACTCTGTACACTGGTAAGAGAATGGATAGTTTGTTCAATGTATACTGATTAGGGAACTGCTATTGTCTTGAAGAATGGTCTCACCTAAGTTTGGTGGTCCTCTGGCTATTTCTTTTTCAACTACCTTATTAATTATGTGGATAAAGATGGAGGAAGCATGCTCATCATGTTTACTTTTAAAAGGGTGAGAAAAATATGAAAACAGTAATCCATAATGATTTCGGATAAAATCTGGGTAAAAGAGGTGAGCCCAGGGATGCCTGGGTGGCTCAGTCTGTTAAGCGTCTGCTTTCAGCTCAGGTTAGGATCCCAGGGACCTAGGATCAAGTCCCGAATCGGGCTCCTTGCCTCTGCCTGCCACCCCCCCGCTTGTGCCCTCTCTCTCTGACAAATACATAAATGAAATATTTTAAATAATTAAATAAATAAATAAAATCTCTTTAAAAATCAAATAAAATTAAGATTAATAAAAATTAAATTAATAAAAATTTAAATAAATCTTTAAAAAATTAAATAAATTAATTAAATAAATAAAAGAGGTGAGCCCAGATAAAATTTAACAAAGTAATTATGAACTCGTATTTGGGGGAAACACACTTGTACAAGCACATGAGTGGAATAACGAGACAGTTAAGAAGCGAATCTTCAGTTTATTTGTAGAAATGTAGTATATGAAAGCACCAATGTGTTCCTTTTGGAAGAGGCCACGGAGAGGACGTGGCCGCCAGTAGACCCATGAGCTGGCTGCAGGCAATCAGAGGCTTGTCACCCCCTCTCCTGTCCTTGGAATGTACGTTCTGCCCACTGTTCCCACAGTGGGAATCATTTTCGAGGACACAGCCTTGAGAGAGCCATGTGTTGTTGAGACCATCTGGATGGTGTACGTGACTGAACACAGTTAAGGCCTCTATATCAACACTTAAGATTCTGGCAGGCGGGTGTGGAGATCTACATGTCTTGCAGTTGCCCAAGACAAGCCTTGTAAGGAAGTTCTTTTGCTTATTCCATCGGCCGCCTACCAGTCTGGAGTGGCCTGCCTCTTCCTCAGTCTCCCCTTGCCCTCTGTGTTCGGGTGCCATTTTATGAAACAAAAGTTCCATGCACGTCAGATCACACCTCCTTCATGGTCTCATTTGTGCATGTTCCACTTTACAGAAGCATCCGCACCAGATACAGCAAAAGTACTCAGGGAATCAGGGTATTGAAGTCTTGAAGTTGTAACACATGAGGAAGAGATGATGGGAACGAGAATATTTATCTTGAGAAGTGGAGAATTATTTGGGGTGTATGTAGACAGGTGGTGGGACTGGGAAACACACACATTATATCTTAAAATATTTTGAGCAAGGCTCATGGCCAGGATGTTATTTAAAATGACCTCCAGGAGTAGATTTGAAGTCAAGGTGTGAGAATGTCAGAACTGCTCTCAGAGAGAGATGTGTTCCCCTTAATTTTTGTTTTCTTCTGGGTCTACCTAATCATTCATCAGGTGTGTTGTACATTGTCAAAAAAATTAATCTTGGACCATACGACCTTTAAAAAAAATCCCTTGAGCCCTGAGATTCTATGATTTTTGTGACCTGAGGACTCAAGGACTACGTTTAAAGACTAGAATGCTTTCAATCATGAACTTGATTCCAGATGCTGGAAGTCCTCCCACCCAGCATCCAACTCAGGCACCCTCCACTGTGCATCCAAACCATGGCCTTTTCCCTAGCGCTACCCCGAGGTCTGAAAGGTCAGTGAGTAACTCAGGACCTTCCAGGCAGAAATTGGGCTCTGTACCCACCCTCATTAGGATGCACGTTCTTGAGTTTCTGCACTCCAGGAGAGAGGAAAAGTAGGCGCTTCCAAGGCGTTTAGTACTTCGGCAGAAAAAAGAAAATAAAAGTTTGCTCAAAGGAGAAAATTTTAAGCTATTCGTTTTATTTTGACAGAGTTCTGTGGGTCCAAGACTTTCTACTGAGTCACCAAGCCAGCCACGATATAACTATTTCAACTTACTGGGAGTATTATTTCTGAGTCACAGCAAGTAATATAATGATCTGAACACGTAAATGCTTTCTGTCACCTAGTACATCCGATCTTTATTTCACAGCTGCACACTCAGTAATGATGATATTCCTCGATGCACACCACACTGTGTGAAAATACCACAGGGTAAAAAAAAAAAAAGTGTCTAATTCATGGAAGAAATGTTCAAACACCAGGTCCCTATTTCACAGTGATTCTTTTCTCCCCCTCCGAAAATACGCAAAAAGTAAGTAAGACATGACTCATTTGTTACAAGTCCCATGTTTTCCCTGCAAATTCCTAGTCAGGTTTTGGAATTGATGCTTCCCTTCTACTATTCCCATATTCTCTGAGTCACCAAGGTTTTTAGATGTTGGCAGGAGAGCTTGTTCCTATGTCCTCATAGGGTTCCACGTGGCTAGGAAGGAATATCATGCCGGAAGTTGAGCCAGGAGTGAGTGTAAGTACTACCCTTAGATCTAGGCATCCATGGCCCCGGCCTGGGGCCTTGTGCTTTGCAAGGCTTCTCAAATTATGAGGTGCAAATGGATTTCTTAGGATATTGTTAAAGGCACCCTGTGATTCAGTAGGTCTGGAGTTGGGCCTGAGAACTTGCATTTCTAACAATTTCTGTCTCTCCTCCAGACACGCCCCCTCCCCACAGGATGAGGAGTTCATGTGACCAAGGGAACTTGCCAACCCAGAACTTATGTCACTCCCTCCCAACCACACTCTGAGTTATCTGGAACTCCAGAATTCCCTGTCTAGACCACTTTCTGGCCAGTGCACACATTTCCCTGGTCTGTCCTCCCGATGGCAGATCCCCCCAACAGCATGTAAACCCCTGGGTTTGAGGGTTGACAAAGGGTCAACCGTTTGGAGGAGGCTTAGCTATGCGGGCTAGCGTGTGGCCCAGGCCCCCCTTGTACAGATGGAGATTGGGGAAGTAGGAGAAAAGGGTGGGCTCTGTTCCGAGGAACTTCTTTGTCTTCTTGCCTCAGGAGGCGAATGTTGGGGGTAGTCTTATATCTGTTTGGGTAAGTAACAGGAAGAAATCCCATCCTTTTACAGCTTATCTGGATGTTGAAACCACAGACCTGCAGCTTGGACGGTTCTAGCTGGTGAGGAACTTTGCATCTAAAGTGCTCGGAGCAAAGAAAGAACATTTTCTACCCTTTCATGCAACGCTCCACGACACTCCCCGGGGGACCACACAGTGTAGGAGACAGTGTATGGGGCTTTGAGGGTCCCACAGCCTTCAGCTGAACCCCCACTGTAACTTCCTACATGAATCTGAGCAAGGCAGTCACTCTGAGCAAGAGGTCATTCTTTGCCCTTGGTCTCTTGATCTTTATCATGGGAATAAGAATGCTTCCCTACTCTATTCTACCCCTTCCCCATATGCACCCAAATTACTCCTCTTCATCCCTCATCCTTTAACTCAAATGCCACCATCTTGAGTAGATCAGGCACCTCCTGCTAAGCTGGAAGGAACTGCATTCCTCTTTCTTTGCACTTTGTCCTTTTGTATTTGTGTTCTTGATGAATGTCCACTAGCCCCCTGGCTTCCAAGAGCAGGGATCGTGTCTCTTGAATTCTCTAGTTGTGTCCTCTCCATCTGGTACACGGCCTGGCATCTGATAGATGCTAAACCTGTGTTTGCCAAATGAGTAAATGAATGTGTGGTTATTGTTAAAATTAGAGATAAAATACACTAAGTGCCTGGCACAGAGTAGGTGCTTAATCAGTGACACTGATGATTTTTCAGTGCAGTCAGCACCTTAATCAGACATTTTATTTTGTTTCTTCATACTCTGTTCATGGGGGAGAATGGGGTGAATCTGGGACAACTACAGTTTGAACCGTCCAAGACAAGAAGAAAAAAATGTGGTGTGATAAACTCCTGGCCCAAACAGCCAGGAGCATGACATACTTTTTAAAGGCTTAAGAAGTGAAAGATCCATCATTTGAAAGAGAGAATAAAAAGTACAGGAGAAAGTTGTATTGGTCCATTGTGCTTGCCCCCCCAACCACTCATACCCCAAGCAGTACACCTTCTTACAAAGCCTCTGGTGAAAGTAATTCCCCACCCAAGTGCTCACACCCACATTGTCACCAGCCGCCCCCTTCCCCTTCACATCTAGGGGACTACTTTATCTGTCTCTTTAATATCATCCAGCCCAAATATTCCCTTGTCAAATATTTCTGGGGCCTACACTTGAAGAAAGAGACGATTTTCATAAATCTGCGAGCAGGACCTTTTTTTTTTTTTTTTTTTAATGTCAAAATAAACCATCTGCTTGTACAACTGTTTCTAATTACTTCCCTGCCTAGACTCTGCACTTGAGGGGTTTGGTACCAGCACCCCGCCCAGAGCGGTGCCGCTGCCCAAATCCTCGCAGGCAGCTCATCAGACACTTGCGGCTCCTGGTAGAGAGGCCCGACCTGCACGCCCTGGTGTCTGTGTGTCCGTCTGCAGGCGGCCTGCGGGTGGCACCTCTCCCTGCCGCGCCCCCCGGCCCCCCCACGCCCCCATCGGGAGCCCCACCCAGCAGGAGCGCAGCTCTTCGGCACAGCCCCGGAGCTCAGCATGCGTCCCGCCGCCTTCAGGAACTTCTTGCTGCTGGCGTCCTCCCTTCTCTTCGCGGGGCTCTCAGCTGTCCCCCAGAGCTTCTCGCCATCTCTGAGGTAAGCCTGGTTTGTTATTCTTTGAGAGGAACCTGCCCTGCTTTGCGTGGCAGGGCTCAGGTCTGCAGGATGGCTGCCCTAAGCCAAGCGCAGTTAGAAAGCTGGACCCGGGATAAACTGTTTTCAACCTGTTCCTATTCCTTTCCGTCTATCTGCACCGTCTGTTGCGTCTTGTCTGTCCTTTTACTTTTCCTTCGGGAAAATACCGTGAATAAATATAAATATTTAACTTCTTCCTATTTTAGTAACTACCAGGAGAAACTTCTGCCATGAGCCTAAGGTAATCCTTTGTGTACCTGGGGTGTGCTCGTGCCCTATAAGGCAGAATATTTCACAGGGTCTGTATTACATTATTGTATTGCATTTCGAAAGAGACTGTGGGACACATAATGATAGCTAAACTTTTTAAAAGTACCGTTTCTAAGCACTGCTCAATGCAAATTTTCATAAAACGGCTGCCCCTGGCCATCAGCTAGCAATGGGACTTTTTAGAGTACTGAAAAGTCAGCCAAATGTCATACTTTGCATTCATTTGCATTTAATCTGAATGTGCATATAAGACTCAGTGGCAAGCCACCAAGAGGCAGGGCTGGATCACCTCTGTCCACTTGGAAGGCAGTCCTATTCCTAGGTGTGCAGGTCACCCCTCAGACATTTTGGGTCATGGTCATGTCGCTCGTGGTGGCCCATGGGTGGCCCCCAGAGGAACGTGGAACCTCAAACTTCCTTCCTGTGAAGTCGGACGTCGCCGCACGGGGGTGCACTGGGGGGAAACGGCGGCTCCGAGTAAATGGGGCAGTGTCTGCTCTTGACCGTGGCCCTGCTGTGGTCTGTCGCCCTTGCAGGAGTGCGACTGGTGCCGCGTGCAGGCTGTCCCGGGCCGAGTCGGAGCGCCGGTGCCGGGCGCCCGGGCAGCCCCCAGGGGGCGCTCTGTGCCACGGCCGCGGCCGGTGCGACTGCGGGGTCTGCATTTGTCACGTGAACGAGCCCGGCGTGTACTTTGGGCCCCTGTGTGAGTGCCGCGAGTGGGTGTGCGAGACCTACGACGGGAGCACCTGCGCAGGTAAGGGGCAGCGGGCGCACTGCGGGCGTCCGGGCTTCCGGGGCGCCCTGGCGGCGGGGGTTTCTGCCACTTGCCGGGGAGACCCTCAGACGGAGCTCGGGGAAGTGACTGCCTTCGCGCAGGGCTTCCCGACGCCCCGCCACTCGGGCATCACGTGCTGCCATACTTTCCTCCGCCCTAGGGTCCGAACTGAAGTGGAAATAATACTGGTGAAGATTCACTCACTTAACGATAACTCTCCTTATTACAGACTAAGCCCCCAACTTCCCCACGAGGGAAGTCAGTCTGGTGGGCTCCTCTACCCCAATCACGAATGTTAGTCGCATTTGCAGAACATAAGCCTGGATTTTCTTTTTACCAAGGAAAAGCAGGAGACTATTATTTCCCCAAATTCCGGGGGCGGGGGGAGCAGGTTGTGTCTTTGATTTGCCTTCTTATTCTTAGGGTATAGTTCACTGATAGTGTGTATCAGAGAACGATAACAAGGAAAAAAGTAAGCAGATCCATACTGACTTAGAAGCGATTGCTGTTGTATTGGTTTAGCTGCTTGAATTTTTCAGCTGCAGTGAAACTTGGTATTTTGTAAGGGTGCAGTAAAAATAAATTCATTTCTCTTGTACATTTTTAAGGAGTGATTGAGGTTGTGATATTGGAATGGGTCAAGATACTTCTTGGTAGAGAACACCCCTCGCCTATAGCAGTTTCACAGGGACATGCCATTTCCTAGGGCCAGACCCTCGGTTGGGTCACTGGGAATGATGCAGGCGCTCCGTTAGTAAAAGGACAACACGATGCATTCCAACCAGGGTTTGGCAAATTTGTAGGGGGAAAAGAAAATGCACAACTTGTTTTACCCAGGATGTCGTTAAGAATAAGAGTCCAACACTAACAGAGGTGAAGAATGAGTTTATAGCAGAATGGTTTTTCCTGGGCCCCTGGGCCCAGAAATGCATAGTGAGAGTATTTAATATGCACACCGCTTGGCAGTGGAAAGTAATCATGTCAGTAATTTGGAGGGGCACAGGTGCTTCTCTGTGGCTGGTTTACCCTCTAAAGGCTGGGGCTCAACCCTTTAAAAAATTTTTTTTTTTAAATTTATTTGACAGAGAGAGACACAGCGAAAGAGGGAACACAAGCAGGGGGAGAGGGAGAGGGAGAAGCAGACTCCCAGCCGAGCAGGGGGAGCTCAACCCTTTAAAAATACTGAACACCACAGCTCGTTATTTTAATGGTGTCCGTCCCACAGGCTGCAGTATTATTAAGGGCAGCCCTTTGGAATGAAAGCTAAGTATTGTCTAATATTTCATTCCAAATCTGACTGTTAACCTGGCTTCTCTTGGCTTATACTCCCTCCGGCAGGGTCTCTTCAATATCATGAGTTCCGAACACATTTTTTCAGGGCATTTTTGAGTTGTTCTTTCATCTAATCACTTTTGAAATATATGACTTAAAAGAGTTTCCATTTTAGTGACTAGGAAGAGCTAATTGAATTAAACTTAGCAAATACTTATGAGGTGCTCTATATTTACTAGACTCTCTGCTGTTGGAATTCTGCAGAGGGAATGCTATGGCCTATAGTGCTCTTGTTGGTCCCCCATGGAAAGTGATTTGTTGTTTACCCTTAACATCTTAGTCATTGCATTCTTTCCTCCCTGATGCAAATGCAGGACTGAATCATGCATGGTTTTGTTTGCATATGTCCACATTCCCGTGGAAGGTAAGATGCTTCTCTTTATTTCAAGGCTGAATGAAGTAACTGTGTTCGTTTTCCATTCTCCTCTTTGTGACTGATGCCCACCGAGGCCTGCTCCACCGGGCCTGGTGCGGGATCTGCCCCTGCAAATGCTCTGAGATCATTTGCCAGGCCAGTGCGATCTTTCCACACAGCACGGTCATGGGGCTGCCTCAGCAACTCGCCTACTTGTTCTGCGCTTCAAATGTAGCTTCTCAAGTCTGCCTTCAAGAAAAAGTTCCTGTGTTGTAGCTAGTAAGACAGAAGCATAGCAGGTTGTCTTCTATGTTTTTATGTGCACCTGGGCCTTTACCTCTGTGGGGTGTTCTAGAAATAGAGTAGCTTTCAGGGACCTCCATACCCCTTCGAGGAAAATAAAACCCTGCTCTGATAGTGTATCATAGAATGGTTAATACTCTGGGCTCTGGGGGAGGATTTCTGGGAGTCAAATCCCAGCCCCACCACGTAACAGCTGTGTGAACGTGGGTGATTACTGAAACTTTTTGAGCCTCGATGTCTTCATCTATAAAATGGGAATAACAACAATACCTACCTTACAGGATTGTTGTGAGCTCTGGCGCATGTAAAACTCTTAGAATAGTGTTTTTCACAAAGTGCTCAATACATATAAATATGCGTATAGGCATATAACATATTATTATAGATGCACAAAGGTGAGCTAGGATGGATGGGTGGATGGGTGGACGGATGGGTGGATGGGTGGATGGATGGATGGTTAGATAGATAGATAGATAGATAGATAGATAGATAGATAGCCTAGCTTTGTATTTGTTGGACATTTGATGCAGTGAGAGCAATTTTCTTAATGTAGCCTGGGCCTGTTATTGATCCAAAGCTAAAAAGGTCAAGCAAGGATAGCTATTTTGGCCCAGCCTCAGAGCAGCTCTATTAGCTACACCATGCCCTTTTAAAGTTGGGATAAGAATCCATTGGGATTCTTATACTGTGAATCATAAGAAAGATACTTGTTTTAGTTTGAGCCTGGTCAAAAGTGATTACATTTATATTAATGTGTAACTAATGTATAATCCAGTGTCTACTTGTTCATGGCACATGAATCTTCCTTGGACTTTTATAGTGTAAAGGTCTGGCCCAGAGATTATTCCTGTGTATGGGGTGGTCAAATGAGAAGTAAACTAATTTGGGTGGAATATTTCTTTGAGAAGAGTACAGTGTTTGGTTACAGAAGAACAAACTTTCAGCTAATATTGCAAGGCATCCCTGAATAACCCCCTTAACAGGTATGATTATACTTAAATAAAATATTGTGTTCGTTTAAGATCTTTTCTAATCACTTTTGAAATATATCACTTAAAAGAGTTTCCGTTTTAGTGACTAGGAAGAGCTAATTGAATTAAACTTAGCAAATACTTATGAGGTGCTCTATATTTACTAGACTCTCTGCTGTTGAAGGGGTATAAAGATGAAGACAATATGACAACTTCCCATTGAGTAGGGAGATGAAAATACCAAATACCTATAATGCAATGCAGAATATCATTTCTACAAATTTCTATGAGAGTTTTACTGAGGCAGGAATTAAATATTGTGGCTAAAGTTCTTGAGAAAGAGGTAGCCTTTGACATAAATCTTTATGCATAGGGAGGTTTTTAGTCCAAAACGTGGACTGTTGGAATTCTGAGGGAAGAAAAATCCAAGCAGTGGTTTAGAGGCAGAAAGGCATGTGGTGAGTGTGTTTGGGGACCAGTGAAGTATTCTAGGTTTGGCCTGGCTGGATCTTAGGGCTGTGGGGAAAGTAGTTGTAGATATTTTGAGTTACAGTTGCACACATTGTTGAGAGCTCTGAACTTGAATGTGAAGTTTGTGCTTATCAGAGCCATGGAGTGGTTTGAACATGGGAGCTTTGATTAGTACTCTGACTCATGAAAAGTGACAGGGTAGGGTGCTGGAGGGCAGGGGAGGTTGGGGTAGACACTTGATGGGGATGAGCTCAGTTTAGAGACTATTTCAATTCTAGCCCATGGGAGAGAGTAAGATAGAACAATGATGAATTTTAAAGACTGTTGAAGATACAATCAACATGCTTTAGGACCCAAGGATGAGTAAGATGGTCAATCAGTGACTGGGCATATGAGAGAACTGATAGAGTAAGAGTCAGGAGAAAGAACCAGATAACTCCTAATCAGTGGCTAAGACTCTTTACTAAGGAAAGAAAAATGCTTATTTTTAATCTGAAATTGCTATAAAATGAAGAATTATCAGTAGCAGAATGAGTCTGGACTTGACTGGCAGTGGATCCAGGACTAGATGGATCACGTCTGAACTGTTAACTTGGGTTCAATTGCTTATATCCTTAACCTTGAGCCAGTCATCTGATTTCTCTGAAACTTAGATTCTTTTTTTGGTAACATCTTTATGGATATAAAGAACCTTGTGTCCTGCATTGTATTATTCAGAATAATTTTTATGTTTATGTATAAATACATTTAATATCCATGTAATTATGCATTTATACATTTATTCAGACTTTGTATAAAACATCCTTATAAACATTGATTTATGTACATAAACATACACAATATACAAATAATTAAAATACATGGAAACACCCCTAATATATAAATATTAACAATTTTTTTCTTGCAGATATTTTTGACTTTTACACTGCTAAATAAATAGTATGAGAATTGCATGTGATTATTCATGAGAACTGGACTTTCTGGCTCTTTATAGTCTGTCTTAGGACTGATCTGCTTTTCCTCACAGTTGTGTTTTTCTTGAATAGTTGAGTAATTCCCTCCAAGCCTATTTTGCGGAATCACTCTTCGGTTTTTCCTTTCTTAGTTATTTTCCATTTTGCACCTTCTCTGCCTTCCTTCAAACCATATTCTAACTTACTTGCTCCCTCCTTTAACTCTGTCCAGCTCCCCTTGGTACTTCCCATTCTTGCTTCTTCTTTATATCCCCTCTGCACCCCTGTGTGGGGCACCACACATGTAAGAGCACTGTCTGTTCTTTAACACCCAGTCCAGTAAACGATTGTGTTGAACAGACTCACTGCAGTTTCCACATTGCTTCCATTCATGTGTTTTCATCATGGTCTTAACATGTCCATAGTTTTGGAGAACATACTCAGGAGTTCCCTACCACTAGCTCACTCCCTTCATGCGGGCCTCTTTTTTTTGTGAGTTCTACACTCTTAAGCTTATCCATTTTGGATAAATGCACCCTCTCTTACCTCAAGTGACACATAAAAATTAAAGATTTTCATCTTCATTTTCTCTCAACTGTACTGCTTTATTCGGACCCAATACTCTGCCGTTCTACTGTAGAGATTGAGATACCTTGTCCTTGGACTTGGTCATCCTCACACCTTGATAATCTAGAAGAGCGTATTTATAACATTAGGGTGTTTAGATCAAATAGTGTCAATGTGAGAGGTTCAGTGGTTATTTTTCAAGTAGAATTTCCCCAGAAAGAGAAGGGAACATCTGAGAGCAAACTTACTTGTTACAAATTTTTAAATTTGCAAAGTAAAAACCTCTTTCATAGGGTTCTTGGAAGGTTTCCATATATTTTGAGACATGATAACATCCCATGTCTCTTAGTATCATAACCCCAAAAAGCTGCTCAGCTTTCTGGGCCTCAGACATAGGTTGGGAAATCTGACCTTTGAAGTAGTCATGTAATTAGATTGGGTCCAACCATAAGGAAGATGTGGTATATATATACACAATGGAATATTATGCAGCCATCAAAAACCCCCCGAAATCTTGCCATTTGCAACGATGTGGATGGAACTAGAGGGTATTATGCTAAGCGAAATAAGTCAATCAGAGAAAGACATGTATCATATGATCTCACTGATATGAGGAATTCTTAATCTCAGGAAACAAACTGAGAGTTGCTGGAGTGGTGGGGGGGTGGGAGGGATGGTGTGGCTGGGTGATAGACATTGGGGAGGGTATTTGCTATGGTGAATGCTGTGAATTGTGTAAGACTGATGAATCACAGACCTGTACCTCTGAAACAAATAATACATTATATGTTTAAAAAAAAAAAAAAAAGAAGATAGTAGGAAGGGAAAAATGAAGGGGGCGGAAATCGGAGGGGGAGATGGACCATGAGAGACTATGGACTCTGAGAAACAAACAGGGTTCTAGACGGGAAGGGGTGGGGGCTGGGCTCACCTGATGATGGGTATTAAAGAGGGCATGTATTGAATGGAGCACTGGGTGTTATACGCAAACAGTGAATCATGGAACACTACATCAAAAACTAATGTTGTAATGTATGGTGATTAACATAACATAATAAAATAAAATAAAATAAAAAGATTGGATCCAACCAGACAATCCAGAATAATCTTTCCATTTTAAGATCTGTAATCTTAATCACATTGGCAAGGTCCCTTTTGCCATGTAAACTATTTACAGGTTCCAGGAACAAGGATAGACATCTCTGGGGGCCCTTAGTCTTCCTACCATACTCATCCTTCTGGGAAGTGCAAGAAGAATGCTACAGTGTATGAATGGCAAGAGAGAGCGGTTCCAACCCCCCTTAGTACCTGGCTGTTCTTACACTTCATCTAGGATGCAAGTACTGAGTCTTTTTCTTCTTTCCACAGTTCATCTTCATGTTCTAATTTCCCTGCCCCCAGTCTTTCCCACACCAGTGCTGATAAGGAACTCCAAGCTTCTGGTCCAGATTATGAAGAGTGACTGATAGCCCAGCAGTTGCCTACGTTCAATGCCTGACATTATCACTTGCCAACTCTGGAGCTCTGGGCAAGTTACTCAAATGTTTGCCATTCCTGTTTCCTTATTTATGAAATGGGCTAATAATATTATCAACGGGGATAATAATTATGCTAAAACACATGAGTGATTAGTCACTGGAGTTATATGCTTACTTATGTCAGAGGCCCCTCTTCTACCCTAGGTCCTAAGATATTAACTACCAAAGAAATTATTTTCTTTCCACATTATATCTTCCTCTGGGCTTAAGCCTATGTTCATCTTTCCTCCTTTGATGATCAGTGAAATTTTGGAACTATCTCCCTTCAGACAACATGCCTGCTCCATAGTGGGTCATGTTCCAGCTTGTTGGATGTCTAAGATTTTGACCCTAGTTTCTGTCTTTGTCTTAGGAACTTGACTTTTGTGTTCTTGTCCCTGAAATCTTCACTCTGATTTATGGTTCTAGAGCTATGCCCTAAATAGTGTGTGAATAGTATTTGAATCTGGAATTTTTAGTCATTTTCTTTACTGGAAACCCTAAGATTTCTGCACATTTGCAGAGTTTACACTCAGTGCTTTGCTGCTGATGATTCTTACCTCCACTGGGCTGTTCCTTCATCTCCTCCAAAGCATTGATCTCAAGTGGGTTGATCCCAGAACCCACTTCTTCAACTTACAAAAATGGGAAAAGCAACACAATGCATAACAAAGTCAAAATAACTCACCTTCGCAGAGTTGTTGAGTATTCAGTAAACATTACTGAATGTTCTGGAGACACTGGAGATGGGGTAATTTAATCACAGATATGTAAACAACTTAAGATTGAATAGTAATCATTCTGGTTCTTAAATCTCCCAATTTTTTCAACCACTCCTCCTTCTTAGAGCCACGTGTGGACATGGATGAAATTCTGGGTCAAGAGTTGTAAGCGGAGGTGTAGGCAAACTGAAAGGGAGCTGACTCGCAGGACGGTATTTGTTTTGCCCATCTGCCCTTCTTCCTGCCTAGAATGTACCTAGTTCCAGCAGCCCCTGTGGATCCAGAGAAGAACATGGCGGCCACCTATGAGGATGGCAGGAATCCTGGCTTTTGGAGAGGCCATGGAGCTGCCACCCCAGTCCTGGACTGCCTGCTTCTGGACTGCTTTTGCACATAAAAATAATAAACTTTTGCTTCAGCCCCTGTTATTTGGGGGTTTTCTGGCAGCTAAATGTAACCCTATCTGAAACAACGGTTTTATTAAAAAAAGTTCAAGTCTATTAAAATTGGGCAAGAGTAGGGCGCCTGGGTGGCTCAGTTGGTTGAGCGACTGCCTTCGGCTCAGGTCATGATCCTGGAGTCCCTGGATCGAGTCCCACATCGGGCTCCCTGCTCGGCAGGGAGTCTGCTTCTCCCTCCGACCCTCCCCCCTTTCATGCTCTCTCTCTCTCAAATAAATAAATAAAATCTTAAAAAAAAAAAATTGGGCAAGAGTAGCATTTGTATAGGGGTTGAGAGCTTGAGCTCATGATACCAGTAGGGCTGGGTTCCATGCTGCTTTACCTGCTATGTGGACTCCAGCAGTTTTGGTAAATCCCGTAAGACTCAGTTTGTTCATCTCTAAAATGGGATATAATGAACACCCTGAGGAGAGTTACTGAAAAATTTAAGTGAGAAAATACACATGATGCGTCTAATAAAAGAGCTGATGTAACTGTTACTCTCAATGGGAGTTGTTATTACCATTATTAACCTAGAATCTCTAAGGGAATTATGCTAAGGCAAAAGAGACTATGTCTTTGCTTTAAGTGTATTTACCAGTAATGGATGTGTAGTCCCTGTACCTGTTTATATATTCAGCATATAATGCTTTTTTGCCTGGCTGTTTTTATGGGGGCATTATTTCTATGAGAAGATGTAATTTTTTCAAAATCTGGTTACCAGAAATTCAATTACCAGAGAGAACACACATGGTTTATGTATTTAAATATTTTTTAAATTATCCATTTATTTATCTGTATTTAAAATTTATTAAACCATCACACATGTCCACTACAAAAACTCAAACAATACGTAAACGCATAGATAAAAGCACAGTGAGGTTGCATTTTATGCAGAGAAGAGATTCTACATCAGCCCCAAATCAGACATTTGAAGTTTAAACGTTATCCTGACAAATCTCCGAGGAAGGCTGTGTGTTCAAGTTAATTACTCCATCCCTCAATCTAGCATGGTAAATACTAGTAAATGAGTGTTTATTCAATGGCTGTTTCCGTGTTTACTCCATTTTTGGTTTTTGGCTGGATCTGAGAGGAGTCGTAGCTGGATCATTCTTTTGGGGGCCCTCAGCTCACTAGGAGATGCACAGCAAGAACATCAGCCCATGGAAGTCCCATCTCTTTCATAGTCCCTCTTCTTTCACAAGCCCCACCTGGGGCTTCCATTCATTGAATGGAAGGACAGAATCTCTACACTATTTAAATCATTATTCCACCTTCCTTTATTGCCAAGTATTTACCTTCAATGCCTAAGCACATATAATTGAGTTCAGGTGAGTTAAGTATGTGTGTGCTGTGAATCCTCCTTAGTCTGGTCTTCAGCATAACCTCTGGAGGTAATCAGTGTAAGCGTAGGGTGTATACTTGCCTGTTTTCCCGTGGTTATGTACACGCGTGTGTTGTAAACATGTGAACGCACACTCTCCCAGGTCTGTTTCTTTCCCTCTTTTGCTTTTTGTCCCCTTAAGAATTTATCACAGCTCTCATTCTAGCTTAATAATATATACGATTAAGAATTTTAATAGGTATATGATGTCCTGTAGTAGGGATATATTGCTTTATTAAATGATTTGCCCATTAGTGAACATCCTGATTGCTTCCAGTTTTTGTTATTGTTGTTTTATTTTTTGATATAGGAGGGCTTTAAGCAGTATTTTCAAACTCCAATTTAAAATTGTGCACAGACCTTTGTACACCTGTATGTGCACACAGCTCTGTATCTCCCTTGTTCTTGTGTGGACACACAGACATTTCCACTAAGAAGAGTGAGCTGGGTCCCCAGGTACACGTGAGGGAGTCGTCAGCCAACAGAACTGTTAATAAAAGTGTCTTCATACATTGCTAATCTTGGCAAAGGGAAACTTCAAATCAGGTAGAACTGGGAGATCTGAAACCTTTGTCCTTAGGGAAATTTAGATCCCAAGCCTGGTGTGGGAGTCAAGGTCAAGAGTCACATCTGTAGAGGAGAAATACGGTACAGCAGAGACTGAGAATACCTGGGGGTTTACCCCCGCATGGGTAAATTCTCAAACTGTTTTCCATTAACTCTTAAATTGATAAAGATAGAGACCTACAAGGAGGTTGCAAATCTCATTTTCTTTGGAAAAGAGTGCTTTGTCTTTTCAAGGATCACATTTCCTGGCAAATAAGAAACTATATTTTGTAATAGAACTCATTCTTCTGTCTATTCTAAATCGTCTTACTTAAGGCTGGGTAGAAGAATGATGGCTTTATAAAGGGAAAAGAAAAACAAGATCTTTATAAGGATGCTCACTGGCTTGATCTTGTGTCACCTCAGTCCTAACTTACGCTGTAAGACAAGTTTCTCTGCTAAGAGCCTATCATCCTAATTGTATATAGTCACTAGTTCAAGCATCACATTATTCCAAGTGAATAGTTACCACTCTAGTTTTACTGTTTTATCTGGATACTTCCTGGGGAAAGGCAGGCCAAAAAACATTTTTTTTTTAAAAGAGGTCAATGAGTTTTGATATTGCTTTGAAACTTCTCTTAGGTAAGGACTTAACTGTAAATCATGATTTAGTCAATGGGAGAGAGTAAGGAGCCCAAATCAGAAAATCAAAACATGGTAAATGTATTTCCTTATTGGCCATTACTGCTCTTTCAAAGCTATCATTCTCTGCTGTGCAAAATAGTTAGACAAAACTAGTTATTTTTCTAAACAAAATGACTTGGCCACGTAAGCCTTTTCCTCTCCAAAATATGAAAGACAAGTTACAGATTTTTTTTTCTTTTTTCTTTTTGCTTTCTTGGTCAACATCATTAGTTATATAAGCTCCAAGAGTCATCTTGACATGAAATAATTCATTTGTTTTAAGAAGGGAAAATATTTGATTCTAGCCGTGTCCTGGATAGACTTCAATTGCCTGCTTGGATGGATTTGAGCTTTAAAATTAATGCTGTTTTAGTAATAAACAAGAATAATGGGAAAATATCTATTTCTATTTGAGTATGCTTTGCTGGAAAATATCTTTGTACATATGAATTCATTTAATTCTCATATAACTTTTAAGAGGTAGTCAAAATTGTTATTCTCCAGCTATCGTATTAAGGAACCCTGAGAAAAATTTGCCCCCCAAATCAGTAGGAGGCTTCTCCTTAAGCATATTAAAGTTGTCCTGAAACCACATATTTAGGGAAAATATTTTCATGAACTTGGAGTCCTGAAATAACATAATTTTGAAGGACCTCATTTTTATATTTAAAAATACATCTTCTGTTGATTTTTTTCTTAGAAGAGCATATTTTCATTCTCATTTCTGCATTATGCCAGAGGTAATGCACCTAAAAGCTCCAATACTGGGCAGAAGAACACTTTATTCATTTAATATCAAAAGAAGTCCGGGTAGCAGAAAGCACTGGGACTGTCATACCAACAAAGCATTTCTCTCAGCTGTAATTGATGTTCTTAGAGTGATTCCATTTAGCACCAACTCTTATCAAAATAAGCGTTCTCCAGAGTCAGCAAGGGGAGAAACTTTTCTATAACCTTTGATTTTCCTGGTCTATAAAAGTGAAAGAAAATGTAGATAGGAGAGTTGAATATATATTTGTTACTTTCATGAACATTTACTAGTGTTATTTTGGCTATTAAGAGTAAATCACATTTTGGGACACCTGGGTGTCTCAGTCCATTGAGTGTCTGACTCTTGATTTTGGCTCGAGTCATGATCTTGGGGTTGTGGGATCGAGCCCCACGTGGGGCTCTGCGCTTGGTGGGGAATCTGCTTGAGATTGTCCCTCTCCCTTTGCCCCTCCCCCCTGCCCTGTGCTCACTCTCTCTCAAATAAATAAGTCAATCTTTTAAAAAAAAGAATAAATCACGTTTGAGATTATCTTTTGCTCTTCTAAAATTATTCGTAATATGAAATCCAGACTTTCAAATAACATGCAATTTTTAATACATGTATAACATTTTTGAGAACAAACCAATGGGAATTAGCAGAAATGCACGGTGAAGGAAGCCAAATGTCTCTAGAAAAGTGAACAGTTCTGACTGGATCATCACAAGGGTGTACTTTACTCTTCGGAGGTGGGTATGTCACTCATCAATCTGCCTAGGATTCTTGAAATTCTACTTCTATATTTCATCCCTACTAATACCTACTAATACACTAGATGTAGAATTTTAAGACTTAGGAATGGCAAAGCACTGATCTGTTAATAATATAGTCTCTATTGAAGTTAGTAATCTTTCCTTTGGGAAAGCTAAGTGAGCAGGTTTGCATAGGCTGGAAATGCAGATGCACACTACTCTGGAAAGTGCCTGGGAATTGGAATTAAAAAGCAAAACAAATTGTTTTTTCTCCACTGTTGTTACTTATTGTGTGACCTTGCATAAGTCACTTGGCTTCTCTGAGCTTCAGTTAAATTCAACGAGCATTTATTAAACATCTCCAAAAGATGACAGGGCATTGATAGCTGGGAGATTGGAGTCATCAGAAAGCAGCAGGTGCTCAATCCAGTGTCCTCTGTTTCAGGAAAGGGGTGGAAAGATTTTCCTTTCAGACAGTTGACCGCTACACAGAGTCATCCTATGACCTTCCGCTTGCCTTGAAAGCTTTACTTTCTGAGGATTTTAAGAACTCTCACTCTCATAAATTATTATTTAATGAGTGCCCAATGCCTACGATACCTACATGCTGTTGTAATATAGGCATTAACATTCTATAAAGTAGACTTGGTGTTTGTTAAATTCCCAACTATCGGCACATAGCCTATCAAAATATAATAAAAGAATTATTGTGCACATCTTGAAGTATACCCCCAAAATAAATATTAAAAGCCATATCAAAACCATAATAGTCAAATAAAAAACCATGACAGTCTCTGCTGCCCTCTATGTGGAACAGAACTAGTCAAACTAATGAGAGAACCGAGCATGAGTTAGAGTAACCACTGGTGAATGATGTGTATGGGGTTATTCGGAGGAAATAATGATGGTTTGGAAAATAATTCCTTTCTAAAAGGGCAACATTATATGGGATACACTTTATTTTTTTTTTTTTAAGATTTTATTTATTTATTTGAGACAGAGAGAATGAGAGAGAGCATGAGAGGGAAGAGGGTCAGAGGGAGAAGCAGACTCCCCGCTGAGCAGGGAGCCCAATGCGGGGCTCGATCCAGGGACTCCAGGATCATGACCTGAGCCGAAGGCAGTCGCTTAACCAACTGAGCCACCCAGGCACCCTATGGGATACACTTTAAAAAACGTCTGTTTAATTGTAATGATCTCATAGTGTTATTATGGAATCGAGAGAAGGTAATGGTAACACAGTTACTATTTATTTAGGATTTGCTATATGCCTCTTGTGTTAAATTCTCACAGTAAACCTACTGGGTGGGTCGTCTTGCCATTCTAAAGACAAAGAGCTGAGCCTGAGAAAGATTAAATGGAATGTTTAAGATCATACTTGTCCGACACCAAAAGCCGTGCCATCAGTCACTCTTGTATTGACCTACACCATTCAGCACAGTGCCACCAGGTAACAGAGGCCCAAGAATACTTACATTCCTTTTCTGCGATTTCCGATGAGCGTGTGCAGTATAATCCACAATAACCAAGTGCTTTTTCCACGTGCAAAACTGTGAGAGGCAGAACAGCGAGGATATTGAAGGAGAAGGATAAATAATTAACTTCCCCATGCCTCTCTTTACTCCTCTCCAGGGATTATTATGAGAGTAAAGACTCAGGAAAATCCCTGGCTCATCGTAATCGCTCATCAGCAGCTATTCTTACTGTTGTTATTGGTCTTATTATCAGGCCTCTCCCATATCACTACAATTATATTATGCACTCCTCAAGGGCAGCAGTGCATTTTCTCTAATATTGTCTCTTAGGACTTCATTGTTATTGCTGCAAGAATACTGAATTACAAAGTACCCCCAAATTCAGTGGCTTACCAGAAAACACCAAAACCAATCTTTTTTTCTCCCTCTTGGGTGTGTAGTTCAGCTATGACTCAGCTGGGCAAGGCTGGATTCCAGGGTGTGGGCTGAGCTCCACGTTATTCTTATGCTGGCGGGGTATGCTTTTGTCGTGGTGGGTCACAGAACCGCTAGAGGATGAGGAAATACTCGGTGTTCCTTAAGGCCTTGAGCCACCTGCACATTATGTTCACGTACTGTTGGGCAAAAGGAGTGACATGGTCAAGCCCCGTATCTGTGCCCTGCCTTCTCCTGGACTCCGCAAGGTGTCAGGGCGGAAGGGGATTCAGCTGTTGACAGCAATTACTCTGTCAGCCACAAGATTTGACATAGGTATTCCTTTTTTTTTTTTTTTTAAAGATTTTATTTATTTATTCATGAGAGACAGAGAGAGAGAGGCAGAGGGAGAAGCAGGCTCCCAAGGAGCAGGGAGCCTAATGTGGGACTCGATCCCAGGACCCTGGGATCATGACCTGAGCCGAAGGCAGACGCTTAACCATCTGAGCCACCCAGGCATCCTGACATAGGTATTCCAATGTCGTGGCTCCTCAGTGAAATTTGTTGATTGATGTGATTATAAATATCTGATATTTAAATTTAATTTGGAGGTGAATATGTTTCAGTTTTAAATGTAACCATATTAATTATACAGTAAATTATATTGATTTTTCTGAAGGGGTAAGAAATATAAAAAGAGAAGAGCAAAAATATATCCAGAAGCTAATCTCTAGTGAGGGAATTCATAAGAAAATCTCATAAAAATGAATTCCCTAAATATAGACCTAATGTCCTGTGAGTCAAAGGGGAAGTGTTTCTTTCCATTGTACTTAAATATACCCAATCTGTCATTTTATGACATCATTCAGCAGGTCTTTGCATAAATGCATGCTCCAAATGCTATAAAACACAGTGGTTTTATGAAAACCAGAATATTGATCTATGTCATGAGGCAGGTTAATAGCTGTCTGTTTTCATATGCACACCTAGTAAGTCACTTATCTACTTTTTGCTAAATTACTCGTTTTAATTTTCATACATTTTCTACTTTATTTTTTATTTATTTATTTTATTTTTTTAAAGATTTTATTTATTTATTCATGAGAGACAGAGAGAGAGAGAGGCAGAGGGAGAAGCAGGCTCCCAAGGAGCAGGAAGCCCGATGCGGGACTCGATCCCAGGACCCTGAGATCATGACCTGAGCCGAAGGCAGACACTTAACCATCTGAGCCACCCAGGCGCCCCATTTTCTACTTTAAAAGAATGTTTTATGTAGAATAATGTGTTTGCTTACTTGAATAAGCTGTTTTTGGAATTTATCTTCTGAGAATTTCAGAACAGCAGTGGAATCAGTCAACATATTTGATGTTATTCAGATTTCTGTTTTTCAGATTTTAAACTACAATAGAATTCATTTATTGAAGAAGACAAGAGAACGTAAACAGTTTTAGATCCTGTGAGCTGTCCCACAGCCATTGATTGGTCGGTCATCCATTGTAAACTGACAACACCATTAGGTGGATCATTAACTTAATAGAGAATGTATTTCCTGTTTCTAGTGAGGAACTATAGATCCTTTAGGGATTAATTTTTCATAAACTTTGATTTTGAAATTCAAATACTTACAGTTTTATTGGAAGTCCATATTAGTATAAATATCTTTGACAAAAATATGTGTGTAATTATTAGAAAGTTATCTGTATAAATTGGTCACTATCTAAGAGTTGAAACTCTGGGGGTGCCTGGGTGGCTCAGTCGGTTAAACTTCTGACTCTTGATTTCAGCTCAGGCCATGATCTCAAGGTCATGAGATCAAGCCCCACGTCAGGCTCCACACTCAGTGTAGAGTCTGCTTGACATTCTCTCTCTTCTTCTCCTTCTGCTCCTCACCCCCTCAAACAAATAAATAAATAAAATCTTAAAAAAAAAAAAGAATTGAAGCTCTGAAAGTGGACTGCTTTCTCATATATAAAGATCCAAGAATTTGTATGTAAAGATATAAAACAGAAGATGTACATATTGGTGTTGTATGTGTATAGTTATTATGTGATTTTTATCTTCAGTTACCAGGTATTTTTTAAGCAATTACTATGAATTAGACTCTGCATTGGTAGCTGTAGAGGGGCTATACAGATGAAAAGATACGAGTCTTTTTCTTAGGAAATGGAGTGGTAGGTTTGAAATATAGTATAATGCAGTATTAAAGAGGTACAAAGTGGCATGCCTATGAGGAGTCTGAGCTGTTTGGAAAATAAGGAAGTTATTAACTAGTGGATATGAGAGGATTGGCATTCCAGCCAGAGGGAGGAAATAAGCAAAATCTGAAGGTGAACGTCATGGACACTGGTCTTGCTCGCTTAGGTCAATGGGTGCTTTCAGAGGAGTTATCAGGGAGAAGTCTGCAGAGATAATTGGGAGCAGCTCATAGGGAGCCTTTCAGTACCAAAAAAATGACTGTGGACAGCCCTTGGCAGATAATGGTGAGCAGAGATTGGCTTTTCTAGATGGAAATATCAGGGACATTGATCTCACGATAAATGAAAAGACAAAAGTCTTTAAGTGGACAGAACAATGAGAAAGCTATTTTAATGGCCAATGGTGAAAACTAAGAATATTCTGAGTTATGGTGGTGACCATAGCAAGAAAAAGCAAAAGGTAGGAGGATGCTCAGTAGATTGATTTGATGGAATTGGCGGGAATTGAGGGTGGAGCTGGGGAGGTAGGGGCAAAGCTTATTCGGTAAATGTAAACTGTTGTGGTCATATTGGTTTCCAAATATTCCAAGTCCTGCAGCCTCTCTCCCTACATTCCCCCAGAGACACCTGGGCCTCTTCCTACTTGGAAATGAAAGGGTTAAGTCTCTGCTTACCAGAGAACTCCTGCCCTCCTTTGGTGTTCAGCACTGGTACTTCTTCCTCATTCCTGGTTAAATACTTCAAATATCTGCCACCTGGGAGAGTAGCAGGGGCTCTGTCAGGGACATCCATAGGACATTGAGAAGGGAATGTTTTTGAGGGCAAACGGAGCAGGAACAATGGTTTGTAAAACAGCCATCTGAAGGTGTCCACTGGTGGCCAAAGGATACATCACCTCCCAAAGATTGCGGTTTATCCCATAATAAATGGGTACTAAGACCCAGAAGACTAGAAAATTTAACGACTCCTGCACAAATTTACCACATCCAGATAAGTTTCTAGTTACTTAAATACATATTTTTATTTTGGGGTGTCTAGGACACTTTGACTCCTTAGACGTAGATAACCATTTCTCATTAGGATTGCAAAAGATGAATGAGAAATTAAATTATGGGTTGTATGTTAAACAAACACTAGTTGCAGCTTGTACGTGTAAGGTTTTTCCTATATCCAAAGTAAAATCAGATCTGTCTTGGTAATTATATTTATTATGTAAAAATAGCTTCAGTTTAAGTTCATCAAAATAAAATTCCACGTGAAAATATCAGAAACTTTGTTATTCAGAAAAGAAATCTAGGTATTAGTTTTTGTGTACCTCCAATATTTGATTACAAGATGCTATGAAATTTCATTGTAGCATAGAATAAAGTAGGTAAAACCCTTAAATGTATTATGAGATGTATGTTATTCTAATAATTGCCTCATGGGTTGCCTTCATATGCTTCTAATGTATAAACTCTAAGATGGAGTAATTCAGGCTTATTTAGTGGGCAGGGGTCTTCCAGATACTCATAAGTGTATCACGTAGGACACTTTTTGGGGTCCAAGTGATAGAAAACCCAACCCAAACATGCTTAAGAAAAAAAATTACAATTTACCAGCCCACTTAAATGAAATACTTAGGACAGTGTTTCTCAAAGTGTGTTCTTCTCTTTTTAAGATTTTATTTATTTATTCGAGAGAGAGAGCATGGGAAGTAATGGTAAATAGTGCAACATGGGTTTTAATATTTTTAAAGTCAAACCCCTTGCAGCTTTAAAACTTCATAAGCGTGGCACCTGGGTGGCTCAGTCGTTAAGTGTCTGCCTTCGGCTCAGGTCATGATCCCGGGGTCCTGGGATCGAGCCCAGCATTGGGCTTCCTGCTCAGCTGGGAGCCTGCTTCTCCCTTTCCCACTCCCCCTGCTTGTGTTCCCTCTCTCGCTGTGTCTCTCTCTGTCAAATAAATAAATAAAATCTTTAAATAAAATAAAATAAAATAAAACTTCACAAGCTATTTAATATCAGGTTTAATATTGTATAATAGTATCATTCATGCTAATGGTAATCATTGATGCTAATTGCTATTCTCTCCTGGCTATGTTACTATTCATTTATTTAATCAATGCATGTTTAACACTGTAAGGGACATAAGCACATATCCAGTGTTCCACATTTTACTTAGGTTCATTTTAACACAAAAATGGTCATTCTGTAGATTTCAAGTGTCACCTGTTTTTGTTTTTTTAATGCTTTCTAAATTGTATCAACCAAAGGGGGAAGAATATATATAAAAATATGTAAAGAACTACCTAAATACATCTTTAAGGTCATTATTGTAATAAAGTATTCTTTATGATATCTTTTCATAATATCTCTTGCTTCAGGGTAATCCCAGTGATTTTGATAACCTGTCTTATTTTTTGTGACTATATCTTTAATAGATAAAATGTGCAAGTTTCGCACATTACCTGAACACATTAAATTTCATAAGAGAAATGTGTAGTTAGAGCTCCAGGGCAGGTGTTGTGATCCTGTCAAATTGCTCAAGCTAATTTTGAGCCATGTCAGGTCAGTTGCTGGGAAACGTTTGAGGAGCACAGGAAATTATATGGAGCCTGTTGATAACAGCTTGTCCTTGTACTGTGACCTAAAATAATACCAAACCTGCCACATTACCAACCTTTTTGCTAAAATAGGATTGGCAGTTTGCACCAACATCACTAAAAAAGAGGAAATTAGAAGGATTTAAAAATATGCTTGCAATTGTTGAAAAGTTGGCAGGGAAAATATAAAGTTGGCAATTATAATTATGTTTGCAAAAAAATTCTTTTAAAAATATATTTAATGTGTAGTTAAATTATTTCAGTTGTGTTTCCAAGGTTGGGTGACCGTAGGTATTAGTTGTGGTGTTTTTCTGTCATCAGTTCCTAAACCCTTCTTCTGGAGAAGTGTATTTCATAAATGTGTCTATTGAACCCGTGTACCAGGTAATTGTCATGCTCGGACAAAGCACTGGCCTAAAGTAAGGAATTTGTATACTTTTCAAGGAAATGAATGTGGGGAACTTACAGAAATACATCCAGTCTCAGCTTACACATTTTATTTTCTTCCTGTTCATTCAGGTTGGAAGGAAGGGTTAACCTCCCTAACTCAGATGGTGCCTAGAAAGATGAATGGTTAACTAAGTTTATGTTCAGTGTGCACTTGGCACAGGATGGGCTGCACATAACCATGCAGAAAGGCTGAGACCACAGGGGTGGTGATAATAGAAATCTTGGGGTTTTGAGGAGGAAATCAAGTGGGACTTGGCTGGGATAGGAGCGGAGGAAATTGATTGGGGGCCCCAGGAAATGGAGATATTGACATTTGGATTACACAAGCCATGCCTTTCAGACCAGGGAGCCAGCCCTTGCATGTGCATGCGGGAGAGTATGTCATTACAAATGAGGCTGGAGTCAAATGAGCGGTAGATTTCTGTATTGGAAGGCATGGTCTTTTCAGAGCAGACTGCTCATTTTAAAGGGAGTAGAGTTCTTAGCTTGATATACATTCAACAGACTCTACATCTTGACTTAAAAGAGTGGATGGCATTTCAGAGTTCATTCCTTGACTTTTAAGTAGGGAGGGGCAGAGGGAGAGGGGGAGAGAGAATCTCAAGCAGACTCCTAGCTGAGCACGGAGCCCAACGTGGGGCTCCATCTCACAACCCTGGGATCACGACCTGAGACGGAATCAAGAGTCTGACGCTCAACCGACTGAGCCACCCAGATGCCCCTAGGTTATAGGCATTGTAACTAGGAAGACTTAAGCTGACTCCGCTCAATCTTTTAAGATATGTGTCAGGATGTAAAAGCTTCGAAACCCGCCTGACAGCATTTCTTATCTATAAGCTGAAGAATAGGACATTTTAATTGAGGGTGCTATTCGTTGAGCAGCTACTGTGTGCCCAGACATTATGCTAGGTATCCTAGATATTGCTAATGCAATTCCCAGTGCAGCCTTTTGGGATAAGCATTACGTGTGTTCTGACAACAGCGATCACGATGTTTCTTCCTTACAGGATTTTGGGCAATAATTAATGACACTAAGCAAACAAACAAAAATCATGTTCCAAAGTAGGGATCAAATTCTACTTCTTTTGAGATGTAATCTATATATAGCTTTAGGATGACAGGGTTTTTTTTTCCCCCAACTTCCACCCATTAAATTTTTATGAAACCGTTCCTCATCTATTAACACATGGCGTATATATTTCAATATATTGCGGTTCCCCTTCAGTGCTTTGGCATGTGACTTGGAAAGACCAGATGGTGTAGTTGAATATTTATGGGCTTCAGGGTTAGAAAAATACTGGATATATAGAATCTTGTCTACCTTGGATTGGCTGTGCAACACTGAGCAGGTTATCTTACCTCTTCTAAGCCTATTTCTCATGGGAAGAATGGAAATAATCTCACAGTGTTCTTACGAAGATTAAATGAAATAATGTAAGGTGACTCATCATGGGGATTAACAAACATTGGGTAATATTTTAAATGACATATACTTGAACAACAGCGTGCAGAATAATTGTTTGTAAATGCCAGTCCCTGCATCTGTTACAGAAAGATTAGTTTTCTGAAAAGTGTGAATGGAAATAACGTTAGGGCAGTAGACTTTTCAGGGATATCTGGTAAGATCCATTGTGAACAAAGGGAGTTAGTGAACTTCTGTTTTGTTCTTTTCACACTAAAGGAAAAAAACCCTGAATTGCTAAGGATGAGGTCAGTGGCGTCAAAGGACACTGAAATACAGAAGCACATGGATAAAATAACATTCAGTTTGTCTGACTCTGGTGAAAAAATAGAAACCAGTCGGAGGTGGACTGAAAGGTCTTGGTGTGTGGATTGCTAGCTTTTAGAACAAGTGAAAAACAATTTTGTCTCAAGCCCTTATTTGCAGTGAGGGGAGCATTTAATAAGGGAAATGTGTTTCATGCAATTTAGTTAGCATTTTGTTATGGATTGAAAGTTTGTGTCCCCTCGAAATTCATGTTAAAACCCTAATGCCCAATATGATGGTATTGGGAGATGGGCCTTTGGAAGGTGAATAGATCATGAGGGTAGATCCCCCATGATGGGTTTGTGCCCATTTGTGAGAAGGGGAAGAGACACTAGGGCTCTCTTTCTCCACTCTGTGAGGATATGGTGAGAAGCCAGCTATGTCCAAGCCAGGAGGAAGGCCCTCCCCAAGACACAAAGCTGCCAGATCCTGATCTTGGACCTCCCAGCCTCCAAACTGTGAGAAAGAAATTTCTGTTGTATAAGCCGCCCAGTCTATGGCATTTCGTTATAGCAGCCGAAGCTGACTAAGACACACTTAAGGAGCTGCTGTTATGCAGAGTCCTCTTAAGCCGGAGGGAGCAGCCCAACCCAGAAGCCAATGAAGCCGAGACTGATTAAAATAATGCTGTACACAGAGGGGTGATTAATTTGCTGTTCATGCACAGGGCAAGAAACCATTCATTCTGGCTGGGATGATCGTACAGGATCGTACCCTGTGAGCAGGGCTTGAAGAATGTGAGGGATTTGTATCTCTGGGGTGTGATGGCTTCAGAGGGGTAAGAACTTGTAAATGGGTGCAGAGAAGAGGCTACCCTACAAATAAATGTACTGACCAAAGATGACAAACCGAAAAACATAGGCCAGGTCAAATGCAATAGCTTTGGTTCTGTTTATCTTCTTGCTTCAGATTTTAGTCTGGCAGATCTGCAGAGAAAGGGAGCAGAGTTTCTTGGTCATTAGAGAAGCATCATTGAATAACGTGTTTTTCTGTTGATAAGCTGGGAATTCCTTAGTGCTCCTGACATCAGCATTGCCCCAAAGCCAAAGACATTTGTTGATGTTTACTAAAGACCTTTGAAGTTTCTTTTCACATTGGCTCCACTGTTAATAAGTGGTATACTAGCATATTGTAGATGTAGGATTTTTCTTGGTTTCTGGCTGAAAAGTCTATGGGAATGATTTTTTTTAAGATTCTCAAGATTTTTTTAAAGATTTTATTTATTTATTTATTTATTTATTTATTTATTTATTTATTTATTAGAGAGAGAGAGAGTGAGAGAGAGGGAACATGAGCAGGGGGTGAGGCAGAAGGAGAAGCAGACCCTCTGCTGAGCAGGGAGCCCGATGCGGGGCTCCATCCCAGGACCCCAGGATCATGACCTGAACCCAAGGCAGGTGCTTCACCGACTGAGCCACCCAGGTGCCCCTTGCTCAGTCATTTGTATGTGCTTATATATCTTCAAATTCTTTTTTTAAATTTAATTTCAATTTAATTAACATATAGTGTATTATTAGTTTTAGAGGTAGAATTTAGTGATTCATCAGTTGCATATAACACCCAGTGTTCATTCCATCACAGCCCTCCTTAATGTCCATCACCCAGTTACCCCATTCCCCCACCCCCCTCCCCTCCAGCGACCCTCAGTTTGTTTCTTGGAATTAAGAGTCTCTTATGGCTTGTCTCCTCTCTGTTTTCGTCTTATTTTTCCTTCCCTTCCCCTAAGTTCATCTGTTTTGTATCTTAAATTCCACATATGAGTAAAATCATATGATATTTGTCTTTCCCTGACTGACTTATTTTGCTCAGCATAATACCCTCTAGTCCATCCATGTCACTGCAAATGGCAAGATTTCATTCTTTTTGATGGCTGAGTCATATTCCATTGTGTGGAATATCTTTATCCATTCATCTGTCGATGGACATCTGGGCTCTTTCCATATTTTGGCTGTTGTGAACATTGCTGCTATGAACATTGGGGTGCATGTTCCCCTTTAAATCACTGTTTGTGTCCTTTGGATAAATACCTAATAGTGCAATTGCTGGGTCATAGGGTAGCTCTATTTTTAATGTAAATCACTGTGAGTTAAAGATGTTTGAATTTTGTCATTCATGAATCTCTGTCTGGTTCTCTATCTCTAATTAAAGAGTGTAAATAAAATGCCCAGGGCTCCTTCACAGTCATTCTTCTCTGCCAGGCCAGCAGGATGGCCAACTCGAGCATCTTTTCCTGTCTCCTTAAGCCATTGTATCCTCCCCACCATGGCAACTACCTACCTTAGAAAGCTGAGAGCTTCCAATTAACTCACTTTTTTTTGCTTTCTCATCATGAGAAGGTTTATGTAAGCAGTAAGCAGGTATAAGCTGTGAAGTTTTGTTCAGACTGAAGGGATCTAAGATTAGACAAACTGTGGTAGGGGACCCGCGTCTGGACACTCATGCTAACAACTTCCCCTCCTCGTACATTGACATTTTCTTCGGCCGTACATGCTTTGATGATTTTAAACATTTCACTTGTCTTTCGACTGATTTATAAGATGACAGATGCTGAGTCACCTGGATGAACAGTTTTCTTCTGGAAGAATCTGAAATGTACACAGGGCCTTCTTGTTGAAGTTCAACTGCTTCAAATGCAGGGCTGTATTTGCGGGCATGCTCAACAGTTATTCATTTAGGAGGTGATTTTGCTATTTTTGGAGAAAAGGGGAGCAGAATAAATGGAATTGCTTTCGATTCCAGAAATCCACTTGGCTCAGTAAAGAGCTGACATGCTTTATTGCAGTTTTAGTAAATTGATAACTTACAGTGGATACTAATTTCCTGTTTGTTGGGTTTCCTTGGGCAGTGTCTAGGGAGTCCGCAAGGAGGCCGGGGCTGTCAGGGTTATGTGGAATTACATCCTGAGAGGGGCGCTTGGGAGGCACTCTGGAGATCTACCTCCTCCACCTTCCCGTCTCTGGTCCTGCTTTTCTTTTCCTAGAATTCCTCAGAGCTTGAAATCCCAAGATTCCTGGGAGGAAATCCTTTGCGAAGCACATGGTAGGTGTGCTATAAAGTTGATTGCACCAATAAATAGATAAATAAATAGTTGAATGACTGAGTAGCAGGGGGAAGTGGAAATGATGGATTTTGTGGAATGAACAGATTTCAAATCATCCTTAGAATTTTCAAACTTTGACTCATAGGAGTTGATATCTTGAGCTAAGAAAACATCTAGTAGTTCATAAATAAAGGGCTATCTGATTTCTCTTCCTTATCTAGTAACAATGGAGCTCCTGCCTTTGGGTCTTTTGCCCACTATCCAGTGATTTGATAATGGGTGGTGAACCTAAGGAAGGCTGGGAAACTTTAAGAAGATACCAAGTTCCACTTCCTTTTTGAAAAAAAATAAATTAAGCTATTTCCCATTAAATCATTTTAATATGCCTATGTACTCTATTATGATCCTCGACACTGCAGTAAATTCTGTTTTGAGAGTCTTTGGCCAAAACTTACATTTTGCATTCACTTACATGGTCTGGAGTGTTTCTGACCTGTGGGTGGGAAGTGACGTCAGCAAGCTCTCCTCTTTGTCTGGGACAAGCTTAAGCTGTACAACAGCATTCCTCCCGAGTGATATGTGAGTTGGGCCTTCATCACCTGCTCCTCCTGCCAATATATTTTCCACATCTGTCCTCCCAGTCACCCGAAGATTTATTCTACATGCCTGATGGCAAAATATCTTTGCACCTGGGGGACTGAAGCCTGTAGAACATCGATCTCATCTTCTTCCTTTGACACAAGTCCATTAGCTTCATCTGTTTTGAGGACAATCCCGACTAAGAGCCTATCTGATTTTACTTCTTTGGGGACCTTTCAAAATCTCAAGGTTATTGAGAAATTGGCTTTGTGTGAAGCACGTTGCCATCTGCTGCTGGCTTCTAATCTCAGATCCATTTGAGAGATCTGCCAGGCTAGATTTATATAGACGATTTAACTGATTATGTTTCTTTCCATTTAACCCAAGAGCACATAGTTAGGTTTCTCTTTCGGCATCATTTGCCTAAATATCTCACCATTTCAGCTATTTTGGGGGGACATAGTGTTTACGTACCGTCCATGGTGAGAAGATGTAACATACAACATGTGTATATTTGAAGTCCTAAAATAATAACGCAAATGAATACAGAGCCAGAAAGCAAACAGGGGATTTAGAGATTCCTGTTTTGATTTGTTTGTTTTTTTTCTGTTTTAAATGAGAAAATTGAAACCCAGAGAGCTTATGCGGCTTCCTATCAAAGTCTCAAAATTAGTTTATGTTTCAGATGAAGTTTGTCTTCAATTTCTAAATCAGCTGTAGCACTGAAGTTTTGGTGACCATTCATCTATTTCTCAGATTTTGTTTTCCTCCTTGATAAATAAGTGATTATTGAAAAAGTTATGAACATTATTTTTTAGTAAAAATTTGAAAGGTGTCAAAAAATATAATGCTCTAGTCAGAGTGTATAACTCTATAACTCTCTACACACACCTACATATAGATACATACATGCCTCTACACAGATAAATATGTTTACATATTTGTATTATGTTTGATGTTGTTATATTACATACGCTTCATATACACTTTCCCAAATACAAAGTGCTAACCTTAGAGCCAAGAAAACTCTCTCTGGAAATGTATCCTAAAGAAATAACCCTGAGGAGGGAAAATGCTATATACCTGAAGATGCTTAATGCATTGATGCCTAAAATAGTGAAAGTTGTAGGCAAATTATTTATTCAATAGTATAAAATAAATTTATAGCACATTAGCATAGTGTGATAATAGTCATTAAAATGATAAATATGAAGGCTTTGTATGTATACATACAAAATCAATTTTAAAATCAATCAGTTTTAAAAACTCAAACTACTATTGTATGTCTACTCAACTCTCAACTATGGGAAAGGTATGGATGCAAACATTTCATATTTCTGTGAATTACTAACTGGGTGGGGTTGGTAAAATTTTAAGTACTTTTAAATTTTTCTGTAATTTAACATTGGTTTATAATGCAGCGTGATTACAACAGTATGATACATACTCTCCAGAAGTAGGAACATATTAGTTGACAAGGGAATGACAAGGACACAGGCAAGGGGTGTAGTTTTCTAGTACCCGTGACAATATTCCTAGCTGGTCAGGGAAGGTTTGGAACCCTCAGTTGGGCTTTCACGTCCATAAATTGATCAAGGAAGCATGGAAGGTTCTGACTATTTTTTTTTTAAAGATTCTACTTATTTATTTGACAGAGATAGAGAGAGCACAAGTAGGCAGAGAGGCAGGCAGAGGGAGAGGGAGAAGTAGGCTCTCTGCTGAGCAGGGAGCCCTATGCGGGACTCGATCCCAGGACCCTGGGATCATGACCTGAGCCAAAGGCAGCCGCTTAACCAACTGAGCCCCAGGCGCCCCGGTTCTGACTATTTTTAATTCTCAATCATATATTCCAAATAAGGGGCACATGGGTGGCTCAGTCGTTAAGTGTCTGCCTTCGGCTCAGGTCATGATCCAAGGGTCCTGGGATGGAGCCCCACATCGGGCTCCCTGCTTCTCCCTCTGCTGTTCCCCTTGCTTGTGCGTGCTCTCTCTCTCTCTCTTTCTCTGACAAATAAATAAAATCTTTATATACATATATATACATATATATATTCCAAATAAATTAATTTTTTTTTGAGAGAGAGAGAGAGTGTGCATGACCTGGAGGCAGGGAGGGGCAGAGGGAGAGGGAGAGAGAGAATCTTAAGGAGGCTCCAGGCCCAGTGTGGAACCCAACACGGGGCTCGATTTCATGACCCTGAGTTCGTAACCTGAGCCAGAATCAAGAGTCAGATGCTTAACCAACTGAGCCACCCAGGTGCCCCAAATAAATTAATTTTTTAGGAAGACTGTTGACTCCAAAATATTTCAGTAGCAGGAATGATGACTGGGACAAACCCCCCTGGTGTCCATTCCCTAGCAATATGTGATATTGAGGTCACAGGAGTGGTAGGGACTGAGTCCGCTATTGGCATAACCATGAAACAGCTCACATTTGTTTCTAGCCCCCACCCAGGTAATGTCCTATCTGTATTCCAGCAGACATAAACATAGTCACCTCTACCCCAGGCTTAATTTTCTTTTCCCGCCCTGGAGTCCTCTCATCAAAATGTGCTGTCCTCATTCCGTCCTTTCAAGGATCCTCAGGACTTACTCTGTATGTGGGTGCCATTCCTCAATGGTTCTGTTGCTATTTGTACATCAGTATTCTGGCTAGGTGCTCTTTTTGCTCAAAAAAGAGGTAACTAACAGAGGGAAGGAAGACTTTTTCCAAGCAAATGATTTTTTTGGTACTTTTCACATCCTACCGCATTGGGGGCCTACCTCACATAGTGTGGGCCCAGGTCAGGGAGGTGGAAGAAGATTAAAAGTGTCTGTACTGGGAGCTACCAGGGATGTGTGGGATTTCATGGTCTGTGTCTGGGACATGATTAGGAAGAACCTTTCCCATTCTGGTAGGTAAACTTACATAGTTTACGTAACAGGCATAACTTCCCTTTATCTTGAGACAAGGACTCTAGGTCAAAGGAATTCATCTAGATAAAAGTTAATATCCTTTATCTTACAGTGTGTATTTTGTAATAGAGGAGGACATTTTCAAAAGCTTTCTTTGTCTTATGTTGGTTTTCTTAGTGCTCTTAAATGTTCCCACCAGCCTGTTTCCAGAACTTCTCTACATGCAGACACCCTTGCCCTAAATCTCTGTTTCCTAGTCTGTATTATTTCAGAGTTACTATTTCTCATGGAACATTTCTACTGGAATGATTTGCTAATATCTAAAAATTAACATGTCGAAGTCAGGGTTCAAAACATATTTCTGTTGCAAAATAACAGAGAGTAATCAGTATGAAATTTCACACCCTTAACAAATCCCGTTTGCTTCAGAGGTAGATAAGCTCCCAGACAGGGCAGTGGCCAAGAGGGATGGAGCCCCCGGCTGGCGTTCCCTTTACCTGAGCACCAATCTGGGAGCCAGCAAATCATTTAACTTCTCACACTTCAAACTCCCTGTCTGTGAAAGGAGTAAAAATCCCTGTTCTATGATTTTAATACTGAACAATACACATAATTGTGCTGGGGCTGCATGATAATTAGCATGAATGATAAATGGCTTGCCGTGAATGGCTATGATTAGTTATAACCTACAGAGAAGAAATGTATTTTTAAGTCTCTCCTCTTCTTATTCTATTGGGTTTTCCAGTACCAGTAATCAGTGTCAGTGGCATCTGATTTTTCCTCTGAAATCTTGCATCCTCAATTTCTTTCTCTCCATTATTTTCATTAGCATAGTGGTGATCACCCATGGACATACATGTTAAAGACCATTATGTTGAATAATATTTCCCACAAAACAAATTCTCCCTCTTCTGAGTCTATGGTTGGCTGTCCTCACCTACGTCCTCACTCTTCATCCAGTGAAGATACTTTAGTGTAGCTTCCTGCGATGTCCTGAAGAAAGGCGTCCTTAAAAACCTAGAGAGGAACATGGAGGAATGAAGGAAACAGGATCTATGCAACAGGATTGGACACTCTGGGGGTTGGAGTCTGGGTCACCACGGCCCAGGGGGTCTAGAAAGCCAGAGCAGTCCTGGGGAGCCTGGGAGAGGTAATGGACACAGTTGGAAAGGCTCAGGAACCTGCCTGTCCAATGGGAGTTCTGATGCAGAGGGGGAAGAGAGGGAAGGGGCCTTATAGGATGGAAGAATCTAGAACTGAGGCCACGTAAAGTGGTCTATCTCTGTAAGTAAATTCACCTGACAAGCATCATATTCATTATAACTAACATTAGTTGACCACCACAAATATGCAAGCACCAAGGTAAATACTGTAAAAGGATTATTTTATTCCTCACATTATACATTTTAGGTAAAGTCTTTTTAAATTCCTAAGTCATAGGTCAAGAATCTAAGGCCTAGAGAGTTTAGGAAACTAAGGTGCATGCACACAGGGAGTGGTTGATGGAGCCAGCTTTAGGAAATGGATGTTTTCGGCACAAGGAGAAGACATTTTCTTTCCCCTTCTGTTTTCCTCACAATACTTACCCCATCCCCACAATGTATACTTGCCATGTTGATTTTTCCTATTGAGGTGGGCCAGGGCCCTTAAAACCACGAAGGCACTGAGACTCCAAAAGTTCTATGTAATTGAGCAAACTAGTCATAGAGCTAAGCTGGAAATGAAAGAAAAACTTTGATTCTGCGTGGTGCATTTTCATTTAAATTGGCCACGTGGAAGGCCCGCCCAAAGGCGCTCTGTGTCCCACATGGCCTGGCCCACGTCTTCCTGAGCTGAGAGTGTGTGGTGTCCCTGCTTCCCCCTGTGGCCATGTAGCTCCCTTAAGGGTGCGGTCCCTTTGGATAATGACTGAGTGGTCTCTAGAGAAATTATCTGGAAATTGATTCTGGTGTTAAGGAGTCCTTGAGAGAAATAGCGTTCCTCTCTTTTTTCAAAGTAATTCAGCTGAGATAGATTTTCCTTTCAGGCAGCTGCAAAATTCCCTGCTGTCAAGTTCAAAGACGAGTGTTCCTTATGTAGGGTTTAATACTTTGACAGTTTCAGTAGAGGTGGGGAGATTTTGATGCCAACCTCTGACTGGGATGTTTTTCCAACAGCATCTGGTTCTGTTGTAGGATTTCTGTCAGTAAGGTTTTCCGTTCAGTCATACGATTTGGTACTCCTGATATTCACATCCTAATTTAATTTATCTGATCCATCACTTAAAATTTTTGTTGCAGTTCTTTTAATTTAGGACTGAAAAAAAAATGTTCTCTACCTGAGACCTCATATGACGTCTATTGGGAATGGTTTCCACTTTCAACTTACATTTCCCTTGAAATTCCACTGGCTGGCCTAAGTTTCCACGTGTGTGATGAGAATTCTCTTGTATAAAGTGTGACCATTGTATTTCCTTTGCAGATGTAAGTCTGCTTTTTTTTTAACTTCTCAAATAGAATGCATAGCCAAGACTGTTAAAATATTATGTAAGGGGTGTCTTAGGGTGGAAATATGAGGTATATTTTTGTATAAATATAATACATGACAATTATTCTTTTATATATCATTTAATACCTGTGAAATACCTTTATACATTGGTTTGCTTCCCCAGGACATTTGGGAAGGGGTGCTATTTGTGTTAGTTTATGTCTATAGATCTGTCGTGAAGTACTCAGTGAGATTCATTTAGAATTCAAGTAATTTGGTTCATTGTGGATTTAGGATTTTACAAAAATAAGAGAATTAATTAAGAAGAGGTGAAACATCATCCTGTTTAGAAATATACAGGTGATCTGGGGCGCCTGGGTGACTCAGTCCATTAAACGTCTGACTTTTGATTTCAGCTCAGGTCATGATCTCAGGGTCACGAGATCGAGCCTTGAGTTGGGCTCTGAGCTGAGCATGGAGCCTGCTTAAGATTCTCTCTTTCCCTCTCCCTCTGCCCCTCCCACACCTCGCACACACATGCACTCACGCTCTCTCTCCAAAAAAGAAAGAAGAAAGAGAGAGAGAAAGAGAAAGAAAGAAAAAGAAAGAAAGAAGAAGAAAGGAAGGAAGAAAGAAAGAAAGAAAGAAAGAAAGAAAGAAAGAAAAAAGAAAGAAAGAAAGAAAGAAAGAGAGAGAAAGAAAGAAAGAAAGAAAGAAAGAAAGAAAGAAAGAAAGAAAAGAAAGAAAGAAAGAAAAGAAAAATATACAGGTGATCTAAATAATGTATTCAGATGTGTACTTGTATGCATGGCTATGATGTATGAGTCAGCTTTCTAAACTGCCAGTCATACCTCCTTGAGCTTCAGATAGGGGTTTCGCCTTGGTTCCAGAATGTCCTCCCCCCAGCACAAGCTTGCTTTGCGTTGTCTGTGTCTTTAACTACATTCTGGTCATTCCCTGGCTATCTGCAAAAATAAGAGCTTCAGACTCCTTTTGCTGTTACCCCACATCCTTTTTTTGGTGCTATACAACCTCTACCCCATTGCTAGATCTTGCACCTGTTGGTCCTACTGTTCTTTTAACCCTAGCCCATGTCTTTGCACCAGCAATTACATAGGCACCTGATGCAAAATTTATTGTATCAACAGCACAGATAGCTGCAAGGGTGACTGCTTTACTGGGAAGTCTGTCCGGTGTTTTATGGTTTTATCTGGGGCAAGAAAGAAGACTGCTATCACTGAAATATTCTTTTCTTTGTGTTCGTATTTCCCCTTTCATTTTCTTTTTTTCTTTGTAAAGATTTTATTTATTTATTTGAGAGAGAGTGCACACTCGCACGAGTGGGGGGGGGGGGCAGAGGGAGAAAGAGAAGCAGGCTCCCTGCTGAGCAGGGCTCCCGACCCAACCCTGAAGAGAGGCTCCATCCCAGGACCCTGGAATCACACCTGAGCGGAAGGTGGATGCTTAACTAACTGAGCCACCCAGGCGCCCCTCCCTTTCACTTTCATTATAAAATGCCTTGATACAATTTTGGAACTAGATCAGAGAGAACAAGGCAAGTCATCTAGAGTGACCACTTCTGGCTTGGACAGTAAATTCCTCATGTTGTCCCTATCCTCTTAATGTGAGTCACATACAAATGAACAGACTTTGGCAGTTGATTTTTCTACTTGTAATCAGATACCCCCAGAGGGATCATTCATGGATGACCCTGAAAAAGGAAAAAAAAAATACGTGTGTTTGGAATCTTTCATAAGAGTAATTGGGCAAGAGAGGAAGAAGAGATGAGAGGTGGCTCAGGGCTTGGGTGTCTGTGAATTTTGGTTTGTTTCTCGGATGGAACCCTGTGCCTGGAACACATTTCCACCTTCTGCTGTTTCAGCTTCTTGCCATAGGCTGTTAGACCTCCTTCCCCTCACTTTGGCTTTCCCAGTGGCCCCCCTGTCACCCCTCCCTACCTCTGATGCCATCTCTGGGCTGCAGGCTTGACCTGGAAGCACCAATTCCACTCACCAAAAGAGGCCCACTAGATACTCAAATTCTCTGTGGTCTCTCAGGATAGAGCCATAAGGATACAGAAGTAGGTTCAAAATAGCCTTTATTTGATCCATTTTCACCATTGCCTGCAGGCTTCAACTAACTAGCATCAAGTCCAATAAAATGTATCATGAAGTATCTCTTTATAAATTGTTTTCTTGAATTGTTATGAACAGAGCCCTTTGGATCCCTATTTATAACAGTGTGGTTAATGTAGTGAAATTCCTGCTGACCAATATTGGAAGTGAAAGTTTCATTTATAAGGATGTAATTAAATAAAACATTGCCAAGTTAAAAATGTCATGTTACTCTTTGTCAATCAGGTTCATTATGCTATATTATTATATTTGTATGGATCCTTTCTTCTGGGGAGCTTAATGTTCTCTCTGAATATTAAACAACTGCCATGAAATTCTTGTGAGGTTATTATTCTTCCAAATTACATAAAATTTGAAAATCACTTACTAATTAATCCTTCTGAATCTCTCACAAGTAGGGAGAACTCAAGCAGATTTACCCATTGGAAAAGGAGGTCCCCTTTCCCGATGTTGAGTTGGTCAGAGCATCCCCTACACTTACCTTTCATTTCAATCAGACCTAGATGTAGAAGAGGCATCCTGGTGATGGTAGCATTTATAGCCTTCAACAGCTTTTTCCAAACAAATAATAATCAGAACTACTTGGGCACATGCGTAAGTCCTTTGGGAACTCCATGTCTAGCAGAGAGATTTGAATTGACTCCAGTATCCAGTTTGGAAATGCTTTGGACTTTTTTAGGACAAAAGCAAATAAAGCTTGGAATCCTACCCCAGTTTGTTAACCCAGTTGAAATCGCTCACAATTTAACTTAATTGCTCTTCCTGCTTCTTCTTGACAGTAAGTAAAATAATAATGAAGAGTTATTTTTAAACAGCAAAGTGGTATATATCTCAGTGGTTATTATTGTGATTATTACCAGGTGCCTCTGGTTCTGTTTCATGGCAGGGACGGAGTTTGGTTTGACTTGAGTTCCCCTCTTATCTCCTGCCATTTGGTTGGATGTCTTCAGCCTGTCATGCCTTGCTTATATTGTAGGTCCTGGAATTTGTTCTAGGAAGCATTCAAGTAGCCTGGATTTGATTACTCTTCTGGAGGGAAATCAGGTGAAACGGGGAGATGGTGGGAAGTCCTTCCACAGTTCCTGCTCTTTCTGTGACAGCTCAACCTCCTGGAAACTCCTGCATGCCCTGAAGTCTACTGAGCACTCATAATAGTGGTTGACCATAGTAGAAGGAGTTGTCAGGCTGTCCCCGCCATCCACTGCTCATGCTGCCAACCCTACTTGGCCAGCTCATCCTCTAGGTCTCAGGGTCCTGATGGGTGTGACTCTGCGGCATGCAGTGTCCTACCATTCTTTCAGTGATTCAGTTTCTAGACAAAACTGAGGAACCGCTTTCCCAATGAGAGTCCAGGTGTCTGATACTGACATCCTCACTTGAAATGCACTGCTTGTAGGAGACCAAAGTGAAATCTTGTGCGAAGACAAATGACGCTTAGATATTACCCAGCAAGTGTTCTGGAGAATTGCATTACCCCACAATGCCCCCTAAAGTCACTCTCCACTTATAATTTCTGGTTGAAAGATCTGTAAGTGCTGTATGACCTTGGGCTCTACCTTCCGCTGGGGTCGGTTTCATACATAAAATGCATGGTATTGTTCATTGTTGGGCTTCCATAAGGTCAAGATTTCTCCAATGTCTGTCTGATGGGCAAGGTCTAGACCAGTGGTTAGCAAACTATGGCTTGGAGGACATATGTTGCCTTACCAGTTTCCTGAAGTGCCTCATGATCTAATTTTTGGAAATCCCTTATCGTAAAGATGAAGAAACTGAGGACCTAGGATCAATTGTAAGCCCGTTACATTCTCTTAGTCTTCATCTATCCCTTTCCCCAAGGGCTCCAGTGATCTGTCTGAACAGAAAGGACTACTTAGATTTGTCCCATTAGTGGAATCAAGTGGATGCGGGCAAAACAAAGTGAGATTTGGGCTGGCTCCCAAGGGGACACCGTCATTTAAGGATTGATTGGATTTCATAAGTACACGCTGAAAAAAAAAATTGCTGCTCTTTGACAGATGGCCTTATGTAAGATACATACTAAAGCTTTTAACAGTCTTTAAGTTTTATGTAAATTAGTATTTTTATTCTCCAATTTAAAAAATTGTGTTGTTAAATAAAGCACAGATTAAGAAAATCACACAAAATCATATATAACATAATGCATTATTAGAAGGTTCAACTCTTAGGCAAAGACATTGAAGTCTGAAGCCACACCAGAAACCATGTGCCCCATCCCAAATCTGACCTCACTCTCTCGTTTCAGAAGTAACCAGTGTCTGGTGCCCATTCCTTCATTCCTTTATTCATGATCTGACGAGCATTTCTAGAGTACCAGGCATACATCAGCCTTTTCTCCTCCATTGGAAACATTTAGAATGGCATTTTAGGTTTCTAAGACATAGTTGTAAATATATTTGATTCTCCTGAACTAGAAACTGATTCTTAAGAACTACTTTTATGGCTGATTTGATTATTTGGGCATAGATAGGCTGTTTCATCTATTTACTAATTAAATACATTTTTTACAACTGTTAATACTCGGTGCCTTGTGTTGACAATGATGAGACAAATATGAATAAATCAAAGTATTTGTTTCTACAGTGCTTATTCTGAAAGGCCAGAAGACATAATGCAAAGAGAATGTTACTAGTAAAAATGTCAGAGGCTCTTTTCCCCCAGATTCTCATATGACTGGTTACAGCATTTGAGACAGAAGGAAAAAGCGAAATGATCTGGGATGTTTCTTTTCTCCACTAGCCATTCCCTGGGAGAGGAGAGAGAATGAGGTGAAATGAATTGGATTGTTCCTCAGTCTTTTTCCATTATACCTCTCCGTTGACAGATTATATCCTTTAACAATTTATTTCCCCTGATTTAAATGCAGTGCTCCTGGGAATTTATTTTATGTGTACCCAATAAAACAGCATTAATCTGATAGTGGTTTGTTTAAACTGGCACAAAATTGGAAGCAAGTGCTATTTTCAACCTGCCAGATGTCATATTTGGTAAAAGAAATATGGGATAATCAATTTTAAAGTCTCTAGGGTCTGACTATACTGTAAAATTTAGGGAGGTAAAAATAAGGATCCAGAATACCAGAAGAAATAAAGTTAGCTCTAAGCACTTTTTTCTCTAAATATGTGAACCCATTATTTTTCAAGACTTTGTAGTGATGGTCAGGGGTGGAGGCTTTCATCTGCGTGACCCCTTCAGACACTGGGCTATATTAGGGGTTTCACCAGGTACCTACTGCTCAGAAGGGACTCTTGGACCTGTGGAACAATGTGAAAAGAATTTGAGCTGAGAGTCAAGCCTCAGGGAATGGGAGGTAATATTCTGAAATAATGAAGGAAAACATACCAGGTTCCTCCTATGAGGTCTGGGACCAATGAAAGAACTCCAAGTGAGTTGGGAACTCACCCTTTACCTGAATGGAGGCCACATGTCTATCCATGGTTGAATATGACACGGATGGGCAGCTCTGAAATGACCTCTAACATGGCCGTGGAGGGATGGATGTATCTCAACATTATCAAAAAATAGGAACCACTGGAAACAGAGAACTAGTTTCTTTTGGGGGGCTTTGTTCCTGGTGGGGAAAAATCCTCCCTTCTACAGCTAAAACCATAGGGATGTGACAAATGACAGTGCTGGGACTGTCCTCTTGCTGTTAAAGGTGACAGAATAGAGTCTTTGGGTAGCAGAGCAAGCAGCACATGGTGGATGGTCACTGGGCAGAGGAAGAGTATTCAAATCTGGGTATTTGTAAATTCTGAAGTTATTGCTCTAACCTTGATGCTCAGCTTAGCTTAATGTGACCTGGTAAAGCAAGGATGATGTGAGAAACTTAGATTGCATATGGGCATTCCTCCAATCTGTAAAAGATACAGCCAATTAAAAAAAAAAAAAACTAATTGTAAAAGAAAACCTATTTTTTGCTGAATGTTGGAATAATTATTAAAAACAGTTTGCTTTATAAACATGTATTCCCAGGAGAGCTGTCAAAAGCATTATGGTTAGGATAGAGCCATTAAAAAAATAGAAAGATCTATTTTTGTTAGAAAACTGCTCATCCTTTCAAGGACTTGATGGAGTTACGTGTGGAGACACAAAGCAGATGGAAAGGAATCATGGCTTCTCATAGAGGAAGTCCATGAGGGATTCGAACATGACAGGCTGACTCCCAAGCCTAATATCTTAACTACTATTTTATATTAAATCTCAGGTTTGTTTTGGAGATGAAATACAGTAATAAGAGTGCATTGTAACATTATACACAAGTAAAATGCCATTAACTAATAAAATGAATGTTTTGTGCATTTCCTTAAAAATGATTAAAGTATTATCAAAATGCTCTTATCCTTACATACTAGTGTTTACAATCAGCATTTTCACAAATTTATTTTAGAAATACAAATCTAAACACGTCCTGTATATATATTTTACGTGAGGTGAGGGTATTAAAAAAAATAAATGCTGAAATAAAAAATGTTGCTTGAACATTCCACCTTAGCCGGGAGCCTTTGGTGCCTATTTTGCAGGAAGGGAATTTGAAGAAGCCAAAGTCGTATATGGCAGATGATAGCTGGCTGGCTGACTCATTGCTTTAACTTGCTTTGGTAGCTGCTGCTTCTATCTTATCTGTGTTTAAGGGGAAAATATACCTGGCAAATTTCTCTAATGTGCACTGCACTATACTTGCAGAAAATGACATATTCACATAATGTCAAAGAAAAAACAGCATCACACAGCCTTTTTGTACAATTAAGGATAATTCTATGTAAGTAGAAGAAGGTGAGGGCAAAATAGAATGTTCAGCAGGTCATCTCTCCATGAAGTGTTTAATACTGAGACATTTTGGGTGTCCATGCTGTGCTTTAAGCTGTTACCAACTCTCAAGCCTGCCTACTTATTTATTATAAACATTTAAAGCTGAGACCTTCACAAAAGGCCAAAATTAACAGTGAGTGCATTCACACAAAGAAAATGTCTCTACTGTTAGAGAGACTGTCAGCAGAATTGTCTAAAAGGGTATTTGTACTTCTCTCCAAGTCATTTGGCTTTGATAGTCAAGAACATGAAGATTCCTGTGGTAGGAGAATGCATGTAAATAGCATTTTTATCAATTTCATGAACACTTTTTGAGCGTGCCTACTGTGTCCTAGATGTGCATGTCTTTGAAGAGCTCATAGTCTAGCAGAAGATATAAATATGTGCATAAATATAGGGAGTACAATGTGATGAAATATTTGAGAGAAAGAAATGTTCTTTATGCCCTAGCAATCCTATTAGGGTGTGTCTAACTCTGCCTGGAGGACTTAGGGGAATAATAATGACTATAAAATAATGAATATTAAAAAAATATTATTCTAATAACATCATTGTTTTATTCAATCTTTACTGAGTGCTTTAGTGTAAGTCGGGCACCGTGGTTGGTGCTGGGAATACACCGGTGACAAAATAAAACAGTGTCAAGAACAGAAAGGAGCTGAGGCTTTTGTGTCCTTGCAAGCTAACAAGTGAGCCTGGCAGTTTCATGGATGCTGACAGGAGACAGGAGGTTCCTGGGTCAGAGACAAAGGATTTTTATTACTACTCATATCACAGTAGGCAGCGTACATTTCATGTTCATATCAGTTCCTCTTCCTCCCCAGATCTTATGGGGAATTGCCTGTTGGGTCCAGGTGGATGCTGAGCACACAAGTGTGAATTTATATTTTCTGCTTCCTGGGTAGATCTTATGAATTTATACTTTATCTCAAAATTACTTGTTATGTTAAAATGTTCAAATTGTGTTACCATTGAATTACCATAAAGCTCTTTATTAGTAGTAAAAATGTTTTAATCTGCATTTAATTTTTTATTTTCAACAATAATTTTAGTATTTCCATATGATCTTAGTTTTTTTCTTCATAAATATCTGAGTTTTACTTTTCCTTTGGTAATATTTGAAATAACATTATTGAATGTATTGATCAATTTTACTAATTTTCATCAATCTATTTTCTTTATATTTATATTTTATTCTGCTTTTATTAAGGCTTTGTGTTATTTTTTCATTTTTTAAAAAATTTTATTTATTTATTTGCGAGAGAGAATGAGATAGAGAGAACATGAGAGGGGGGGAGTGGGAGAGAGAGAAGCAGACTCCCCGCCGAGCAGGGAGCCCGATGCGGGACTCGATCCAGGGACTCCAGGATCATGACCTGAGCCGAAGGCAGTCGCTTAACCAACTGAGCCACCCAGGCGCCCCATTTTTTCATTTTTAAATTTAGAGCTTAGCTGGGTTTCTGCTCTTTTATTTTATTTATTTATTTATTTGCTCCCCCCCTGCTTGTGCTCACTCTCTCTGCTCTTTTAATTCATGATTATTTAACACTATGGATCTCACTGTACACTGATTTGTTAGCATGTATATTAGGCCACGAGGTTTATATAAAACACCTGGCAGACATTTATGTCCCCAAGCAAAGAAGTTTAAACCTCTGAGCGCTTAGAATGGCATGTCTGTCCTGCCTTTTGCCCTGATCAGGGAAATAACCTGCTTCTCTGCCCAGAAAGGTGATTCTGAGTAAAAGAGATTTAAAAAGGATATGATAAATTGAAAAATATGTGATCTATAAAATATTTTTATTTTTGTACAGACCTTCCTCAGCTTATGATGGGGTTACATCCTGATAAACCCACTGTAAGTTGAGAATGCATTTAACATACGTAGCCTACGAAACATCATAGCTGGGCCTGGCCTCCCTTAAATGTGCTCAGAACACTTGCATTACCTACAGTTGGGCAAAATCATCTCACTCAAAGCCTATTTTATAGTGGAGTGTTGACTATCTCCTGGAATGCACTGAATGCTGTCCTGGAGGTCAGTGGCTGTCTGGGTACAGAGGGGTGTCACTATATGGGTTGCTTACCCTCACAATCGTGGGGCTGACTGGGAGCTGAGGCTCAGTGCCGCTACCCAGCATCAGGAGAGGACTGTATCACCTCTCACTCGCCTGGGCAAAGATCAAAATCCTAAAATCCAAGTACGGTTTCTACTGAACGCATATTGCTTTTGCACCGTTGTTAAGTCGAAAAATCATTAAGTCCAACCATTGTAAGTTGGGCACCGTCTGTGTTTTATTTTAATGCAACACATACAGGTCATTCTTATACGATGGAGTACGGTAGTGTATGAAGGAAACAAGTGGGTATTCCCCTCTGTGTCCCCAGACCCACAGCGGTAAACCGTCTTCTCAATTCCGTTACCTCCCAAGACTGTCTGATGCCGACAAAAGGCCGGATGGGCCTGAAGAACTGTCGGCCCCTGCCTTTACCATCCTCCTCCTGCTCGCTAAGTCTCGAAGAAGCCACGCTACCACTGCTTTACCCAACCGCCGAACACAGGGACAAGGGCACTTTCAGGAGGCGGCCATCCGGTTCTTCAGAGACGATTAAACTGATGGCAGCAGAAAGTGGGCTTGCTGAGACTCTGTCTGCAGGTCTGAATGGTGTTTCTGCTGCAGCAGAGCACCGTTGCCTGAGTTCCCTTTCCTGGCTTCTGCCAGCCCTGGGATGACAGTGCAGTGGGGACATGAGAGAGATCTGTTACCAAGAGGCTCCGCTACTTCTGAAGAGGTGGGTCTTCCTACCAAGTGAGTATTCTTTTGATGATGGGCCTACTGCACCGTGCTCAATGTGGAACTAACCTAAGGACATTTGAGAATACTTCAGATGTCCTGAAATGTGATAATGCACCGCTGAGCTAAACAAGACGTTCCTGATGTGTTGAATTGTCTTCCTTGGTTTGATTCAGGACAAAATGCCACGAGGCATGTCTTTCTACTTTTATATGACATCTGTGACATTGAAGATAGAAAAAACAAAATGTTAGTTGATTGTTAAAGACAAAACTAAAATATGTCAACTAGCATGCCATATTTTCTTCATTTCGCTTATTTTGGGATACATTTCTAGAGCCCTATGTGTCAGAATAGCGATGGGATTTTGATGGTAGGCATTTTTTTTTCCATAGCAACCGTGAAAGACCACATGCAGCAGGGTATTGCAATACTTGGAAGATGTGCCAAATATTCAGGGTGAAGGAGCAGGTGCATAAATGGGCAAACAGGGCACATTCAGATAGGCCATGCCGATTTCGACCCACCCTCTGCCTCAGGCTTCACAAAGCATCTCCAAGCCAGAAAACACAAGACACTCTCTTACTAAGACAAAATTTGCTTCAGGTTCAAGATCTTCTTTTTTTTTGGCCTATGACTTGCATTTGATTTCTGATTTCCTGTGACTTGTGTGACATGTAGGATTCTTGTCTCCTGAGACCTCTCTTGACTCTGAACTGATTACCCAGTGTGACATGAAAACATGACAGCCTTTCAGTTTCTAAGGATTTGGGATTTTAAAGAGAGTTGTTTGTTTGTTCAGTAGAGATCAAGGATTTGAAGGTGTAATTGGGAGAACTAAGCTTTTCTCTATAGAAAAAGGATGTATAGACACTGGTGGCTGGGAGGGGGGGTTTGGGGTGGGGGGCAGAAGATTGGGGGTGGAGCGAGGGGGGGATGGCAACTTTGGGAGAGGAGAGGACTGCCTGGGTTGAGGAAGAGGAACTGAAGGAAGCTTGGTGGCTAAAGGATATGTTTGAAGTCTTGCCCTCTCTATGCCCCGGTAGGCTTCCCACATAGTGTACAGAGTAAACCCTTGTCCTCTTGCCCTCATGAAATCTTTAGGAAGACACTGGTTTCTCATCGATCTGATGTGAAATCAGAGCTGTTTGTTTCTCTTCTGCTTTTCCCACCAGAGGTTCCCAACTACAGTTTGTTTTGGTCTCTTCTTTTAACCCCCAAACCAAGGACAGTGCTTGGCACAGAGTGGACACCCAGAAAATACTTGTTGAACAAATAAATGACTTATTTAGAAATATGTTTATTTGATATGATTATTTACTTGTATGATTCTATTGAACAGATAAACTCCTTTTTTTCCCCTTATTTATCATCCCCGTTCAAAGAATACCTATTTCTAGTACATGCACTTTTCAGATCTTTCCTTATGATAAAAAATATAAAAATCCTTTAATATTTTTAAAATACAGAAAAATGTGAGGCAGGGAAAGCACAATTTACATCTACCTTAGGAAACCATTAGTTCTTTGACTTACGTCTTTCTAGTCATCTTCATATATGTTTTTCTATAGCTGATGTTAAGTACAGCATCGTTCCTACCATTAACTCCAGTGTTTTAAGGAGACATGAGTATAGCAAGCTCACAGAAGCATTGACACAACTAAGCTTTTGGAAAAAAACTTCCTCTTGATCCTATTGTTTTTCTAAATCTGTTTCATAAAACAGGTCATGTGTGAGACATTGCTTGCAAGGGCATCTGGGAAATGTGGTTTTTAACACATCGAACTCTTATCTGTGTATTGGTCCTTGTACTTCTATTACATTTGTCTATAACACTGAGACCTCATCGGGTGACCTCTTTCTCTATCCCACCACCCGGTTCATTTTCTTTGTAGCATTTCTGACAATCTAATTATTCACTTGTGTCTCTAGGCTGTCTCCTCCCCTAGAATGTAAGCTTCTTGAGAACAGGAATTGTGTTTCATTCACGACTACATCCACAGGACCTAACACTTTGCCAGGGCTTTACATGTTTTAGACACATTTGTTATGTGATAAATTCACCCAAAGTTGTACCTTTAGTTTCTTTCCAATTTACCACCATATGAACTGCAATGATGCATTCACCTCTTTGCACAGAAATTTTTGTCTACCTTTCTGATAATTTTCTTGGCTCAATTAATAAAAGAGGAGAGAGGGGCGCCTGGGTGGCTCATCGTTAAGCGTCTGCCTTCGGCTCAGGTCATGATCCCAGGGTCCTGGGATCGAGCCCCGCGTTGGGCTCTCCACTCGGTGGGAAGCCTGCTTCTCCCTCTCCCACTCCCCCTGCTTGTGTTCCCTCTCTCACTGTGTCTCTGTCAAATAAATAAATAAAATCTTAAAAATAAATAAATAAATAAATAAATAAAAGAGGAGAGGATCGGATGATTGTTAAGTATGGAACATTGTACATTTGCCAAAGTGCTTTATAGGAATACTGTTCCAGTTCACTTTCCTGCCAACAGTGTGTGAGAACTTCTATTTCTTCATATCATCACTGGAACTGAATGTTTTCATGTTTAAATCTTTGCTGATCTTTTGCCAGTGAATTTTAGAGGTTTATGTCATAAGTATTTTTCACGTTTTAGTATATTATAGATATTCGCTCTTGATCATATTTTTTGAAATAAAATTTACATTGTTGTGTTCTATGCTAGAAGTTTTAAATGTCTGTGTAGTCGAACTGATTGATTCTTTCCTTAGTGATTTCTTTCATTGTTAAGAAAGTTTTTGTCCAGAGATCAGATGAATATTTTATGTTTAATCCATTGATGTCTTCAATATTTCAATTGTTTGAGATACTTCATCAAATTTATTTTTACAAACTATGTTTTAGGGGCTTTTAAAATTATCTTCTTTATCAAATTTGAAAGTGGCTCATATTAGTAGGTGCTAGAACACATCACAGGCAAAAAGAAAAAACATAAAACTAAAGTGTTTTTGTCCTATATGCTTGTCTATTTTTGTACCAGTATTAAGCAAGTATGAATATCATATTGAAGCACTCATCTTTTGTTTTAACTGTATTCACAAACGTAATTATGCCCCTGTTCTAAATGGAATGGTGCCATCAAACCTGGTTTTCTTAGCACAATGTGATTTTTTTCAATATTAATTATTATCGGATATTATTATTATTGGATGTTTGTACATGAACCTGATTGTAGGTTTGAAACTGATCACAGTGACTTCTCATAGGCAAGGTTGGATGGGGGGAATTTGATTTTTACAATGCAAGAGGCCAGTCGTCCTCAGTATCTAACTCTACAGCTATTGGAGGTAACATGCCCTCCTATAATTCCTTCAAAATGTTAACATATCCCTTAGTTGAAGCCCTTAGACTAATCTCTTTGAAAAGTACTCTTCTCAAATTTCCTGTTGCTAACTTCAGGTCAAAATGAAATCACCAATGTTTTGTAACTGTGATTAGTTGCTATAATAATTTAATTTAACAATGTGCCTACTTAGACATAGATTATGCAGTGCCCAGGAAAGAACAAAGACTATTAGAGAAATTAAATCTGTCCTCTGTTGATTTCTTGGTTTTTCTCATTTTTTCTGGAATAGTCATTCTCTTCTACCCTATTTTGAAAAAAAACTTCAGAAATAGGAAGATGATTTTAATTTTCAGAAATTATGAGTTTACCTATTTAGGCATGATAAATGAGAACTCTGGAAGTATAAAGGAAGAGTAACTGGGTGTAAAGTAGCATGGCAGATATACCGTAAGGGAACCCCGATGACTCACATCCTTGCATAACCCATCCTCCTTGAGTGGAACCTGGGAGTTGCCTTTAACGTAGAACATTGCAAAGGTGATGTCACTTCAATGATTATGTTAATGTATATGGCAAAGGGGACAGATTTTGCTGATGTATTTGTTCCCATTCTGTTGTCTTTGAGATTGTACTAAGGGAGATTTTACTAAATAGAACTGACCTAACCAAGTTAGTCCTTTGAAGGAAGATCCAGGCCTTCTCCAAAGTTAGAGATTCGAAGCAGCAAAGCTTTCTTCCTCCTTTGCTGGCTTTGAAGAAGCAGCGGTCATATTTCCTTCAGCCACAGGAAAACAAATTTCACCAACAACCTGAGGGAGCTTGCAGGTGGAATCATCCCTATTTGAGCCACCAGATGAGAACACAACCAGACATACACCTTCATGCCAGCCTTCTGAACTTGGGATCAGAGAACTCAGCTAAGCAGTGTCCACACTTCTAATCTACATAGAAACTGTGAGATAATAAGGGGTGCTAAGTCTCTCTGTCTGTGGGAATTTGTTATGCTGCAACAGAAAATGAAAGCAAAGAGACTCTTCGATGGCATCAGCTTAAAGGGAGGAAAATTCCTTTTCTCTGACACCAAAATGGGCAATGCTGCTCTCAATTTACAGGTTAATTTGAATGTTGCTGTTCTAATCTGATATTATGCCCATGTCTGAAGAACTGGCCTGGTAGTGCTTCTTTCTTTCTTTGTAGACTGTTTTTATTAAGGGATGCTGATAAAAACACCAAAGTGAATATTCTTGACAAAATCCTCCCTCTGATTAATGCTGACACTACACTTATTCCTGTGAGTTTTGAGTTCCCCTACAATTTAATTTAACTTAATTCAGTTTTGGACTAGATGACCTTTGAAAAATCCTCCGAGCCCTGAGATTCTGTGATTCTGTGACTTATGTTTAAGGACTAAGATGTTTTTGATTTTGTCTTTGCTGGGTGACTCTGCATTTCCCCCTCACTTCTACCTGCTCAGGGAACTTATTCCAGCCCGCGTTCCTCTTTCCATTCCCATTCTGGATCCACTCCGGATCTCTGTGTCTTCCCTCTGCCACTCAGCATCCGAGACATTTCTGTCTCTTCTTCTCCCCCACCCCTTGTTTTTTTAAGATTTTATTTATTTGTCAGAGAGAGAAAGCGGCAGAGGGAGAAGCAGACTCCTCTCTGAGCAAGGAGCCCGATGTGGACTCTATCCCAGGACCCTGGGATCATGACCTGAGCCGAAGGCAGATGCTTAACCGACTGAGCGACCCAGGCGTCTCAAGATTTACCTCCCTTTAAGAATTTCTATTTTCTGCTTGACAAGTTTTAAATTTAGAAATGTGTTGCTAGGCCCATTCCTTTATGAGATTCCTGTTTCATGTTCATTTTCCTCGAGAAGAGGTGAATAAATGTACATGCCACTCTGAGTGAGCTTTGTCCTCATTGGATGCAGAGCACATATGAACATCTTGCTGGAACTATAGAACTGTGGGACTATTATTCAAAGGCTGTGAGCCAGCATGAAGATCATTCCCAGTGGACGCACCATCCTTCAAGGGCCACAAGCATTGCAGGGGAAGGTGGTTATTCTTTGACAAGTTACCTACTCTATAGGCTGAATGTTTCTGTCCCCCAAAATTCACATGTTGAAGTCCTAATCCCCCATATGATAGGATTTGGAGGTAGGGTCTTTGGGAGGTGATTAGGTCATGAGGAGAGAGCCCCCATGAATGAGATTAGTGCCCTCATAAAGGAGATCCCAGAGTGCAACCTTGCTCCTTCTGCCACATGAGGACACCACAAAATGCCAGCCATCTATGAACCAGGAAGTGGGTCCTTACTAGATGCCAAGTCTGCTGGCACCTTGATCTCAGACTGTCCAACCCCCAGAACTATAAAAAATACGTTTTTTGTTGTTTATAAGCTCCTCAGTCTGTGGTGTTCTGTTATAGCAGCCTGAACACACTAAGACAACCCCTTTTCTGTTCTGAATGCTCTGGGGCATGTGACTTCCCATCTATGATTACCTTCCCTTAAGCTGATCTACATGCCAAGGTCCTTCCCAGGCCCCGCATCTGTGCCTCATTCTCTAAAGCTAGCATTCAGAATACATTATAAGAATTGCTTGGGTGTTTCCTGCACCAGGATATAGCAGTGGCTTGGTGTCCTGCCCATGTGTGTGGCAGGAAATACTTTCATTTGTGCTGCTGAATTCATTTTGTCTGGGATTTCTTCCTTCCCTAAAAATCTTGCATTCTTTTACTTAACAAACAGGTAGTGGGGGATGATGCTATTCCAGGGAGTGGTCAGAGGGCTATGGAAGGTATAAAGATGAAAAAGAGTTGCCTTTCTTCTGCCAGTTGTAACAAATATGAAATATTCTGGGAAGGTGACACTGATGTCTGGTGGGTACACATCTGCTGTGGCAAAAGGCTGGTACAATGTAAGACTTGCTAAGTGAGAATTTCCTGGTATGGAGCTTGGAGACCCAGTAAACCTCCCATGTGATTCTCGCGTATACTAAAGTGTAAGATTATTACTCGGTGTCCAAATAATGTCATTTATGATGATGATGATGATGATGATGATGATAAGAGAAAATACCAAAATTCCCCCCATTTTTTTATTATGTCTTTAAGAAAATATTATCATTTCAATTAAAGGGAAATTGTATACTCCTTTAAATGATTTTTATTAACCAAAATTAGCATTTGGGTTAGGGCTAGAATTTCTGTGCCTTTCTAATTCTCTTGTAAGCCTAAGGCTTTTAATATGGTCTCTTAAAATTATACTTCAGCTTAATGGAGAACCATTGACCCTGTGAAATCAAGGTCTGAAATTGACCTACAAGTAATGAATTTTTAATCAGGATGTATTATTCACATCTGCAGTAATTATTTTGGACTAATAATATTCTAGATTAAAATGATTTTGGAAAATGTGTCACATTTCCTGATCTCAAAGCACAACTTTATAGCGAATAATGTGTAGTTATTTTTATTTTTCTGTGGTAACTGGGAATAAGGTACTGTCCTGAGCATATATATATAGAAGTACATTTTAAAGAAGTAGTTTTTTAACATTCATTTGTTTGAATTTAATTACATGAAATTAATACCCTAAATTGTAATACTTTCTTCATTATTATTATGTATTGCTGTGTATCATGAGATTTTTAAACATTTCTAATGCTTAATACATGTTTTCATGTAATGATATATAAAAGAGGACACTTCTGAAATTAGAAGCAAACTAGCTTGTATCTAAATATTCCTTCCTACATATCCCCATGTTTCTGCATTATGTAGAGAGATGTGCTGATTGGTTTATATAAGCTTAATAATTAAATATGCGTTTATTTTTGGATTGAAGGTAAAGGGAAATGTGCATCTGAAAATGGCCGAAACATTGTTGACATCTGTTAACAACTTGCTAAGTTCCATCATTGAAATTACCATGACTTAATATCCTCCAGTGAGTAAATGTCTCCCTTGCAAAAAGCTAATCACTTTTGGAAGTGCATTAACTCCTCCAGGTCGCTAAGGTGCTCCTTAATGAATCACATCTAATCAGTAGTAGTATTTTTTATTTGGGAGTCATTTTTAGGAGATAATTTCCTAAAGTCTCCCATTTCTTCTTTTGATGTTATTTGTGTAGCGAGAGATAAATATTTACAAGTGATGATAAATATGAAAAATTACAACTATTAATATGAAATCTTCAATTTTTTTCCTCTGTAGCTGTCATCAAAATCACCTGCATTCAATATTTGCATTTCAATTTCTCTGATATCCTTTTTTATATGAAAGTCTAGCTTTGGGTCTGAAACAACCCCTGAAAATATTATCTTAAAAACATTAAGACATGTGAGCACAATCTTAGGTACCTGAATTTGGGTGACTTCAGTTCCTTGCACCCAACTTTGTTCCCAATGCCCCAGGCTAGGGGAATCTGGGTTGTACTAATGAGCCCGTTAATATTGGCCACCAGAGGGCTCCCATATTCCTTCCAACTATAAAAATACAAAATGCAACCAACATAAGTTCACCATCAAATAAAAAGGATTGTAGGAATTTATGATATTGTTATCTATAGAGGAGAACTGTCTGTCCCAAACCCACTGTGTTCTTATACGAAATTACTTTAATGAACGGACTTGAGAAACTAAACACTTGCAGTAGAACAAAGTGATTAGATTGTGTGGGTGATTTTGTTTTTCTTTTTGGAGACCATGGTGTGGAGTTAAAATGCTTACTACTCGGTGACTCCACTTAAAAAATATTGACATCAGTCATTTTGGGTATAGATCCGTTGTGTATTTAGGAATGATATAAAGTATAGCTGACTCTGGTTGCTGGAGTACAGTTTTTGATCACATACTAGGTGTATTGATTATCCTGAAATAAAACTTTGGGTATTTTTGTTATCCTAGTTTTTGATAGTACACAAAACTTTATAGAACAAATAGTGGGCGTTAATAGGAGGAGGAATAATGTCATGAGCTATGGATATTTCCCCTGGAGAGGGAGGAAAGGATTGCTTCCCTTGAGGACCCTTCCACTGGTTCTTGGTGAGTTGTGTTAGCCTAAAACCAATCCCAGGAGCTGACGCTTGCCAGGATGACTCTCTGAGGTTCTAGAAGCAGCAGAAACATTTGTCATGTCTCTCTTCCACTATGGTCATGTTGTCTGGCACTGCCAACCTCGGTGCTGTCCATAGAGTTGATGTATGCAGGCACCTTTCTGCATTCAATAGCGGGATAGAGGGTGGAGTCTGCTGTTAATGGAAATGTTGCAATCCACAGCAGAACAACCTTGTAAAACAGCATCTTTAGGATCTCTTTGAATGCAGGTGAAGCACTTCCCATGAGTCATCCGGTTCGTCTTCTCTGTGATGTTTTTAAAGCACAGTTCATTTACCATCAGTCACTGAAAATGTGGTTTAACCATTCTACCTTTTTCAGCTTTTTTTTTCTAGAATACATTAGTTATTACTGCTGCACTTAAATGTGCATCAAAGAGAATAACAACGTGGAAGGCCTGATTAGCTCAATTATACACCCACACCTAGATGCTGTCTTTTTTACTGTAAGACTGAAATATTGTTGCAGAAGAAAATAAAACAATCTGTTCCCTCTCTTTTCCATTATGTTCTTCTGGTCTCAGAATTATTTTGATTTTTCTTTAGAGAAAGAGAATTAAAAAATAGAGCTAATTTTGGTTTATCTTGTACTTCTTGAAATAGTTTAAACAGTGTTATGAATTCTGTTTTAATCTGGGTTTTTTGATGATCTTTCTTCAGGCAAGCTTTCTCTGAATTTTCCTCTTTCTCTCCACAAGACAGTGGTGATTAAAACAACAACAACAACAACACTCTACTCCTCAGGCTTAGATTACCATGTCTAAATGAGGCATAGATATGAAAGTATCAGAGTGTAAAGTCTATTTTGGAAATTCAAGTAGAGTTAGTGGTATTTACGACCACATAGTAACCAGTCTAGTCCAGCTCATCTCTGTGATTCACCGGATTTGGATTTGACTTCCATTTCTGCCTCAAGGAAACCTACAGTATTGCAGCTGGTAATTAACTGCACTTTGAGACCATTGATGATCTCTAGTTCAGAATAGGCATGAGCAAAACAAAAGATGAAGAATTTTTTTTGATAATGACTGGATATCACAATAACCCACAAGCTAATTATACTGTGTTTTATGTTCCTCATGGAAGTCTTTGAATTAAAAATCAAGGAAATTTTTCTGGGTTTAGATAGATTTCATTCAGGGAGGTCTTTGCTAATTGTCATACTACTTCTAATTTCCTATTATTTAGGGATGAACATATCTGGAAATATTTTAATTAATATGCCCAAACTGGTTCACATAAACTGGTTGGTTCCTAGGTTTCCTGAATAATCACTTAATTGCTGAAATTCAGCATGTTTAGATACTGCTCCAATTGCCGGTATTTACTTTTTAGAAAGAAAGTTTGTTCCTATCTGGACTATGTGAAATCAAATTGGCATAAAATGAACTTTGGCTCAGAAGCTTCTCCTGACATTTATTTGCAAACGTTTCTATGGCCAATATTCCTGGAGCCAAGGTGACATTAAACCTTGTTGGTCACCGGGGAGAAATGTGGCTTTTCTCTTCACTCATTCTGGGTGTGAGAAGAAAGGAACTACTTGTGGATATGACAACCTCGATTTGCCTCTTTCTGCCCCTAGCAATACTTGATATTTACATTTCAGTCAAAAGACAAGAAAATTGAATTCCCAGCACAGGGAGATGATGATCACAGAGAGAACCTGCATTGCCCAGCTCTTAAAACCTATATAAGTAGCTCTTCTTAAAGCCACTAATGGTACCTAGAGGACTTCTTTTCTCAGGCCGTTGATGCATATCCTTATTTTCCCCGGATTTGGCGATCTCTTTAGCAGAAAATAAAATATAAACATTACCTTAGAACACAATCTTGGCTGCTCATGCCAGTCAGTCACCTGGGAGTGCTTTTAATTCCAAAGGCTCCGGCTGCATCCCCAACCAGCGAAATCAGAATGTTTGTGATAGGAACGAGGCATCAGGATTGTAAACACCCAGGTGACTATAATATGGAGCCAAGTTCGAGACTCACTGTCTTATAAACACTATCAATATCCCTCAGTATCCCTAAATGATATCATAGTCGTACATCCAGATATGTGTGGTGGACAGGGATCTCAGTCCCAGGCTCAGATGTTCCAGAAACTCAGGTCATTTCCTTACAACCTCATTTCATTTTGCTTATGAGCTGCATACCAACTTCTCTAATTCAGCCAATGTGGTAGAGAGTTGATCTTGGCCCATTTAGGGTTCTTTCTTTCCCGAGGATTGCAAGTAAACTCCAAGGGGCTTACATGATACTAAAATGTTTGCGGGTGGGGCTGGAGAGGGAGTTGTTCTGGATTGCTGCTGAAATGCACACGAGCAGTGTCCCACGATGGATAGGTGGTCTGCTGGGTTTCTGCAGCACCGCCTTCCTACCCTGATCTATCCTTTTCCTTCTCCTGTGCCAGGTCCCCATGTGGGGCACTGAGGGGAGCTGCCTGGAGTCTGCCTTGAAACACCAGTAACACTTTCTCCTCCCCCTTCTCTCCAAACATGGGGAAATGGCTGCACCTTTGCTGTTTCTAAGAGACTGAGTGTGATGTTGAATGAGGATCTCAGGAAAGGAACCAATATTAAACTGGAGCTTCTGGTCAGCAAAACCAATGTCTCCTCTTCTTTTCTTTTATTATTATTATTATTACTGTTTTTTATTTTTATTATTTTTTAAAAAATTTTATTTATCTACTGAGAGAGAGAGAGAGAGAGAGCAGTGGGAAGGGCAGGGGGAGAGGGAGAGAGAGAATCCCAAGCAGACTCCCTGCTAAGCACAGAGCCCGATGTGGGGCTCCATCTCACCACCCTGAGATCATGACTTGAGCTGAAATCAAGAGTCAGATGCTTAACTGACTGAGCCACCCAGGCGCTCCCAGTGTCTCTTCTTCATTAGGCAGAAGCCTGTACATTGCCTTTTAGTTTATAGGTTCTTCTTAGGAACCATGAAATTATACCCCTTGTCTTTTTCAGCATGGGAATGGCTTGGTTAAAAATCATCATTAACAAGCACATTAACATAAACATTCAACTCCAAATTATTTTGCTAGATAAATCTAATTTGTCTCTGTCTTCCTCAGGTAATTCTGTCATCTGTCTAAACAGTATGAATCACCTTTAAAATTGTACCAGCTGGTGCCATCTCCAGCAGAACAGGGCAGACTTGTCTTAATCCTATCAGTACTACCTCTCTCGTCATTCAGAACCTCGTTTAGATGAATTACTTCAATTTAGTGAACATTTGAACCCAGTTCAACGGGAGAACAGTTTATTGATTAGTACCATTGCTGAGTACATATTCTCAGTTTGTCTGACTTAGGAAACCTCCAGGTATGTATCACGTTGGTCTTAAGAAAATATGACTCTCCCTTACAAAGTCCAAGTCAAATATTCATGGATAGAATTTATGTTACTATTATTGTAACAAGAATATCCATTAATTGTGTGCTTGCTAGGTGCCGGACACCATGTTTATACCTTACAAACATTGTCTTGTTTAATTTGACAGTCTCCATTTTGCAGATTAGGAAACTGTTCAACCCACTTGTTGGGTTCACTCAGCTAGTTAATTGCAGTTATGACTTGCTTCACCCTCTTAACCAGTATACTTAGACATACAGATTGAAGACAGTTTTTTTTCCTTTTTTTCAAGTTTTTAATTTTTATTTTTTAGGATTTTATGTACTTATTTGACAGAGAGCTAGAGAGCACAAGTAGGCAGAGTGGCAGGCAGAAGGAGAGGGAGAGAGAGAAGCAGGCTCCCTGCTGAACAGGGAGCCCGACGTGGGGCTCGATCCCAGGACCCTAGGATCATGACCTGAGCAAAAAGCAGATGCTTAACCAACTGAGCCACCCAGGCGCCCCTTTTTCAAGTTTTTTTAAAATTTTAATTCCAATGTAGTGAATATACAGTGCTATATTAGTTTGAGGTGTACAATACAGTAATTTAACACTTCCATATATTATGAAGACAGTTCTTGATGTTTGAAACTGACTATTGTAATCCCTTCCCCCATGCATACATGATAAGATACTCCTTTTCCTAGAAAGTAATAAACATAGAAAATAAAATTAGTGACGTGCTAAAAGTAAATATGTTCAGATTCATAATGGAATATCAATAGAAGCATGGAAGTATTTTGGGAATAAACCTTTTGAAGGTAATGTGGTAGATGCTACTGAGACCCCCACAAAAAGGATCTTGATACCCCCATGTCTGATACAGGGTACTGTGCTGAGGGGAGCATGGTCTACCCAGAGCAGCCTGATAAAAATATACGCAGTGATAGGTGTTTATTTGCGCTGTCCAATATGGTATCTTATTGACCTCTCTCTGTCTTTCTTGCTTTTGAATAAAGGGAATAAATACAAGCTCTGAAGTCAAATGAAAGTTTAATTCCTAGTAATAATCTGAGTAAATAACTCAGATTTTCCTTCATAAATGCAAACAGTAAATAATATCATCTATTTATATGATTATTTTTAGGATTAATGGGATGATCCTGGTAAAGCTTCTAGTAGCATCCTTGCTGTAAATCATCTCTTGATGATACTTTGATTATGACAGTGGTCATACTGATGCTAACAATGTGTCCATTTAGCAGAAGGGATGAAAGTGTCATCTGTGTCATGGGCTAAGTTATGTATTTCCTCATTCATATAGGAAAATTCCATGAGTGTATGTCATGTGTATATATAGTGATTTATGAGCACGGAGCAGTAAGTCATCCATGAGCACGTATATGTGCATTTTGAGGTAAGGGTTGAAAGATTAGGCTTATTTTACTAGTGATAACATCAAAACCTAGCAAGAGAGTGATTGGCTGGAGATCATGTAGAACTTGCATTCAAATTCTCATCTTCTGTTTTTCTCTCTGTGCTATCATATTGCCTCTTAAAACACAATATGGAAGCTTCTAAGACTCGATGAAAAATACAAATGTTTGTGGGACTCCATTAAAACTTTCTGATATGAAAAAAGACAGGAATGTGTTATTACTATGATCAGAATTTCAGGTGAAATGATTTTTCAGAAACATCTATTTTTTGATAGACCATTAGCAGTGCTTCTTAGAGGACAGCTTTATTTTGTTTTAATCTTACAATCAGGTTTCATTCAGCTCAAGCCCTTGAAATGAGCATAGTAGTGGTGAGTGGTAGAGGAAATCCAACGTTCCTAGGGGATAAAAATTAGAGAAGCAATTTTTTGGCCAGGAAACAGGCCAAATCATGTGTCAGCTTCCATCTTACCATTGTCATAGCTCCATGGAGGAGACAGCATCTAATCATGTTCTTAAAGGATAATCACTGTCCTGTTCAGGATGTCCTGCTGACTCCTTGGGGATGCTAGCAGGATGTGAGAGACATCACAAGGCTGACTCACTGGAACCAAGGGACTTAGCAAATGCAGGAAAGGAGAGCAAGTTTAAGCTGAGAATGTAAGTGATTTGCTGAGAAGCCAGAGCAACAGAGAAACCTTTCTTTGCAAGGGTCCCTGACGCATTTAAAACAGTTCTGGCGATTAGAAATGTTTTTCTTTTATTAAGCTGAAATATGTTCGTGTGATGAGGCTCTTAAGTGGGACATTGATGGGCGTTTTTTCAATCAGCAAATATTTATCATCTACCACGTGCTGGTATCTTGTGTGTCTCATCTGGGTGCCAGGAACAAGTCAGGGCTCCTCACTCTCATGATGTTTGCGTTTAACAAAAATAACAGTAAAGTCAGATTTGAGGAGCTTTAAATGCAGACACAGGAAGACATGGCTTCATCTAGGCAGACGAGGGGCAAAGCACAGCAGCAAAGAGGAGCAATAACAGAAAGTCTTAGGAAAATGAAGCAAGGTCTTCAAAGGAAAGGAGAGCAGTTGGTTGTCCGCCTGCAGGCAAAATAGTGCTAGTGGACGCATCTCGATCCACAGTCATTTCTCATCCAAAGATTTCCTGCAGGGATTTCTTTTTTTTTTTCCTTTTGTGTAAATTAAATGGAAATAATGCTGCTTTATGAAAATCTGCTCTTTAACTACCTTTCCTAGAACATATCTGTTCTGTGAAACAAAAGTGAGAAATAAATACTGGGTCCTACATCCAAGAGTTTTTAGGAAATTGATTTAAGGGCTGGAACTGTGTCAGTAATCTGTGAATGACCCTAAATTACCTGTTCATAGGAAGAGAAGGCCAGGGCTGGATGGCAAACAAAGTGGCCTTTTCATTCTTCCCATGACTTCCTCCCGTTGGCAGACCATCCTGGTTCTGTTCACGGGAGCCCAGCTCCCTGCCTTTCTGGCCAACGACGTTGGTTCAGAAGATGCCTGGAGGGCACAGCCTGCCACCCACTCTATTGGAAGCTGAAAGTATTTTTGCTAGCTGAATGTCAAGTCATGAGGTTTTACTATCTAGATAGCATATATTGACGAAAGTACCGAGTACCTTTAATGACAGCGAACCTCCTGCTCTGGATGAATGCTAATCCAAGACTGCTTGTTTTTCACATTAGGAAACCACAGACCTGTTAATGCAAGTGACTTATCAAATGTCAAAAATGAAACAGTTTGCTTATTCACAGGAGGAGTATGTGGTGTTCGTGTTCGGGGTCACTTATTTTTATTCTCTTGACGGCACTTTGAACTTAAAATGGATGTGCATCAGGCAGCTTTTAGAGCATCTGTGGCTGTAAAAGAAAATAAAGCCACGTGCTCGTGTGTTGCTCCATGATAGGGATCTTTAGTTTTGTCCCAGAACCAGTGTGTGTCACTCCGAGTGATTCAGGACCAGCCAGTGAGCAATTGCTGCGGGACTAGGATGACTTTCCCCAAAGCTTTCCTCACTGCTCCTCAGACCAGTCTATGTGGTGGAGGCAAAACTCGAGGGCTGAGAATTACAGACTGTGGCCAAATGAGTTGTCACTCCCTGGTCCAGTGTGGGCGACAGGGAGGAGAAGGTGACAGAACCATTTTTACTGCAGTTAAATGTGATTAATCTATGCCTTTCTAATGAGATTAAGAAAAAAAAAACCAAAACCTATTTTCAGGTGTTTTTTTTTTTTTTTTGGCCAGCTCTCCTCTACTCTGGGAGTTAATTTAATGCATTTGGCAGGAACTGTATAGCAGGGAACAATTGCTCCCTTGCTGGAAATTCTCCCAATTAAGAGCATAGCCTGTCTTTAAAACAAAACAAAACAAAACCAACAAAAACAATACCATCGATGATACACTTTAGATTATATATAATCATCTCACATTGCCCCATTATGATTTACTTTTTTAAAAAAAGATTTATTTATTTATTTTAGCGGGGGAGGGGCAGAGAGAGAGGATCTTTCAAGCAGACTTCTGCTGAGCATGAAGCCTGACACAGGGTTCAATCTCACGACCCATGACACATGAGATCATGACCTGAGCCAAAACCAAGAGTCAGATGCTTAACCAACTGAACCACCCAGGTGCCCCCATGATTTACTTTTTTTTTTTTTTTAAAGATTTTATTTATTTATTTGAGAGAGAGAGAACACATGAGAGGGGATAGGGTCAGAGGACAAAGCAGACTCCCTGCCGAGCAGGGAGCCCGACGCGGGACTCGATCCAGGGACTCCAGGATCATGACCTGAGCCGAAGGCAGTCGCTTAACCAACTGAGCCACCCAGGCGCCCATGATTTACTTTTTTAAAAAGGAAATAATTCAGTTCCCTTACTGGTTAGAGATAGAGATGGATGGTAAGAGTCAGTAGTTTCTCACTCATTCTTTTTCCAATTATTTTTCAATCAAAAACTTAAAATAAGAGACTAGGAGCTTGATACCTAATGTAGGGAATGTCAAAAAAAGGAAGCCATTTCATGTTTGGGAAGGATGTTGATGGTCATTAGGCCAACTGATTTATTTGTTTAGTTATCACCACTGATGTGATTTTACATGTGTTTGTGTAATTACTTGATTGATAATCTGTCTTCTCTACTAAAGTATGAGGTATATGAAGACAGGACTCATAGATGTATGGGCTTGCCATCTCTTTTCAGAACATCTAATACTGCCCTTGGTCAGACTCTGCTTCACTGCCTGTTGAATTAAAGAATGAATGAATGAACTACCTATGATTAGAGTTTCACACATTTCTTTTAAAAATGCTTGTTTAAACTTTTTTGAACTCAGAGAAGACCTTTGTTCACAAGGGTACCCAATGCATTTTAAAGTTTGGCTGTTAGAAAGTTTTTTCTTTTATTAAGCTGAAATATGTTCACATACAGACTTTACTATTCAAAAGTAGAATCGGATATTGTGTAAAGTAGAATGACTCGTGGTAAGGGATGATCTTTATGTAATTTATGTTCCAATCAATGTGCCCTTATTGTTTGTTATTCCTTCCCTTCATTTAAGCATTGTTCACAAAGCTTGTTTAGTTATTAAATAGTTAGCTAAAACTGTTTTTTTTTTTTTTTAAAGATTTATTTACTTATTTGAGAGAGCGAGAATGAGAGAGAGTACATGAGAGGGGGGAGGGTCAGAGGGAGAAGCAGGCTCCTCGCCGAGCAGGGAGCCCTATGCGGGACTCGATCCCAGGACTCCAGGATCGTGACCTGAGCCGAAGGCAGTTGCTTAACGAACTGAGCCACCCAGGCGCCCTAGCTAAAACTGTTTTAAGAAAGGATTTTATTGGGGAAAAAATACAGGTACGATATAAAAGTCAGTTGGGGTCATCCTGTCCATTATAATTAAAATGAAATTGGCTCATACCTACATTTTCTTAAGCTCCTTCTCCTACCTGTTTTCCTGGCCACCTTATTTTGTCCCAAGGCTACTCTGCCAATACAGTGGTTCCTAGTTTAATATCCGGGAAAAAATTAGGTCTCTTTCTTACTCTTCCATCATTCCAAATGTATTTAAGTTCTGTTTGATTTTCAAAGTAAAGTATTCTGAAGAAGGCAAAAATGGCTGCAATCTGCTGTGTTTTACTTGTATTATTTCTATTTGCTCTTTGTTAAGATAGGTGATATGTGCACTCATGAGAACACTCTCATCATATGACATTAAAACTTTACAGATAAAGCTAAAGACCTCTTTAAATATTAGTGTGTTACATGTGTTCATTCTATTTTCCATCCCAGAAATAAACTAGTATCAACTTCATGTTTAGTCTTCCAGCTATTTATATATAAATTAAGTATATAATTTATAAAAATTAAAGAAGTTCTACATAACCTATATATAACTTATATAAATATATAAAATTATATATATAACTTACATATAATTATTTGATTTATGGGTTATTTTGTATTATATATATACACACATGTATGTATATATGTGTATGTGTTTATACATATATATACACACACACGCACATACTTGTAAGCAATAGAAGCCAACTCTTTCTAACTAACTTCACTAATCAACTAAGATTTATTGAGTGCCTACTATGTGCTGGGTACTGTTCTAGGGACTAGAATATAGCAATGAATCAAGTCCCTGCTCTCATCAAGCTTATATTCTAGATTAGGAGGGCAAAGAATAAATAAGAAACTAAGTAATTGCAGAAAGTGACACTTCAGAGAGTGATGCCTATAAGAAATTTTATGACAGAGATGTGACTGTGGTAAGAAGAGCTACTTCTGATGGTTGACCAGGGCAGGTTTCTCTGAGGTGATGCTATTTTTACTGGAAAATAAATTGTGAAAATGAGCCAGGCATGCTAAGGTCTGTGGAAGGAGTAGTGGAGGCAAAAAGAGCAGCAGAATTGGAGACCCTGATGCATGTGTAACTTGGAGCGTTTGAGGAGTAGAAAGAAGAACAATAGTTCAGGAGCAAAGGAGAGTTAGTAAAATAGGAAATCAGAATCCATCAGAGCCCAGTTGCCTCCGTCTAGACAGGAAATTTGTGTCACATCACAAGAATAATGGGAAGCTATTAAAGGATTTTAAGCAAGAGTGTGTTTTGGGATCTGATTTGTTTTAAATTTATCACTCTGGCTTTGGTGTAGAGAATGGAATCTATGAGATGAGAGATAAGAATGAGTTGTTCTTACTTATTTGTCAAAAATCAATTGACCATATATTTGTGGGTTTATTTCAAGACTTTATGCTGTTTCATTGATCTGTGTTTCTTTCCTTTCACCAATACCACACTATTTTGGTTAAGGTACCTTTATAGTAAACCTTAAAATTATGTACTGTAATTTATCCTGGTGGTATTTTGCAATTTTCAGTGTACGTGCATTTAGTATTTCATGTTTTTGGATACTATTCTAAATGGATTGATTGTACTACTGATTTAATTTTTCCAATATGTTGTTGTTTATATATGGAAATATATTTGATTTTTGTGCATTGACCATTATCCTGCAAATGTGCTAAATTCACTTACTTTTAAGAGCTTTTTTTTTTTTAAATTGAAGATTCCCTAGGATGTGACTACAGAAACAATCATGTTGTCTGCAAAAAGACAGTTTTCATTTTTGCTTTCCTATCTGGATGCTTTTTAATCCTTTTTCTTGCCTCATTACACTGGCTGGGATCCCAGCATATGCTGAACTGAAGTGGTGAATAGATGTCCTTGCCTTGTTCTTTATCTTATGAACCCTGCACCATGATGTATAATGTTAGCTGCAGGGTTTTGTAGAACTTGGAACAGATTTAGGAAGTTCCCTTCTGTTACTATGATCTTAAGAGTTTTTATCACAAATACGTGTTGAATTTTTGTCAAATGATCTTTCTGCATGTATTGTGATAGGATATGTTTGTTTTTCCTTTATTCTGTCAACACGGTGAATTAATCTAATTTTATTTTTGAGTATTAAATCAAGTTTCATTCCTGGGATAAACCTCAGTTTATTATGATGTATTATTCTTTAAAAATATTTATAGATTCAATATGCTAATATTTCTTCATGAACTGTTAGTCTGCAGTTTTTTATTCTTATATCTTTGGTATCATTATCAGTGTTGATGGCTTCATAAAATCAGTTATTAGGTATTCTTTCCTCCTCTATAAATCTGAAAGAGTTTGTATAGTCTCACTTCTTTAATCTTTGATAGAATTCACCAATAAATCCACTTGGTCTGGTGTTTCCTTCATGCAAAAGTGTTTAAATATAACTGTAGTGTTTTTAGCAGATACAGAAAATTTATTAAGATTTTTCCCCTTTTGTCAGATTTTGTTATTTCTGTCTTCAATGAACTTGTCCGTTTCATCTGGGTTTTCAATTATGGACACATAGCTGTTCATAATCTCTTATTCTCCTTTTTAACATTCAAGGAATCTGTGGTTGTGCCCACTATAATTCCTGACATTTAATTTGCATATTCTTTTTTTTTTAACAGTGTATGTTGTTTATCAATTTCATTGATTTTTCCCAAAAAACTTCCTTTTGGTTTCATTGATTTTCCCTATAGTTGGTTTTTTATTTCATTTATTTTAGCTCTTATATTTATTACTTTCTCTGTGCTACTTTTCACTCTTCCTAGCTTCCTAAGGGAAATGCTTATTATATCATTGATTTTAGAATTTTATTTTGTTTTGTGTTTATTATTTTGCTTCAGATATTTCCAATTTCTTTGTGATTTCTCATTTGACCCATGATTTGTTTAGAAATAAATTGTTTCTTTTTCAAATATTAAATTTATACCATGAACATTCTCTGATATCATTAAGTAGTTTTTATTTTTTATTTTTATTTTTACTTTTTAAAAGATTTTATTTATTTATTTGAGAGAGAGACCATGAGTGGGAGAAGGGGCAGAAGGAGAGGGAGAAGCTGACTCCCCACTGAGCAGGGAGCCCAACACGAAGCTTGATCCCAGGACCCTGGGATCATGACCCGAGCTGAAGGCAGAGGCTTAATGACTGAACCACCCAGGCAACCCCCTGTTGTTTTCACTTTTAAAACTACTTAAGGGCGCCTGGGTGGCTCAGTCAGTTAACCATCTCATTGGTCCTATGAGATGTGGTAAGGAGTTTGGATTTCTTCCTGTGCTTAAAGGAAGGCCTTTGGAGGTTTAAGTAGGTGGCAGCACAACCTGGTTTGCATTTTGAAAGGGTTGCTCTGGCGTCTGGGTGGAGAGCAGACATGAAACGTGGATTTGTCTAGGGGCACCTGGGTGGCTCAGTTGTTAAGCATCTGCCTTCGGCTCAGGTCATGATCCCAGGGTCCTGAGATCAAGCCCAGCATCAGGCTCCCTGCTCAGTGGGAAGCCTGCTTCTCCCTCTCCCACTCCCCCTGCTTGTGTTCCCTCTCTTGCTGTCTCTCTCTCTGTGTCAAATAAATAAATAAATAAAATCTTAAGAAAAAAAAAGAATCTGAGAGAAAGTGATAAATACTGAAGAAGGGTAGAGAAGTTCTAAAATGTAGGTAATAGGAATCCCTAAAGAAGAAAATGACAGGAAGTGACAGAACAGATTCTAAGAAGTGTAATTCAAGGAAAAGTTTCTTCAGTGGAAAAGAGAAAGAAAAAGATTTAAATTTATATTGAAAGAATATACCAAGTATCTGAAATTATTGACCCAATTCAACCAAGACCAAGATATGTTTTAATATAAGTACTGAAATACTGAAGAAAATGAAAATTCTTTGGGCATCTAGGGGAAAAAAAGTGACATAGGGAAATGAAAATATGATTATCATCAGAATTTTGACAGCTGTGTTTTATTTTAGAAGAGAATAAGGTAATACAATTAAGATAATCAAGGAAAGAACATGTCAGCCAATAATTTTATACCCAGCAAAACTGACTTTCCAATATCAAAGGCACAAACTGTTGTATATGAGCAAAAACTCAAGAAATATTGTTCTCATGAATACTTCTTGAGTAATCTGATAAAGAATGAACCTCAGACAACCAAAATGACAAGAAAGAAAATTGATAGATGGTGAGCTTTAAATTTATAGTTACTTGTGTTGGACAAGTATTATTGCAGTATTAAGACTAGATTAGAACAAGTCCTAGTGTGGAAGTATGACTAAATGAGGTTCAAAGGAAAAGAGTATGGTATGTAATGGCTATATATTTAGACATTGTATTGGTAGAGAATCAAATGGCATTTATAATTCTTTTTTTTTTTTTTTTGTAGAATATTATATGGTAATGACTAGTAGATCCCATACTTCTTAAAGAGTAATTTCAATGATATTAGTAATTATCTTCCTGCTTTCTGGAATTACTTTCCAAGTGTAATGGAATTCCATGTATTAGGGTGATCTTTCTTCCCCGTTTTCACACAGGGTTTCATTTAAATAGGTTCTCCACTAAGATTGTTTTTGCCATGATTTCCTTGCTTCCAGAAACTTTCCTTTTGATGGAGGACCTCCAAAACCAGAACTGAAAGTAAAATTTATTTATACTGGTGTATACTTCCAGGGCCTTTTCCTTGTAGTGGAAATTAATATTATTTTTATTTCACATCTTGGTATTTTTAATATTTTATTTAAATTAGTTGTATAGATAATTTCATATATAGCTCTAAGTTTACAAAAAAGTTAACATAAGAATGGAGTCTAATTTATTCTCTAAATTTCAGCTAGTCTGTAACTCAGCATACATGATGAATATTCATGAGCTGCCTGATTTCATGAATGCTGTTGAGCAATTCTTCAGAAAGTTAGGCATGGGTCTGTGGAATATACTGATGAGATTTTGACTCATTAGGGTGGTTTGTGACCTAAAAACACATTTCTGGAACATGTTGTATCTGAGCAGCAATAGTTTCCAGTGAGCTCTTCTTTGACTGACCATCTATTCCAAGTTCTTGAAGGGCAAACCACATATATGATGGTGTTTGGTTGCGCCTGGGCTCATGTCAAAATAATGACTAAGAAAAATAAAGTCAGATGTTTGAAAGCACCCTGAAGATTTCTTTTTCTTCTTTCATTCTTTTGTTCTTTATATTGTTTTTTTGTTTGTTTTTGCAGTATTGGAACTACTAGAGGAGTCCCAATCCATTCTAGAAAGATATATTACAGGAAAATTCTGTTGATTTTCAAGACTTTGGAGGCATATGGGATAAACTTTAAATGATGGTCAAGGTCATTAAATTCAACTGAAATATCTGAACTATATTTTTGGCTTCAATTGTTAATTTAAAAAATCTTATACTAGTTTGTTTAAATCAGAGCTCTTCAGTATTACTTCATACAATTAAAAAGTAAGTAAAAGAGTTTAGGAAACATAAATAATTGCTTACATGGTAAGATTTCAGGGCTTGCTATTTCTGCTAGTCTACTACTAGACTAAAATTCCTTCTTGTAGCTTAAACTTTCAATTTTAGCTTTCCATAATCATTACTATTCATTCACTAATTCAGTTGTTAAGTATTTATCCAGGTCCTCCTATTTTTTTGGGGGGGTAGATACTATGTTTCTTTTTAAATTTTATTGAGATATAATTGACATATAACATTATATCACTTTCAGGTGTGAAACATAATGATTCAATATATGTATGTATTGCAAAATTATCATCACAATAAGTCTAGTTAACAGATACTGTGCTGTTTTAAAGCAATAAACTGAAAGGAATAAAAATTAACCATCAATATTATAGTGTGAAGTCAAGCTCATTGGGTGGATTTTCACAGAATTGGAAGGGTGATATGTACTGAAAAAGAGCGATTGTTGGTGTCTGCAATACCCATTTACTTTGTAGTTTTGTTGAGAATGTACCTTACCTATTAAGTAATTTAGGCACTTCATTAGTGATTTGGACTTTTCTTAAAGGTTTTATACTTTTTAATTTGCTCTCAAAGATTCAAGACAAAGTGTACATCTGAAAATAAGGTATACACCTCTATTTAAAGAACTAATCTTTTCAGTTTATCCCCTGGAAATAAGCTGTTTATTTGAAGGGATGTTAAGTTTTAAAAAATGATTTGGGTGCCATTAAGTGCATTTTTAAAAACAAAAGGTAAATAAGCACAAAAAAGTCATTTGCAGTAATTCTCTACTTACCTAAGAAGCTCATTTCTATTTTAAGAACATACAGAGTAAACATTCATGTTATCTGACAAATGGTGTGTTTATTCATGGCAAATTAAAAATCATCAAGTTCACAATTGTTCTGCTTAATAGATGCTTAGCTATATTTTAACAGATTCCAAGTATAAGCTAATGTATATTTTTGGAATTCAGTGTCAGTATATTTTATGCTAATTGCATATTAATTTTTCCTTCTCTCTAAATTGTCAGTTCCATAGATTACAAACAGCATTCCTGTTGTAGATTTTCTTTTTTTTTTTTTTTTAAAGATTTTATTTATTTGACAGAGAGAGACACAGCGAGAGAAGGAACACAAGCAGGGGGAGTGGGAGAGGGAGAAGCAGGCTTCCCGACGAGCAGGGAGCCCGATGCGGGGCTCCATCCCAGGACGCTGGGATCATGACCTGAGCCGAAGGCAGACGCTTAACAACTGAGCCACCCAGGCGCCCCCTATTGTAGATTTTCTAAGTAGTGTAGCTCCTTAGGAAGTCCTCTTCAGTCCCTGGCACTTAAGATTAGAAAGAGGAAAAGAAAGTAGTTGAACATATGAAATTCTTTCCTGAATATGAAGTTATAAAGTGAGAATGTATCGACGCAAAACAGTTTCAAACTGTTACCTTGCAAAATGTTTTGTTTTCTATAACACTGTTTTAATAAAGTGGAAAGATTGAGCAAAGTAATGAATCTAAATAATAGTGTTTCACTTTCAAAAGGATGATTATAGTTATCAGTGGAAGTCTAGAAATATTAGGTCCTAACTCCTAACATTAGGTCCAATTTTTATTATGGTTATTTGAAGACATATAATTAAAGTAACCTAGGATATCTTGGAATAGAAAATAAAATACTCCTTTTGGAAGCAATATGAACAATACATAATTGAAGTACTATACTCTCAATGACTGTGTATTAATATCAACATTCAACTGAGTTTAAGCCAGAGCCGAATACCATCATCATAAAACAAACTTCTAGAATTACGAGAATAAATCTAAAAATTGACTAATTAAAATTAAGATATTAATTTTAGTTATCAAAAGTTTTAGTGGTCAAATTTCAAAAGACATCCTGTTCAAATTAATTTAGTTTGAACTTTAGCCTCTTTCCAAATATCTTTGAACCCCTGTGAAAATCATGACTAGAGAAATTTTCCTCAACTTCCTTGACTTGCTGGAATCTCAGAGCATGTCTCTGTGGAAACTATCTAAACTTTATCTGGGTCTAGACTCATTCCTTAAGAATAAGTTGACAGCTCTCCTGAGCACCTGAGATCTATTCAGAACTGAAAACAAATTGACAAAAGTGTCATAATCTTCACAGACAAGAGCAAGGACAACAAGAATAAAAACAAAACATGTCCTTAAACTCTTTAAAGACAATGTGGTTTCTCAAAACGGAAGTAGAGAGAATTACAGAGACATTTTCCTTGTGAGATTTCTCAATTCAAAGCCCTTCTTCATAATCATGCCCCTAAAAGTTCAACCTGAATCATTTTCTATGACTCTTAGGAGCTATAAATCAGACATTGACAGTAGGCTTACTTCGTGTGGGGATAGAGTTTCTAAAGTATGTTTTTCATGTTCTGTATTTTAGCTTCTTGATACAGATTTTGCATTTGGCCTTCAGTTTATTCCCTTGTTCTTAAATGTGGATATCTAGGGAAGGTTGGTGGTCCTAAATTTAAAAAGACTCTGCCTGAGCAAATAATTGGAAGAATAAGCTATATTTCCTCTAAGATCAATAAGATCTTAACTGCCCTTCTTTCCCCAAAGTCAGGATTACTATTAGTACAAGATTGCATTTTTTTGAACTTCTAGAACCATGCAGTTTCCAGAAAAGGAAATACGTAAAACAACATCCATTTTCTCTAGCAAAGCAATCAAGGTAAGATTATATAACACAATTTCTAAACAGACATAATTTTAAAGTAACTGATCATAGAGGTATGTGCATTCCTGAAAGTTATGTTAGAAAGAGGTAAAATCGAGAGTGATTGTTGAAGGAAAGAAGTGTGGTAGAAAAGAAAAGATCATGGATTTTGGGTTTGAATCAAATTGTATGATTTGAGAAAAGCCATCTGAGCTCCCTGAGCCTATATGTTGGCATTTTTGTTCTCAATTCATAAGGCTGTAAATAATTCACTGTGCTGACAAATGGGAAGGACCTAGTATAGGGCCTGGTATATAATAGGTACTCAGTGAAGCATTCTCCTTTCTTAGCCTTGTTTTTTTTTACCTTATCTGCCTCATGAACATTTCTAAATAAATTGATACAAGCTCTCTGTTATTTTCCTATATGGTCTTTCACTAGCAAAATCATCTTAAACACAGAGAGTGATTTCTGGTCAGATTAACTTATTGTAATCTCTTGTTAATAATTGTTCCCTGAAAAGTGCTTAGGACAAATGATATATATACATATTCAAGAAACTAACGGCACTTAAACTTTTAATATATGAGCCTTTCTTTATCTCCATCACCAATGAACATAAGTGGATGTTTTTATCTATGATGAACATAATCTACATTTTCAACACATTATTTCCTAAACCTATTTTAGCATCTAGTGTTTTTCTCCCTGATTGTGATTACACATATTACTAGGATAGTGAGCATATAGAGGTAACAATGATAAAGTGGTATCTCCTTGTTGCATTCCAGGATCAGTCTCCTGAAATATGTGACATTCACAATATTCTAGTCAAATTGACTATAAACAGCCCTGACTACAGAAAAATGATATCAGCTCTGGCAAGCACATCTTGGAAATCAGAGATTGGCTTTCCAGGCTGTTCTATCTCTTTATTTGAGATGAACAACAAGAACTAAAACAAATTTTGGCCAAGTATCTTAGGCAATATTTAAAATAGAGTATATATCTTAAGGGATAGAACTATATTAGATTAAAATGATTTTATATATAACTTAGTCTTTAGAGATATATAACATTTCAAAGAAAAGCTTTGAGTTCAGCCATCAGAACTAACAATATGTGACAGTTTGGGGATGTGGTTGCCATGGTGTGACTTTGGCAAAAATTAAGTCGAAATGGAAGTATTAATTTTGACAACTGGGCAATTTATTTCATTCAACATGCAGTAATATGATAATCTCACTGAATTTCTAGATTCAAGGTTGATTCCATGATTCTAGTTAGACAAAACTATTGATTTTAAAACATACATATTTTTCTTTTCTTTTTTTTTTTTTTAAAGATTTTATTTATTTATTTGACAGAGAGAGACATAGCGAGGGAGGAAACACAAGCAGGGGGAGTGGGAGAGGGAGAAGCAGGCCTCCGGCCGAGCAGGGAGCCTGATGTGGGGCTCGATCCCAGGACCCCAGGATCATGACCCGAGCCGAAGGCAGACGCTCAACGACTGAGCCACCCAGGTGCCCCAAAACATACATATTTTTCATATAAAGCAGTAATCTTTCTCTCCTTCCTGAGAGAATTAAAACTGTCCTATGGATCACAAACTATTAAATTAGTATAATCAATTCCAGGCATTTTACCTCAGAATGGGCTCTAAATGTAGTCTATATCTTCATTTGAAAAAGAAATAAAAGATTCTATAAGATTATTTGCATGAGGAGCAGTAGAGTTTTAGTCATAATTATCTGTAGTTGGCTAGTTGCAGCTTAATCAAAAAAGAATTACGCAATACTTTCATGAGGGTTTATTAATTCCATGTCAAACTTTGGTTACAGAGATAGAAACCATATTTGAACCATGCTTTAAAATCTCATATGAATTGAAATATATTATTAATATCTATGCAAACCATATACCATAATTTTATCAGTGTTTGAATGAATAAGGGTCATTTGCAAGAGTCATTTGAAGGATAATTATGCTTTCAAGTATGTGAAACAGGTTTTTGACCTAGACACGAGTCCTTTAATTTATATTGCTATAACTGAGGAAAGTTATAGTTACATGATTTGTAGGGGAAAAACTGGATTCATATTCTACTTTTACTGTTTACAAGTGGTGTGAACCTGGACAGTAATTTTATGCAGCCTTCACCATTTATGTATTTATCAAGCATTTTGTAGGGGCAATTACTATATGCCTGAAAATTGGATAGGAACTAAGGATATAAAATTAAGACGATAGAGTCCTAGTCCTAAAGAAGATAATTGTTTAGTGGGGAGAGAGGCATGTAAGGAGACAATTATGGGTTAGTGAAGTAATAGATATGTACATGGTATAGTGGCAGCCTGGAAACTGTTTCTTTCCCAGTTGCAAGTTGGGGAGCTTTTCAAGTAGAAGGAAAGCATACGCAATGCAAGACAAGACGTACTGACTTACAGTTGTTGGCAGAAACAAAAGTTGGCAGAAAACATTATGGCCATACCTATTCAACATACATAGTGTTGTAACATTTAGTTCATCAAATTTCCCTTTAGAAAATAATAAGAAAATATTTACACTTATGTGCCAAACAATATTCATAGAAAAGTTTACTTATCTCGTTCCTTTCCGCATTATCCTTTCACACATAATTATTCCAGGAAAAATCTCCCTCCTTCAGTGATGGATAATAATTAAGAAATTAGCATATGAACTCTGAAAAAAATACAAGAAGTAAATACAGAACATGAACATAACAAACAAAATTGATAATAAATCAATACCTGAAAGATGATCATACTATGGAGCTGATGACAAATATGAACAGTTGTTCATGTTATGAAATTTAAAAGAAAGACTTATTTATAAGCAGCTATTGGATATATCCACTTTTAGGCAACAGGAAGTCAAAGGAGAGATGCAAGTACTCAAGGATAAAATTACAATAAAACAGAGAATTTTTTTTAAGGATTTGAAAATGCTTATATAGTGTTTTATTATGGGACAGGAATTGTCTTCCACACTTTACAGTTGTTGTCTGATTTACTCCATATAAAAGCCCTGTAATGCAAATATTGTTTTTGTTTCCATTTTACAGCTGAATATTCTGAGATAACACAGAAAGATTAAATAACTTGCTCAAGTTCACACAATAGTTATTGAGTGGGGTTTTGTACACCAGCAGTACAGAGTTCATGACTTTAAGCTTTCTGCCTTGCTGCCTCTGACAAAGTAAATGAACTGAGGGTGTGTGTCTGTGGGGGGATATAGGAAGAAGAAAAACTCACAGGAAGGAATGTGGAGAAAAAAGTATAGACATTTCTCAGGCCAATCAGGAACAAATAAAATTAAGAAAACAATGAAAAATAACCAAGTGTTATACCAATGATTAGAGAGAAAATAGTATATGAAGAAGGGTAAAAGGAACCCAGCATAACCATAATCGGTGTGCCTATGGAAGAGAAAAAACATGCAGTAGGATGCTTTTCAACGATATGATTCAGGAGTACTTTGTTGAAACTCTGGGTGTGCACTTTAATCTGTAGTAAGGAAACAACATGTCCTAGAGAAAAATACAAACCAACCTGCAGTAAAATATAATGTCGTAAAGTTATTGAGTTGAACAATAAAGAGTCCTGGGGGAGAACTGGGCTAAATACAAACAAGTAAACAAAAATCAACTTGTTCAGGGACATTTATGTAACAAACATTGTTCAGATATGTATACAAGACGGATATTTTCAAACATGCAAGAAATGGGAGAATATATACTCATACCATTTCTTGGAGAAACTACCAGAGAAAAAATTTCTTTCAAGGAATAGATAAGAATCTTTAATAAGCACCTTTCCTAGGCACTATAGATACAGTAGTGAACAAGATAAAACTTTCTTGGTTCTCACCAAGCAAACATTCTAGTTATGTGATAGTATAGAGAAAAATAAATCAAAGCAGAGGAATTCTGCAGTATGTTCAAGAATGTTTACAGCCTGGGTGATATTCAGCTGGTCTGTGCTGATTAGATTATAACCACTGTTAATATTGAAATACTTCTCCAGCAGTTGGTGAAAAGATGTGGCCCCAAGTTCCTAAGATCCTCTGCCTTTTTGTCCATTGTAGGCCTCCCCCTGGGATCTCTCTGTGATCTGGGATCTGTTGTTATCCAACAACTGAAGAGTTAAAGCAGAGGCTAGCAGGGAGCTTCTGGGTTTGCCTGTGTCCCAATAGGATATTCCTAGTTGTTAAAAATTTCAAATATTTCATCTGCTTATAGTCACATTATTGGTATTGACAACCACTGGAAACAAACCAGAAGTCCAACAGCATGTGAAAGCATAATTTTAAAAAATAATCATGCAGTGAGATATCTTAAATGAAACTGAGTTAAATATAGCTACATGTGACAAAATGGATGACTCATAAACATTATATTGAGTAAAAAGTTATAAAATTACCTATAACGTTGAATTACAGTTGATATAGTATGATTCTTTTATAAAAATTAGAAAATATTTGAAGTTAAACCATTGTTTATGCATGCATACAAATGCAATAAAATTATAAAGGAAATAAAATTATAATGGAGGGGCGCCTGGGTGGCTCAGTTGATTGGGTGTCTGCCTTTGGTTCAGGTCATGATCTCAGGGTCCTGGAATCGAGCCCCGCATCGGGCTCTCTGCTTGGGGGGCAGGGGGTCTGCTTCTCCCTCTCCCTCTCCCTCTGTGCTCTCTGTCTCTCAAATAGATAAGTAAAATCTTTAAAACAATAAAGAAAAGCAAGGAAAGTAAGCAAAATTCAAGGTAGTTGGTGCAGTTGTGTAGAGTGTAAGAGGTTCAGTACTCACTGTGATCTTATTCTTCACTATTTGGGTGGTGAGTACAAAGGCTTTTATTTCATTGGTAGATGTTAAACAATATGTAGGTCTTATACCCTTTTGTGTTTATGATATTGAATAACAAAACAGTTCACATAGCAAAAATGGAAACAACAGAAGCAAACTAAACTTTTTAAGTGCCTAAAATCAAACTAAGAAAAAGAACAATAAACTCAAAAAAGTAAAAGAAAAAGTTAAAAAAATAGAAAACAAAAATAGTAGACAGAATAAAGAAAGTCCAATATTAAGTTTTTGAAAACTAGACAATCTCACTGCACACTTAATCCAGGAAAAACAAACAAACAAAAAAACCAAGCAAACTAATAACAAAAGAAACAAAATGGAAAACAAACATAACAGAAAAACAATAAACAAAAACAAAAAAGAAATATGTTATGAATGAAAATGCATATTTTAATTAGCATAGTTTAAAAAATATAGTGAACAGTGTTTTTCTAGCAAGATTGCAATTTAGCTGAATCTATCAATTTCTAGAAACATATGGTTTATTAATCTGATTAAAAAAGAAATAGAAAATTGTTCACTATCAGGAATGAGATGAGGATGTTTACAACATAGTTCTACTCAGTATTTTACTGAAGGTGCCAGCAAGTGATATAAGAAAAATAATATAAAAATTTGAAAGAAAATTAATTCTGAAATAATATTATAGAGTCAGTAGTTCTCTATAATTTTAAAAATAAAAATCAGTCTAGATCAAATAAAACACAAAACAGACCTTATTGATTATAAATTTTAAAAATCTCTCTTGAAAACTTTGCAAAAAAAGGGAAAATAACCCAAAATTTCAGACTACCAAGACTAATACTATCAGAATTTTGTATATGTGCTGCCGAAGCAAGCACAATACTATCAGAATTTTGCATATGTATAACCTATTTATGTATCTTTTATGTACTTATTCAGTGATTTACTTTTCTCAGAATTTGTTGCTAATTTTTCCTTATGTATGAATATCTATCTTCCATATTTTTATATTTATCATGATAGCTAACAGCTTTGCCTTTTCACTAGCCATTAATTAGCTCACTTGTTTGTGTGACTGTATTTTAATTTATTAATTTCTGCTTTCATCTTTAATAGGTCCTTCCTTATTGTTTCCTAAGAATTGTTATTTTATGACTTTTTTTTAAAGTAAAAGCTTAATTTGTGTTCTTTTTTGTTCATTCAGTATTAAATGTATCTGAAGAAGATAAGTTTTCCCTTTAACATTTCTTTAGATATAAAGATCTTATAGTATAAAACAAAATAATCTCCATGCATATAAATTTTAAAGTCTAGATGAAAAAATAACATAAGAAAAAATAGTTATTTTTACTTTCCTATCATTAATTTGATTCAGATCTTATATATTTAAAACAAAACAAGACACAATAGTCATCTGAAAAAACTTCTGATAAGTAGTAAGAGAAATATAGTAGTCAATTAGTTGAAATTGACATTCCATTTTATATTATACATTAGTGTATATCTGTGAATTTATCCTAAATTAATTTTTATATTTAATGTAATGAGTTCCTCTCTCCAAAATAAAATGATTTTGTTTATAAAACAAAATTGATTTATAAACCAATGAAAAGATATTGAACTCATCCATAGTTGACAGATGCCAACAAAAATATCCACTATAATCTTTAATGCTCAGATTGACACAGGTTATTTGAAAATATTCTGTTATGTGTTGGCAAGTGTATCCTCACACATTGTTCATGGGAATGTATTTAATATCGTTTTGGAAACAAATCTGTCTATATTAAAATTTCAATGATATGCAATAGTCTTTCATCCATAAACTCCACTTAATAATTTATCCTACAGATCTATTCATACTTTTGCACAAAGCTACATGTGTAAGGAAGAATACTTATGACAACATTGTTTATAGTGGTAAATGATCAAAACCAGCTGAATGCATACCAATAAAGGATAGCTAAATTATTGTGGCTATATACAAAGGAATGTTATGCACCTGTTAGAAAGAATAAAGTAGGTATATATGGGCTAAGATATTAATATCAATAGCTGTTAGGAGATAATTTTCCATGCATCTCTTCTATTTCTGTACTTTTTATTAACAGAGGTACTGATTGCTTTTATTGCAAAATATCTTTTCATGGGTATTTGTACAGAGAGAAGCCTTGGAAGATAGACTTGTTGTCTCCTTCTGGAGCAAAGAGAACTATTTATAGCCTAGTATAATAAAATAATGTCTCCTTCTGGGGCAAGCTCAAATATGCTTACTGCCCATTATAAAAGAGTCAGGATCCCTCTCTCTGGTCTTCCTCTCTTGTAACACAACCCACTGCATGTGCAAGCTTCATCTGGCCCTCATTGTGTTGTCCTGTGGGAACTGGGGTTTGATAAGTGACTCAAATTGATATTTCAGTTACTGCTATTAATGTGAGTAGTAAAGTTCTTTGACTCTGACCCACCAGTCTCATGTCTCTGGAACATGTGAAACTGTAGCAGGCTAATTTGTTAGGTTCAAATAGGGTAAAATCAAATCTCAGCCCCACTTCAAAGTCCTTGACCGAAGTTCTCCAAGATATATTTTAGGTGTAAAAATAATTAAGACTCAGAACAATGTAAATGTTATATTGCTAATTTTAAGAAAACTGGTAAGTATGTGTATGTAGCAGATTCAACTTTATTTATCTTGAATCTTGGATATTTGGACATGCAAAAGAAATATTGCTTATAATTCCTTTTCAATTTTCTCTAATATTCCTTATGAGCCTTCCTCCTATTTTCCAACTGCTCCCTGAATCACAGGGAAAAATAAATAAAACAATAAAATATAGTTCAAGCCTGCTTAAAACTTAGTATGATTCAGTAATGTAAAGACTATCATGTTTAATTAACTCTCTTCAGAATAAATGCATCAGTTTTTTTTATTCCTCTTATTTGCCTTATCTTTTGTCAGATGCATGGGGAATATGGATTTTACTAATGGTACATCTTTAGGCATGATGGAGGTGGTCAAAGGGGCAGAGAAGGACAAGAAAAGGGGTGGGAAAAAAGATATCAAAGGATAGAGAAGCAACAGATAAGATAAAGACTTAAATGTCAATTGAATTAAGGAATAAAAAGCTTAGTAGTCATCTCAGAAAAATGTCAGTAGAACGGTGGGATTGAAATCTGAATGTGCAAAAAAGTGAGACTGGGAGAGAAAACTACCTCTTTGGAGATTGGAGTAAGAAAGGGAGAATGGACTGGAATAGAGATTAAAATTAGGGACATGTGTTTAATAGAGGCAGTATTGGTTACATTGTGTAAAGGAGACACTTATTCAAGTTTATGGTATAAAGGGAAGGTGCTAATTAATGAAGCTGAGGTTGAAATAAAGTAGGGAAAGGAAGGAGGCCTCCAAAGAACCAGAACGCAAAGAAATCAAGCCTCCTTGAAAAGGAATGGACCTTGATGTGGCCTCTGGGACTAGAGAAAAGGAGGCGAAGTGGATGAGGGTGAGATAGAAGGAGGATAGGAGTCGGGATTTCACTCTTGCTCCTGAGTTTGAGGATACCCAAGCTAAGGGGGAGCCTTGAGAGCTTGTTAAACATTTGCAGGAATAATTTAAAGACATTAACCAAGAATTTCCCCTTCTGTAAGTGAGGATGGTAATACTTGTTTTCTTTTTTTTAATGCCATTTTGATAATCAAATAAGATAATATGAATTAAAGTGATTTGTCACTTAGGATTTTAATATATATTTATTATACATTACAGTATACCTTGGTAAAGCTGTTTTCCAAAGTAAATATCTACATGCCAATGCCAAAAGGAAGACAAGCTACATCATCTAGAATGATTAAAAATGGGATACTTTGTAAATTTAATGAGAGGTGAAGCTTATCTATCATGATTTATACTAACTGTAGACTTTCAGAATGGGGAATGACATGGCTCATGAGTCAAGAACAGGGAGGGCATTCTGGACTGGGGTGAGTCACTGAGTGAACTGGCAATTATAGCAAACTTCCCTTTCCTTTTGATCACCTCAGTGCGCACCTCAGTACAGTTCGCCTCTCCTCTACCAATATCCATGGTTTCTAGAAGAGCTCTCTTTGTCAGATGAGCTGTGTTGAGTTTTCACTCCTTAAGAAATGAGGTAGGAGGGGCGCCTGGGTGGCTCAGCTGGTTAAGCGACTGCCTTTGGCTCAGGTCATGATTCTGGAGTCTTGAGTCCCGCATCAGGCTCCCTGCTCAGCGGGGAATCTGCCTCTCCCTCTGACTCTCCCCCTCTCATGCTCTCTCTCTATCACTATCTCTCTCAATAAATAAATAAAAATCTTAAAAAAAAAAAAAAAGAAATGAGGTAGGGATATCCCAACAGAGTGACAGAGTATTAGATCCTTAAAAAAAAAATGCCTACCCAGTGGCTTTATTCTCCATTTAATTTTTTTTCTACTGATCTAGGTTTTTAAAGTTTTTTTTTAAGGAAATCTAAAGTGACAACTCATTTTAAAGTATTTCTTACCTTGTCCATGAATTGCTTTTCAAATTTTATAAAATACTTCATGAGTTACTAAAGAGTTTTAAAAATAAATAGTAATGAGTTCAATTTAGTCTCCATGCCAACTACTGATAGATATTTTCCTGGTGACTGATCAAATTATATTGTAGAAAGTGCATGATTTAATGTCCTTTTACCTGCTTGCAAGAGAATGATTTCATTTTTTTCCAATCAAGTCAAACAAATTGTCAACAACTTTTATTAACTACCTACTTTATAACAGCTTAGAGCAGAGGTACCCTGGGGAGTCACTGAGTTAAAAGGAAATCATTGCAGTTAGCGGATTTATAATAAAGTTAACTGAACATATAAATGTTTGTTAATTTTTAAGCTGAGAAGGGAATTAAAAAATAAATTGTTGCCATCTGTTCCTTTCTAGTTGGAAACATTCCCCAGAATTACTTGATCATAACGTTTGAAGGTTATGAGGTGATCATAGATAAACTTTGACTGAGCCCTTGCACAGACTTATTTAAGGAGCAATAAAAGAATTCTTTACTAAAAAATATATTTTATAAAAAGTAGACTTTACAAAAACTCTTTATAAAGTTCAGACTTTTTGTAAAGTCTACTTCTTGGGCATAGTTTGGAAGCTTTGTTTGGGGGAGGATTTGCAGAGCCCACAGGAATTTAGTAATGCAGTAGAGCGAACCGGAGACTTTTCAGGTGAAGGAAGTGGTTTTATTTTCTAGAAAACAGGGTTTGGGGAATGGAGGAATTTTAGGTAGAATGACTAGAGAGATAAGTCATAAAGAGTTATGTGGCCTGTTTCTCAGTAATTGCCTAAGCAGCGTGTTTCATTAGATGGGGGATTGCTACTGATTTTTTTCCTATCGACTTTAGACATAAGTTAGCAAACAGCAATATATACTTCTGTTCAGAGATCTTTGCCTTCTTCTGTAACCTTTAGGATGGTCCTGGGTACAGTAGGTACAACATTCAGGTAAACCTCAGCCATTATTTATGGAGTCATCTCTGAAGCATATGGATTAAAATGTGCTGAATAGGTCAGTGGGTGGCAATTACTTTCTCAAACAATAAACTCAGACGTGTAAAATAATGAACCTTTATTTTTCTGTGATTCTTCTAAACAATACCTTGAGCTCCTCTATTACTCTGTTAGGGTTGCCATAACCAAGTACCACAAACTGGATGGTTTAAATCCCAGGCATTTTTCGTCTCTCCATTCTGGGGGCTGAAAGTCTCAGATCAAGGTATCAGCAGGGTTATGTTATGAAGGGGTGTCTGTTTTATCCCTCTCTCCTGGGCTTCCGGAGGTTTGCTGGCCATCTTTGGTGATCCTTGGCTTGTAGTAGCCTCATCCCAGTCTCGATCTCTGTCTTCATCTTCATGTGGTGTTCTCTGTGTCCAGATTTCCCATTTTTATAAGAACACTAGTCATATTAAATTAAGGAGCCACCCTACTCCGGTTCTAAAGCATCTTAACTAATTACATCTGCAATGACTTTATGTCCAAATAACACCACATTCTGAGATACACTAGGGTTAGGACTTCCATGTGTGAATTTGGCGGGGGGAGACACTATTCAACCTGTAATAACTCCCATGCTACCAATGATAAAAAAAAAAACCTTATTTAATTTGATTCTGGGTGTGCTCAGTCATTGGGATTTTCCCAGGAGTGAAAACGACAAGGTCAGTGGAGATGGAGGGTCTTTGGGGGTCAACTGCTCACGGCCCACAGGGCACTGTCTCTGCCTCCTTATCCCCGCTCATGTCCTGTTCTGTGTTTGCTGGCTTCTAGCCTGTCTGCCATTTACTACATCTATGCTTTCCGTTTGATCTCTGGTTGGCAGTTTCTGTAATCCCATCTACTCATTTTTATCACAAGCACTCATTCGGTAGTGACCTCCCTTCTCCCCAAAATTGTGATTGCCATCCTGCACCATGCTGGGTCAGCAGGACGATTGGTGGCCTGTGTTAGGTACTTGTGACTTTCACAGACATTTCTGTTCAACTGAAGCTGTTCCGAGCTGGTCTAGAGAAATTGTACAAGGCTTCTCCAGGGATGTGCAGTGGGATCTCCACTCTGTCTCTCTCTGTCACATACTTCGCCCCCAGTGGAGGGGGCAGGGGGAGACAGGGCCCTTCCTGCAGACCCTTTCATAGCCCTTCTCTGCACCTCGCACCCTGGCTCAGCATATAGCCCTCCGATGATAGTGTCCTCCCATTCAGATAACGAAGCATAGTCTACCTGGCTCTTCATAGACCCTCAGGCTGTAAAGGTGAATAGTACTCTGTCTCCTTGTTGCAGGGTCTTATGAGACAGGATTCTCACACTTCCTGAATGCCCCTAAAGTCCCAAAACAATGTTCTTTAACATTATCACTTATAGAAATAATGCTTCTAACAGATTATTTTTTTTCATTTTAGTTTTTTGAGTGAAGTATTACATGAAGTATAAAAGATAAAATTGATATGTTTCCATGATCTAGCTTAAGAAATGAAATCTTTCTTATATTTTTGCAAACCTATTGCTTAAATCAATTGTCTCAGAACTCTTGAACACATCTCAAAAAATTGAATTTACCCATAGTGCTCTGAGGCCCTGTGTTACCCTACCTCATGGGGGAGATGCACAGTTCCTTAATGGCTGTGGGAATAAGGGCATATATAGAGTTTGCTCTATAGACAATCAATTGAACTTGAGATGGAGAAACCTCTAACATTAACAGATGAAGAATATTATTAATTTTCATTAAAGATACATATACAAAACATTTGGAAAAAAATCTCAACATTGCGAGGGATGCCAAATACCATCTCATGCATCCAGTGCTTTCATATTAAAAGAGAAAATTTAGAGTCTTGCTGAGTCTCATATATGCACTTATATACATATATGAACAGGTATATGTATCAATAAGCACACATACATATATACATCTACATATATCTCTACTGACCAGATTCCTTGGCACACATATTTATGTATATTGGGGAAGGAGGCAATGGTGAGTGTGGAGCTTCATTTCTTCTTCAGTAAAAACAGGAGATTTCACTGGTCTTAGGTCTCCTGTTCTGGTTACAACATTATGAGATGACGCAGTTCATTTCATTTGACTAAGAGATATTGGCGGGTGTTAAGTTTCTAAGGCCTGAGTGGCTTGGCTTCTGTCATTTGGTGTAACTGATCCTAAGAGACACTTCTGAATAAAAGACCCCAACAGAGGACAAAACGCCAAGGCCTAAACTAAAGGAACTGAGGCCTCTTTTATTTATATACTTAATTTTATGCTTATTTTTTTTTGCAGAAGAAAGTGAAGGAATCTCTGTAAAGATTTCGGATGAATAGAATGTTAGAGGTGGAAGGAGGGAAAGAAAACAGAACTTCCCTCATCTTGTCCAGTGGCCTTTTCCTTCCATCTTTCCCTCTCTAGACACCTGAGAAATATAGCACATGCTCTTACTATCATGGAGTTGCAGGTAGGAAAGGACACCAGCTTCCTCGGAAGTGTAGATAGAACAGGAAGGCAGATAGAACAAGACAATTTCACTAATGCCCCCTAAAGAGACATGACCTGCATCCCTTGAGGAATACTGAGTTCACATATGTTCAACTTACCAGACCAAAAACAAAGAGGACAAGGTCAGAAAAATTCAAAGATTAATCCGCTGAAGGTCACAAGGCCAGCTGTGGTAGAATCTATACTAACAACTAGGATTCCTGAATCCCCAAGCTTGTGTGTGTGTGTGTGTGTGTGTGTAAATTTGAAATAATTTATATAACTATTTCTTTGAATTTATGAAATTTATGACCTAAGATTCAACCAAAATACTGTCTTGCTTTGCTATAATTTATACTTCATCCCTCAGTCTCCAGTTACCAGAATTCTCATTTTAAATCTCCCATTTTGTCAGTATTTAACCCAAATTAACTTTAAAAAATACACATATCAGGATAACTTACAATATTTTAATGGGTGCTTTGAAAAACAAGTAGAATTCTGTGTCATGATTGTTTTCAGTAACAAACAAGATTTGTTTTCATATGCCGAGTGCCCCATTTGAAGAAAGTACTTTGTTTTGTTATGAGGAAAAGAAAATAATTCAGGCCAAAGTATGGATTTTTTAAGATGAAAGGAATGTGGGGATCATGTAGTTCAGTCTCTTAGTTCTGTTGCTGAGCACGGAGGTCTAGAGAAATGAGGTGACTAGAGGCCTGAATTCTTTTATCTACCCACGTTAGCATTAATTTTAAATAGTACAGTCTGATAATTTTACTGTTAGAGTTTTTTCACCAAGGATTGTCAATAATCCAACTTGGGGCATGTGAATTCCAAAAGGAAACAGCAAAAAGTAGACCAGGGCTGTCAAGCCACCAATTCATGGCTTTTACTGACACCATCTTTCCTAGAACAGAAAGGGTCCTTTCAAGTCTGGCATTGCAACTAAACAGATAATGGCTGTCATGGAAAACACATAGCTTTTCAGCTTATAAACTGTGTTACCTTGCGCAAGCTAATTACACTGTAGCCCTCTTATTTGTAAAACTGGGAAACAAAAATCCATCTCACTGGCTCCTTCTAGAAATAAAGCAGACTAGCCTGGATAAAGTACTTAATCATGGTAGCTGGAAGGCAATAATTACTGGGTGTTCCTTTCTTCTCTTCTGTTTTCCTGATGAACGTCACGTGGCTGATTAGTGTCCAGGCAGGATTAGAGCCCAGACCTTTTATGTTCTAGGGCAAAGCTCTCTTCTGCACAGAATTCTTCCATTGTTCACATCATAATGTTCTCAGGAACGGGAAGGAGAAATAATCTGAGAAGTCATTTTTTGTTAGCCTGAGAAGCAAGCCAGGGACTGGTACCCTGGCTTGAAAATAGTCAAGTTTCTATTGCTAACTGTGAAATAGTTGTAATAGTTTTAAATTAATTATTAATTAATTAAATTAATAATTCACACACACAATTAAATAATTGTGTAAGGGGTCCTTTCACAATCTTTTCTTAGAATTCTAGGTGTGGCATAGCTAGTGCTTTTATTTCTTTATACCCAGAGAAGGGGGGGAATTTATAGTGACTCACAAGGAATAGGAGAAAACTTGAGTGTGTCTCTTATTAAGTGAGCTTGTTTGAATGCCCTGGAAAGTAGGACACAATGCAGGTCATGGGACTTTACATATTTGACCAAAGCAAATAGATTCGCAGGGCCAACTGAGTGCTCAAATTAAAATATCTGTTTCAAGGTTACCATGAGGCTCTAGAATGCTTTTCCCCTAGCTTATCTGACACCCAGAAAGAATCATTTTTTAACATCTAAATGTTAAGACGTAAATGATAAAATTATTGTCTGTATTCATGAAATAATAATTAATAATCAGGATTTTTCCAGTTTTGTTTTGATATAATTGACATGTAGCACTGTGTAAGTTTGGTGCATGATGGCTTGACTTACATCCATTGGGAAATGAGGACCACAGTAAATTTAGTTAATGCCCATCATCTCATATAGGCACAAAAACAATGGGTTTTTTTTTTTTCCTTGTAATGAGAACTCTTAGGATTTATTCTCTTACAATTTTCACATATACCATACAGCCGTGTCAACTATAGTCCTCATGTTGTGCGTTGCATACCAAGTGCTTCTTCTAACTGGAAGTTTGTACCTTTCAACCACCTTCCTCTGACTCCTCTCCCTGACCCCCTGCCTCTGGAAACCACAAACCAGATCTCTTTTTTTATGTGCTTGCGGTTTTTTTGTTTAGTTGGGTTTTATTTTCTTTTTTTTAAGATTTTATTTATTTATTTGACAGAGAGAGACACAGCGAGAGAGGGAACACAAGCGGGGGGTGGGGGGGGGAGTGGGAGAGGGAGAAGCAGGGAGCCCAATATGGGGCTGGATCCCAGGACCCTGGGACCATGACCTGAGCCAAAGGCAGCCGCTTAACGACTGAGCCACCCAGGTGCCCCTAGTTGTTTTTGTTTTTTTTTTTTAAGATTCCTACATATAAATGAGATCATACTGTGTTTGTCTTTCTCTTTCTGCTTTAGCATAATGCCCTCAAGAGCCATCCTTGTTGTCCCAAACAGCAGGATTTCCTTCTTTCTGGTGACTAACATTTCATTGTATGCATATACCACATCTTCTTTATCCTTTCATCTTATACCTATTACCAGCCTACCTGTGCATCTATTATCTAACTATCTATTTTTTACCTTTTTAAGACTTGAAACCAAAGATGTAAAGCTAATCTGATGGGCACATTAGTTTTGGCAGTTTATTTTTATCCAGAATATCAGTAGACTTGGAGGAGAGTTCGGTGCTGTCCCCTCATCTTTATTAGTTTTTTTCTTACTTGGAAAAGAAAAGTACAATTATTTTTCTCTAGTATATACAAATGGCTAATTGACTTTTTAAAAAAAGTTCTTCAATACTGGTCAAGTATTTCCATTTGTTTATAGTTTGTTTTAATTTAAAAAATAAAAAGCAGCAACTTCTCCATTGTGCATTAATTAAATTCCTCACCACTGCCTCTGGAGTCGATTAGTGCTTTTCCATTCCAGAAGTAATGGTGGAGCTGCTGACAGCGTTAAAGCATCACAAAACTGAGTTTATTCTGTCTTTGCTGAAATGCTTCTTTATCTGTGGAGATCAAGGCAAGGCTCAGCTCACCTCGGGGAAGCCCCAGTGAAAGCCTCCAGGCCTCCACATTCTTCCCTGAATAGGAGGCTAACTACTGGATTTTACCCTCCACCATGGCCGGTCTTCTCTTTCCAGCGACTGGCTACACCACTGACAATCCTGGAAGCAACAGGAAAAGCCATTTACTTTTTCTTCCTTATTACTTTGGTAGGAGTTGTTTTGTTTTGACATTTCTCTGACATTCTTGTTTTGTGTGTGGGGGTTTTCTCCTGACTCCTTGGGAATTTATTGGAAGGGCAGCAGATTTATTGCCAAGCATGTTGGATTGTTCATTTTAAGAGCACATTTTCTAAGTGTGAATTGAGTTATCTGGAGAAGAAACAGAACTGGAGAGGTGAATGGGGACAGGCAGGAATGGTGAATGTTTTGCAGGTTGGGATTTCATGTAGCCAGCAAAGACCACCCTTCAACGTTGGGCAATCAGAGCCCTCTTCTGGGCCTCCTGATTCAGGGTTCTGCTTTGGTTCTTTTGGGCCATCTATTCCCAACGGGCAAATTATTTTGAAAAATGGAATTTTTTTTGAAGCCAAATTTGTGACACTGTGATGGAGATGAGCTGCATACCATAGGTACAATAATGTAGCAACCTAATTCCCTGAGCTCTGCTCAAGAAATTACTAATTGTAGAGAAAGAGTAAAAATAGTCTGAAGATTATTTTTTATCTTAAAACAAATTATATATTTACCTCCAAATTAGGTCATACAGGGTATTACTTGATAATTCTTTTTTTTTTTAAAAGATTTTATTTATTTATTCATGAGAGACAGAGAGAGAGAGAGAGACAGAGGCAGAGGGAGAAGCAGGCTCCCCGCGGAGCAGGGAGCCCGATGCGGGACTCGATCCCAGGACCCTGGGATCATGACCTGAGCCGAAGGCAGACGCTTAACCGACTAAGCCACCCAGGCGTCCCTACTTGATAATTCTTGACAGTAAAAAAATTGATTTCTATTCACTTTCCTAAATGGGCAAAAGTGAATCAAGGAGGCCTTTATTAGGTATAAAGTTCAGAAAAATGTAAAGGCAGATGACCCTGTCATACACTGGCTGTCATCTTCGCCTCTGATCAGATGCTAAATGAAAAGCTGAAAGCACGTTATGTACTACAGTATTGGTCTAAGTATGGTTTAGGAAATTCATATAAGTTATGAGAGAAAGAGGCTCCCTTGTAAGAAATACTGTGTATTCTGAGCAAAAGCGAAATAGCTTTTTCACAACAGGACATGAAGAAGCTTCAGTGTGCTGATTTATATCATGACCCACTAAAAGAAGAATATAGTGGTTCTCTTTCCCATGTTTGTTTGTTTGTTTGTTTGTTTGTTTTTTTAACCACAGAACCTTTTATGGAAGGAGTTTCTGAACCTGGGCCCTCATGAGCTAACTTCGGGGTGTGAACACCTTAGAATATTATTTCTACTAATGCTTCATTGGGTCAGTCTGAGATGGAGGAGTTTCTCCCTATCATCTGTACATGTTTTTATTTTCCCCCTATTTCTAAGATTTACTCCGCTGTAAAAAAATCTGTAACTTTTGGCCTACCCACCATTATCCATTTCTGTTATATATACCTTTGGTCAGGGTCTGAGATGTCCCATCCAATGTAAAAGAAGTGTTAAGTGTTCTTTTATTATAGATTCAGCAAATCATTACTACTGCATTTCATTATCTTCTAAATCACTTCTATTTTCTTTGCTATGGATATGAAGCCACATTTTATTAGGATGGACCATAAGAAATAGCTGATATTAAACTAATAATAGTGACAATCCATGTGGTTCAACCTAATATGCTAATATTATCAAAGAGTAATTATAGTTACCAAGATACAAAAGACTTAGCAAAAAAAACACTTAGCTACTTCAAGAATTTGGCTTAATACTTTTATAAATAGACTGGATGGTTGGCAGGAGAGATCACCTAATGCTTGTAAATGATACCAAATTGGCCGAGATTGACAGTATCATGTAGGGCCAGACAAGAATGCAAAACAATACAATCAATTTGAGAGTAATGTGCACTGGATAAAATGAATTACAATTAGGGTGCATGCAAGGTTTTGTTTGCAAAATAGAATAATTAATTTGAAAAATGCAACAGGAATAGAAACATTTACAGGGACTGGGCAACATTCAGAGGAGTTTTAAAGTCACAACCAATCATAGAGTCAGGCTCTGCTGAACATGCCCAAATGGGACACCTCTGAGCCATTCATTCTGACCAACCATCTGGACCTCATCATGTAGATTTTGGCTGCTACAGTGAATGACTATTGGCACTAGATCAATGATTCCATTCTGTGGTCTATGAACTTCAGGCATTGGGACAGAGCATTATTATTTTGAGTAATATAAGAATACTCTCCCTGTAGCCCATTCAAACTGCTCAGTTAAAGGTCAAGGAAGTTCAGAGAGTCTCTCCCTTCTTATTTCTACAGGAGGCATATTGCTCAATTTAACACAGGGTCTGACAAACATTTCTGGCTGAAGATAACACCATCTTTGTATATTGGCCTCAACTTTGAACTTGTTAAGTTACTTCAAGACAAGAGCCCAGTATTGTACTTTGGAAGGACTAGTGTGTAGTCAATAAAAACATTAGTAGGATTCATCAACCAAGACTTAATAAAGTTAATTATCACAACATAAAAGTGGCACAATGTTGATTTGAGAACATGAAAAGTTGAGAAATTTCTGTGGAGGTAGATGACTGTGGCTCTTATCCTTTTGATTCTTGAACCAAATTGTCTCATTAAGGAACAAAATATGTAATTATTTTTTATGTCAATCATATTCCAAGATGGTATTTAAAATATCCATTAAACTTTATTACATTCTAAATTCCAATAGGTCTAAGCCAATGTTTGGTTTGTTGGAGTTTCATGTAAGATTTGTTAATCAGAGTTGGTGGTTTTATGTGTTATGAAATGCAGTTAAATGGAAATAATTTTTATTGGGTTTTGTGTCTTAAATGTGGAGGTGCTAGATGGATCTTTTTTCAGTACTAAATTTTCTGACCAAGCGTATAATTAAACTTCTGGTTTATTATCCATCCTCATGTCTCTACAAATTAATTAATGGTTTTAGAATGATTTATCAACTTCGGTTACTGAAATAAAATCCACATGCTATGTTATACTGTCAAACAGTAGCATTACCCCTCAGCCTCTGTAATGTATATGTGTTTGAATTTATTAGAGCTCAGTCCTGAGCCAACGTTACCCTTAAGTTTCTTTGGAAAATAATTCGAGTCTAACGGGATGTTGTTAAATTCTCAGGCCATGGGAAGTGTGACTGTGGCAAGTGCAAATGTGAGGAAGGTTGGTTTGGGGAAGCGTGCCAGTACCCAACTCACTGTGACTTGACGAAGAAAAAGAGTAACCAGATGTGCAAGAATTCTCAAGATGTCATCTGCTCTAATGCAGGTAAGAAATCTATCCTATGAAAATTCTTTTTTTTTTTTTTTTAAGATTTTATTTATTTATTTGACAGAGAGAAAGACAGCGAGAGAGGGAACACAAGCAGGGACAGAGGGAGAGGGAGAAGCAGGCTTCCCACCAAGCAGGGAGCCCCATGTGGGGCTCGATCCCAGGACCCCGGGATCATGACCTGAGCCGAAGGCAGACGCTTAACCGACTGAGCCACCCAGGTGCCCCTATCCTATGAAAATTCTTAAATAATCACATCCTGGTTTTTCATGGAAATAGGTAGCTGTTGAGAAATGTGGAACCTCTGAGAGAGACTGCTTTTGAGTATATATATATTTTTGAAATGAAATGCAGATAAATCAATAGGGGGAAAATGTCATCTTGCTGAGACTGGCAAGTTTGATGCTCTCCAGCTGTTGCAAATGCCTTCTTCAAGCAGGATATTCATGCAAACAACACCCCAAAAACATTTGATGTAAATTGTGAGCCATGATTTTGAATGCTGGATTAAATCTTTTAAAAAGGATTTATATAAGCTGACTTAATTATTTTCTATTACAGATCAAGGGTTCTTTGAATTTATACCTTAACATCAAATAGAACCAAAGCTTTTTAGTTTGATAGAAGCTTTAGATGCACTGGGTGTGAAACTCATGGGAAAATATAGTGACATCACGATTTTATGTTTGGCAAAAATATTTTTGCATCTCAAGTCATATAAAAATATTTTTTAGAAATTTATAGTAAAGCTGTTAAAATTAATTACCCAGAAGATATAAAACAAAGCAACTGGTTTGGTTTCATTAATGCTTAGCTGGTATTACTGTAATTAAATACTCTTTTCATATTTGGGCACATGGAACCTCAAAAGTCCACTTTTTCTTAAGGCTGGTTGAATTTGGGAATTGTCCTGTCCAAAGCTAGAAGCTTTGATTGAGTTGTTTTGGTGGGTGTGGTCTGGGATGCAGGGGTTTTTTAAAGCTCTCCCAGTAATTCTTTTGGAAAACACAGGGTGTGAGCCCTTGTTTTGCATGCTAAAGGCAAGTATTTGACTACAAGAGGACTATCTTCCCTCTTGAAGTTCCCATTGTAGGTAGAGTCCTTCTATGTTCAGAGCTATCATCTTTCCACAGTCTGATTGCAATGAATTGCTCTGTGTAGATTAAGTGCAGTAAGAGTGTTTTGCTAGTAGGAATCAAGGCCATACCCAAAGCAAGGTATGAGTGGATGTCAGGCACCCTGACAAATGGTCTTAACAGTCAGGTTGCTTACTCTATTCACGGATCTTCTCCTTGCTTCACTTCAGCACCTTAGTCTTTTCTGTCTTCTCTGTAGGATTTTTTTACCTCCAGTTCCTAACACCCACCCCTACAAACACACACACACACACACACACACAGCCTTACATGCTTACCGTATAGCCTCATTGTTTTGAAAATGTCAAGCTTTCCAAACTTCTTTCAATAATAAAACCTGAATTCTGTTTTGTTTCTTTGTTATTTTTGGCTTTATTTATTTGTTGTTTATTTTTCAAATCAAATCTAGTTTTTTTTCTTTTTAATAATACATTATAAACAAAAAGGGGTTAGTTTCGGAATCCAAATGTTTCAACATTAAGTAAAAAAACCATGCAATTCGCTACATTAACATACCTTAAAGGAGAAATTTACAGAATCGTTTCAGATGATGAAACATACTTGATAAGATATAAAACACAGTTTTAAGGTATCTGAGCCTCGATCTTTTTTTTTTTTTTAACATTGGTACAATACTTTTATGTAATCTACCATCCATATTCCAGTTTCATTCACTGACCAAACAATGTGCTTTACAGAATTTCCCTGCCTCCGTAGGATCCAGTCTAGGGCAGAGTTATATTTAGCTCTCATTTCTTGTTAGCCTCCTTTAATCTGGACCATTTCCACAGACTATGGTGTTATAGCACTGAAAATTTTGAAGAAAATTGTCTCCAACCTTTTTTTTTTAATAGAATGTTACTCGTTCTGGCTTTGTCTGATGTGTCCTCATGATTAGATTCATGTCATACATTCTTAGCTGAATCACCAGATAGATGATTTTATGTTCTCAGGATGTGTCATCTGGAAGTCCATGATATCCATCTGCTCTCACTGGTGAGATTAATTTTGATCACATGGTCAAGGTGTTGTCTGATGTCTCAGCTCTGTAATTACTGATTTTGCCCTTGTAACAAATGAGCAGTCTGTTGGGAAACACTTAGAAATTATAAGACATCATATCCTCGTCAAAATTACCCCTGATTTACCATCCATTGATGACTTTCACATGATCCAGTGCTTACACTAGTGATTGAAAAATGATGATTTCCAAACTCCAATATTGCCTCCCTATTTACTAGTTGGTACTCAACATTCTACCACAAGTAAGAGTCTTCTCTCATCTACCAATTATTGGATATTTCATTTACTTAGTGATTTATTGTCAGTCCAGGATCACAGTTCCTATTATTTCAATGGTTTATTATTCATTACTGAACTTAATTACTCTGGTCCCAGATGAGGCGGTTGGAGCCCCTTCAAGCTAGCTTCTCAGTCCTTGTGACATGCCTCCATTGTTTTGTTTTGTTTCAGCAATTCTTTCTTTTCTGGCATAACAGAATATTCCAGAGTCATATTGTACCTGATTTGCCACAGCTTTGGAATCAACCATTTCTCTAAAGAGCCTTGGTTCCTTTAGGTGAAGAATGATAGTAGAATAAAAATTGTGAGCACTAGGGATGTTTATTTCTACTGGGATGAATTTGCTTCTTGGCCTTTTCTATAAACAGGCTAGTAAACGTTCATGAGCATATATATACATGTACATGCACATACATACACAGACATATTTTAGAAATCATGAAGTCACACCAATACATCCAACTCCAATCCACCCCCACAAAGTTATCTGCTGTCTCACCCATTTTTCATGGTGAGAATTCTGGCTCCCAACATCATGGATATATTTACTCATTTGCTCAGTCCTATACTACATCTAAAATTGTTTTTAGGATAGCTTCATGCATACCAATATACAAAACAAGTCTACCGAAGCATTTTGGGATTTGTTTGCAATTGACCTCCTCCCCCACCCCCACCCCATGCCAGCCATGCTCAAGATTGGGGTACTTAGTTAATTGCTGTGTTCATAAGTTACTTGGATTTCTTTCTTTTTGTCTCCCTTTAGTGTAGTTATTGTACTCATTTGAAATACAATTAAGGTTATTTACTTCAGATTGCTTTCAGTTTTAGACTTTTTTTCCTCCTTTCCATCCTTATTGATTTTATTTTATTTTGCAATATGTAGAACATTAGCATGCTTCCAAAGGTCAAAACTATATAAAAAAAGCATACTTAGCAAATCATCATTCTCTTCCTAAACCTTCCCTCCTGCTTTCTTCATACCTGATAGGTAACCAACCTTATGGCATTCTGCTTTATCTGTGTATATGTTTATTTTAAATAAAGGCAGATAGCTAGATGTATGTGTTAGTTTTTTGGTTTTTCACTTGTTCCCTACACAAAAGGTAGCATGCTATATATGCTCTTTTGTACTCTGCCTTTGCCACTCAGCATCTCCTGGAATTCACTCCATATCAGTGCATAGAAATCTTGCTCGTTCTTTTTTCAGATGCATAGGACTCAGCTCTATACGGGTGACATAAGATCTCAGTTAATCTTTCTCTCTTACTCTGTACTCAGTATGGAAGCCTTTCAAGTTGACTTCAGCAATCTTATTCTCACATGGCTTCTTTTAGTGTCTATTTCTACCAGCCTAGTTCTGGACCACTCCCCCGAAACTGCATTAGGCTCTGAGTTCTCTCTACTAACTGTTCCCCATTTTATATCACAATGTGGTTTCCTGGAAGCAGCTTGGGGCAGAAGGGGAAGAGGAGGAAGCTAGACTGGGACATCCGACTGCAGGTCAGGATGAGATGGAGCTGGGGACTAAAGGAGTTGCAGAAGCTGACTCTAGAGGGGTCCAGAAGGCAAGGGGCAGCCTGCAGAGCAAAGTGGGGCTCCAGTGCCATTGCACAGGAGTATGGTTGGTGTTCAAGACAGGGAAGTCTTCCTAGAGAGAGAGCGCTTTACTAATCAGAATGAAAAGTCAGAGCAAAAATAATCTAGCATAAAGCATAAAGACCAGTCCTAGAGACTGAGCTCACTGGCAACTAAGAAAGAGAAGCAGTATGACATCACATGAACACAGGAGTCTGTCGCTTTTGCCTGGGCTTCCATCTGCCATATCTTGGAGCCTCAGTTGTGAATTCTACATGATGGGTGAGACAGGAAGTCTCTGAGCTGTTGTAAACGTCCCACATTAGCCAGAAATGGTTCAGATGTGTGGATGGGAGTGAGCTTTCCCGTCAGGGTGTCAGTGAGAAGTTACAGAATTCAAAGGTAGAGGCTGTTCCTGTCTTTCCTGAAAACAGCTCCTCCGTTCTTTGCCCTGACGATGTTATACCTCGCTTCCAAACGATGAGAGGCTCCTGGTATTCCAACAGATAAATTCTAAAGTCCTTGGCCAATATTCTTGATCCTCTACTCTCTGCCTTCAACTGGCCCTTTTATCCAAACCCAAGCGAGACTTTGCATTGTTCTTTAATTCCACATCCTTATCCCTTAGCTGAGGCTCCTTCCTCAACATCGCAAGCCTTTTCTCCATCTCTACCTGTTGAAATTCTATCCATACATCAAGTGCCAACTCAAGAACTTGCTCCTTTACTGGGCCTTTCCTCCTTTACAGAGCCAGACTGAGGTTTATACTTCCTATATGGTATTTGTCACAGATCTGTTGCAAATGCCTTTACGTCATCTGGTCTCATACATATGTGTAAAAATTATTGATCGTCTAAGCTCTTTCTTCCTGGTCTGTGATTGACTTAGTTTTCATTTTCTTATTATCTCCTATAGCACCTGGTACTTTGCCAACAGCATAGTAGGCAGCAAGAAAATTTAATGAATGGTTATGTGGATGGTTAAAAGACAGCATGAATAAATGTGAAAATGAAAAAGAAGGGTGATAATTAGAGAAAAAATGAGATGAGGCAGTACCATGAATTATAGCATTTGATTTGAAATGAGCTTTTATAATTTAAAATAGTTTTCAGGAAAAAACACACATACAAGAAAAGGAAATTTAATAAATGTAAAATTCATGAGTATTCTCAAGGAGGAAAAATAATTAGCTCAAATTCTGCAAAATCACCATTTCTATGTGACTGTGAGAGAAAAAACTTTTTCAAGATAATAGCTAATTGGGAATGACCTGGGTACCAGAATCATGCAGAGGGTATGAAGACAGGACGTCGTGGGGTCTGTCAATATACAGAAAGTCTAGGGGAAATGTTTGAGGACATGACTCATATATTCAGTATCTTTATGGGAGAAGATGAAGAACCCGCAGTTTTCTGAAAACCTATGATGTAACTGAACAAACTGTTTTCAGAAGGATGGCTGGGTGATATATTTACCACTGGGCTCTCATAGCAGCTCTATGAGGTAGATATTATTTTCAGAGAAGCAATTTAAGAATTAGAGATGAACATAATGACCTCAAAAATGTATAGTACGGGTTATTAAAACCCGGATTTGGCTACAAATCCACCTTAGTCCTAAATCCATGCCCTTTCTGGCCCATCACATACAGACTTGCCAATATCCAGTAGCTCAGTTCAAACATCAATATCCTCTTCAGTTCCTCCTGATCCTTCACCACTCATACGCAGTCTCTGAGTCGTCTGTCCCTTCTCCTGAAAACACCCCTGAGCATTTTCACTTCTTTCCAACTCATTGCCATCACCCTGGTCAGCCTCGATCCCTTCTTCCCTATAGACAAATATGATAAGCTATTCTCATATCCACTGCACTTCATTTCACTTCATTCTGCATATGACACCTAGCGTAATCTGGTAAAAATGCATACGTGATCACATGACTCCCTGGCTGAAAGTATTTCTATGGCTTCTCATTATTCTCGGATTAAAGTTGGAAGTTTTTAACATGAACTGTAAGACTTCCGTAAACTGCACCTCCACATGCCTTATTCATTTCATGCCACTTTCCACATCATTTCCTATGTTCTAGCCATCTTGGACTTTTTCTTCTTATTTCCACTTTTACCACAGAGCCTTTGCTGTTGTCTCTTGCGGGAAGTGGGCCTCCCCACCATCTCACTTCTCTTACCTATTATTTTTACTTTGCTCTCAGTACCTCGTTTAGGATCTACTTGCCCAAGGACTCTCTGTCTGATTACCAGGTCTCAGTTAAATCCCCTGCTAAGCTCTTCTGCAACACTTTGCACTTCTCCATTTATTTTATCACTTTGGTTTTCTCATATCAAACTCTGAGAGGAGGATTATGGCTGACTTGATCTCCCATTATGTTTCCACAGTCTAGGATGTGATCTGGTGAGTGGTAAAGTCTCAGTTCATATTTGTTGGTTGCTATGATGATTGATTAAAAATGGAAAAATAAGTATTAAGAAGAGGGTTCCTTAAATGGACATTCTACTTCTCAATATCATTTGAGTGCTGTTTTACTGTCAGTGAGATCACTCTCAGGAGTTGTAGTCAAATCCTCAAAGTTGGCAGAGTCTATGGCGTATGGTATACCAGATGACTCCAGTGCCTCTGTGTCACTCACTGTGAACCTCCTTGAGGTTTTGGTGAGGTCCCGGGACACTATACCTGAGAAAACCTGCTCTGGTTCCATTGTCATAAGGATGTGTGGATCAGCTTAACACTGTAGAGGTGAAATTATTAGGAGATTCTAAGTTTTTCATTTATGCATTTGATAATGAATTCCACAAATATTTATTATATAAATAGTATGCTCAAATATTGTGCAAAGCATTGAATAAATACTGGTGAGGAAGATAAGCAAGGCTACTTCCCTTACAAAGCTTAGAATTTTCTGCTTTAGTTCACTTCAGACCCAGGTGTAATTGCAAGATAGTCATTCGTGCATTGATTGGATGGACATGTATGAAGTAGCTCTGCACTTGGGGAGGTCAAATTTCCATTCATGAAACTATTAGAGGTCAATCATAATAGCTATGTGCCATAAAATATAATTGTTGTACTATAATCATCAAGTAAGAATGTTGTTATCTATCTCATCCTACCCACAGAATTACATAATTGGAATATTAAATTGATTTGAGTTTTTTCTGTCTCTGAAAGAGTTTAAAAATCATCGATGATCATTTATATGCACTTAAGAAATACTTTTTGCTTTGTTTAAATGGTTTAGGTACATGTCACTGTGGCAGGTGTAAATGTGATAATCCAGATGGAAACGGCCTCGTTTATGGTAAATTTTGTGAGTGTGACGATAGAGAATGCATAGACGATGAAACAGAAGAAATATGTGGAGGTAGGTATACTAACTTCGTAGAAATTAGTAAAAGTCCTTGATTTTCCACCTGTTTTATTGTACTTTTGTCACTCTATACATTCCTGCACTGTTTACTCATTTAATCTGAATTTATGTTTATTTGGAGAACACCTCATATAAGGCATTTAGGGTAGACTAGTACTTTTTAAATGCAAAATCAGACTGTTCCCAGGGGAGAGCCCGATCATTATAGCAACCGACCAACTGTGTGGTTCCAGAGTGATCCTACCGGTACTTCATCTTCCCTGCTTCGTGCAGCACTTTTATGTTGTCTCTTTTCTCCCAGTCAGTCTCTCAATTGCATGTGTTAATTTCATTCTATTTTCCCTTTCTAAATCATAAGCCTTTAAATAGTTTCATGTCCCATTGGAGACACTGGAGGCCCAAAGGATCACTAGCCTAGAATCTGTCCCTTGCCACCCCATACTTAGATTAACATTTTTCGTGATCTTTTTTGTCTTTCTAGGGTATTTCTAACACCATTACTCAATCCATTTTTCTACTGAAGCATTTATTGCATGTGCCACACTTCCTAGCGCTAAGGACTATAATAAGTTCTTCACGTTCGTTGGGTAGTACACCCAGGGTCATTCCAGCAATAGTATTGGAATTTAGACTCTTGTCTGTCGGACACCAAAGACTGAGCCCTTGACCCTACCCATGGAGAGCTGTATCAGTGCCCTGGGGTTTGGAGCTCCATGAGAAGAGCCCCTCCTCATCACCCAGAGTATCCTCTTCTGCTTACCTATCTGCAAGCGTGTTCCCAGAGTTTATATTTGCACCCATGGCTAGCACAGGAGAGGAAAGGAGAGAGCAGCGAGAATCTCTTCAGTTTACATAAATGTAAATGCTTCAGCCTGGTTACTGCTGGCCTCATCTCTCCATTAATAAGCAATTGTTTATTTCATTTATCTCCGACAAGATTCCAATGCGTGGAATCCTATTCTGCATGCAGAATGGATGATTTCAGAAGAGAATTTTCCCTGGAAGGATCAGGGACAAATGGGGCAGGAGGAGCCAGAGAGCCATAGAGAAAGTGTCACTAACTTAGGAGGACCAGCTCTCCCTCTGTTTACAAAACCAAATTGTAGTTTCAATTCTTGCGGTCATCCAGATACTCTTATTTTAGGTCTGCTTGGTTCCCTCTGGTTTCCTTGCTGTACAACCCACCAAGATAAAACAGACAAATACAAAAAGCTACGTTTTTCAAGGCAATGACCTAAGCTAGATGCTGCTCAGACAATTCTGTTAATGGACTCAATCCAAAATAGTTAGAAGAGTTAGGTAAATCCACCTACAAATATTATGTATCTATCCTCCTGATGTTTCATTTTCAATTATGATGAACCAAAAAAGAGGTGGGGAACATGCTTGGAGCAATGTGTTCTGATGCACATCACCAAAGCGAAGTCTATTTGCATGTGTAAATGTAAACATTTAACTGGAAGCAACACAACAGGAAATGTTTGACTCCCAACCTTGCCACTAACCATTTCCATTTGTTTGAGGCTTAAGCCATTTCGTGGTGCAAAGTCTCTGACCACACACTTCAGCCCTCCTCTGAGGGTGACTTTGGCTGGGATTGTAGATTTTCTACATGTCATTCACATGAAACCAATCTGTTGAGAGGTGACTGCACAGCCCATCAGTGGAACACTTTAAAAGGAGATTTTCTCGCTCCATCAGTTTATACAAAGCAAAGAGTGGATATTTATTGTGTGCAATGTGTATTGTCCCAAGCTTGTATTTTTTTGTTTGTTTGTTTGTTTGTTTTGTTTTTTTTCTCCCAAGCTTGTATTTTATCTCAATTATCCATATGTGGCTTGTTAACAATATTTTCATTTGGGTTGTGAGGATATCTGCTTAATTTTTCCTATCTACATACAAATGTAGTTTGACATGATTCTTCTTTCCTTATTCACCTGTATCTCAGTGATGTTTTAGTAAAACCCTAATTCAATTTTGAGTTTTATACATATACAAAGAATTTGGGTATGAAGAATGTAGATTTGGGATTATTTGTTAATGTCATGGTCATGCTTACGTACGCAGCACCTTACATAAATTTCCTAAAATTTCAGAGGAAATAAATTCTGGTTTAAAAAGTTAATCAAGTCTTAAAAAATTTTTAAAAAATTGACTTCTAGAAAAGGTTTTAGTACACAGTTGTCTTGCTGTTTTCCAGTGTAAGTTCCTGAGGAGACAGCCCCAGGATGTATTTTGTGTGGGTACAGGAGAGATGTTTTTGAGTTCATAAATAAAATGTATAGCCTTTATATTTTATCACTGGTGAAATGATTAGATAGCCCTTACATTTGCCTATGTGAACAAATTAAAATGAAAACTTGTTGTAGAAACGATCATTGACTGTTAGGCTAATAAGAGGTTTTCCATGGAAATCCAAATTACAGCTCATTTAGAGAGAAAACGTGGCAAGTGACTTGAGGCACATAGAATTGCCACCTTCTGGGAGCCAGAAAGATTGCTCAATAGGGGTGCAGGAAGCCAGGATGTTACAGCTCATGAGGGGTTGCTGGGAAGTAGGTACAAAGGAGCAGGGTAAGGTTTCATAAGAGGCAGGAGCCAGAGGGGTATGGTGGCTTCGGAACACAAAATGATGGGGCGCCCCTCCCTATCATTTCTGTCCCCTTGACAAATAGGGGGATTTGATCGGGAGGCCAAGGGTCCATGATAGTTTATTGACCCAAAGGAAGACGAAACACTGATTTAACGGAAAACCTCTTTTCCTCGTGGTAGAACACAGCAGCCTGTGGGACACATTTGAATGGAAAGATGAAATATTTCCCCTGGTTTAAGAAATGGTTCAGTCATTAATACTATGCATCCAAGTAAATATGTACCCCTGGCTTCTCAGTGGTTGATTTCAAATGAAATACTTGGATGACTAATTCCAGAAATACCCTCAGAAGGAATGCTTACATACATTTGACTGGGATGCCGTACCTTTGAGATCGGAAGGTAGTAGATAGGCTTTCACAGTCTTTCATGTCATTTCTTTAAATTTCTTTCATTTTAATCAGCTACCTGGCTAGGACAAGTTAGAAGACACTTTGGCTTGCTTTGCGTGTATAATTACATAGGTATATGCAAATCTATAACTTGATTATTTTAAGCAGGGACTGTCGAGCAGGTATATTTTATTTCAAAAGGCAAAAATGATCATGAAGAGGTAGAAAGTTAATTTTGCTTTTAAAAGTTGCTTTTTTTTCCCCTCACTCTATAAAATTCATTTTGGGTAAAGGCCATGGAAAGTGTTACTGTGGAAACTGTTATTGCGGGTCTGGTTGGCATGGAGATAAATGTGAATTCCAGTGTGATATCACCCCCTGGGAGAGCAAGCGAAGATGCACATCTCCAGATGGCAAAATCTGCAGTAACAGAGGTGTGTCATTCATTCACGTTACTACGGAGTTGGGGCGGCGGGGAGGAACAAAGCTCTTAATTGTTAACACTCCTTTTCTCTGGATTTCCTTCAGTATGGGAGTAAGTTGTCTTTTATGGTGTTTGACTTTGATGTAAGTCCATACTATACCAACAGTCTTCTCTCTCATTTTTTATTGAGTAAAAAAGCAGAAGGATAAGAAAGTTGCTATAGTTCTTTAAGCTTCACTGAACCCGTTGTTAGTGTAGGGACTGTAATTTCTTTGGCGGCCATCCAGAAATAGCACAGGACAGCTAAAAGGCAATTCTTGTAGATACTTCTGCTAAATGTCTCTTCACTAACAGAACCATCTCCAGCATGAGCATCTAATTATCTAGAGAGTATTCAAGAAACTCTCTTGTCTTCATTATGAGTAAATCGAAGGCGTGGTTGTCATTCAGAATTGATCTGGAGTGGCTTCACTTTTATCTGCAGTAATAAAAATGATATTGAAGAGTTACAGAAACTACGTGTCAGGTAGCCATAGAAAATTGATGCTGACCTCTGATGTGAACTTTAAGATTATATTAGTATTGCTAAAATGTAATTTAACGTGAATTAACTGTTGATATCAAATCAAATCAGTTTTCAACACTTTTTAAAAACCCTTGAAAATACTTGTCATTTTTTCCCTTATTAGCTCTACTGTAAGTAAAAGAGGACCATGCAAGACTGTTCCTTGCCGACCTGATGATATAAATAAGTGACCATTTTTCCTTCTATGAAATTATAAAAATCTAGAAAGTTGGAAAACTCTTTCTTTCATGTCTATAAATGAATGGTACTTCTTAATAGATCCTGCTTCCACGGAAAACTTTAACACACAACCGATTCAATCTTTTGAAAAATTGGCAGAAAACATTGACGTGTTAGAGTAAAATGGGCCACATTTCTGTATGCAGGGAAAGGAAAGCAAAAGGCCTGAACTTGGAGCAAAAATCATAAAGAAAAGTCCTCTTTTTAATTTATGCAGAATCGGTCTGACTATAGATCATAGTACTCATTCATGTTATGTTTTCCTTTACTATATAAGGATGTGTTGCTGCCTGAGTTCTTTTTATTGATACAGTAGGGTCAGTGGTCACCATCATGCTGTCAGGGTATGCAGCTTGTGCTGTGTCCCCATGGGAAGCAAGCAGCTAGGTGTTGCAAGGAGTGAGGAGAGAAGTGGAAATGGTTGGGCTGTGGAGCAGGGCCGGGTTCTGCAGCAGGTGGGCTCTGAGAGACAGAGGTCCTTCAGAAACACACATGACTCGCCCCCTCTCTGCAGTCTCACCTCCTGCCTCCCCTTTCCCGTGAGGGGTCCGATTTGGAGATCCGCCAAAGGCAGAAAGGAAAGCACCATGCCTGAACGAGGCTGGTTAGCAGTGAGACTCAGGGGTTCCTGAAGGCGAGTCTGAGTCGGGGAAGCACAGCCATGAGTCCTTTTATTCCCCCCGGAAGGTAACGGCCATGTTTCCCCTAGCACTCCTCCCCATCATTGCTTCTGGGCCAAGAGAGAGACACCAATCCCTGCACAGACCTACCTCATCTTCCTTGTTAGCCCATCTCCAAAGCCAAAAAAGCCTCTGTGGTAGACACAGCTCATCGGGGACAGAAGCATGTCCTGCATTGCCCAAATGGCTCATTCAGTTTCACGCTGGACCCACTTGAGCACATACCCACCCCCACCCCCTGCCCCTGCAACAATTATACTATTAGGAGAGCCACGTGTATTTGTTTTTTAAAATACAGATATGGATATTTTAAACATTCAGATATAACCACCTTTTACATTTCGGTGCATGACCCTACAGTCTTTCGTTAGCTTTCTTTTTGTCAAATAGACGGCAAGTTTCTTGAGGGCAAGGATTCTATCTCATGTTCTTGTTTTGATATTATTTTAGAGAGAAACCAGAATCGTGCTGACGACATGTCCCACAACCTCACACAATTATAGACACAGATACTAACTTTTGTTTATTAAAAAATCTCTACTGTCCACTTTAGATGCTGTCTTTCCTTGGTAGAATTTTTTTCCTCCAATATATGTATTTTCCAAATACACAATAAGCAAAAGATTTTAAAAAGCAATGTGTCAGATGCTTTCTTCCATGATTTTTCTTCACTAAAACCATATACAATTTTTTTTTTCTCACTTAGGTACTTGTGTGTGTGGTGAGTGTTCTTGCCACGATGTTGACCCAACTGGAGACTGGGGAGATATTCACGGGGACACCTGTGAGTGTGATGAGAGGGACTGTAGGGCTGTCTATGACAGATACTCCGATGACTTCTGTTCAGGTACATTGCTTTCCTCATTCCTGTTTTTAAGTAAAAAAATAAAAAATAAAATAAAATATATATATATTCATTTCTTATTTTCAAGCTTCATTCTGATTCTCACAGAAACTGTAAAAGATCCAAATCTGTGTGGCCCCTGGGTGGCTCAGTCGGTTAAGCATCCATCTCTTGGTTTCAGCTCAGGTCATGATCTCAGGGTCATGAGCTCGAGCCCCGTGTCAGGCTCTGTGCTGGGTGTGGAGCTTACTTAGCTTACTTGTGATTCTCTTTTTCCCTTTCCCTCAGCGCCCCCCACCCCGCTCACACACTCTCTCAAAATAAATGCATGAATGATGAATGAATGAATGCATGAACTGAATTTGTGCATTGGAAAGCATTTGATAGTCACAGCGCTCCTGTGAATACCTTGGAAAACCTTCAGAGAATTTACACGTTGGCAAAGACCAGAGATGAAAGGGCCTCACTTTCTTAAAACTAGTCTAACTCCTCACCAAGGAGAACTACCTCCTCCAGATATCTGTTGCTCAGCTCTGAACATACAGAACCAGCAGACCAATGACGGCGTCCAGGATGGGGACCATGAGAACAGCTATGCTCATGTATTACACAACTTCACATAACACAGTTCTCCTGGATATTTTCATGCCTTAATTCCTTGGCATAATTTATATCCTAAGATTATTCTGCAGACTAGTGTAGGATTCAATATCAGTAAGTGGATTCAAAAATTTTGTTCCATAAACATTTGTAGAGCAGATACCATTTACCAGGGTCTGGACAGCATCCTGGCTTTCAGTTCCAGCAGTGAAGGGGACAAACATGATCAATCTTCGGCTTTAGGGAGCTTGCAGTTTTAAGTGCAAAGGAAAACCACCCCCTGCCAGAACCTCTCAGGGTGGAAAGGGAAAAAGAAGGTGGTCAGAAGGTGGTTATCTGAAAAAGTGTCATTGAGCAAAAGCTGGAGTTATGGATTTTCAGTCCGGTTATATTTGACCACCCAGGAGACAGAGACATCTGCATATACATCTTTTTAAGCTGAACTGCTTGATGGGTGTGTAAGTAGATAGGAAACTCCACTGTCTCCTGAAGGTTTGCCAGCAAAGGGAGATAAAGAGCTGCCCTGTTTAATCACGATTGTGCAGCTGTGGAAGCTTCTCTGGCCCCACGGAGAGGAGCCTGCTGCTAAAACTTCCCACTGCAGAAGAGCTTCCCTCTCCTGACTGTCCCTCATGCTCGGGAGAACTTCCTGAACATTCCATGAACACCCTTCTCTTGAGGGGATGCCCTTTCCAGACTTTTCTGTTATTCATTATATATGAGGGTTATTATTGCCATATTGACACAATGGAAATGAGACAGCCGCTAATTCGGGTGGCTCTCTGTGCCAGACACCGTGCTAAGCACTTTCCAGATTGTGGCATTTATTTTTTTTTGTAAAAGTCTATGAGGTGGGGAATCTGTTTCTTCTCATTTTACAAACGGGGGTAGTGAGGCGCAGGAAAGTTCCATAAACTGCTCAAGGCCTCACAGGATCACAGGATCACAATGTTAACGAGGTCTATGAATCCAAAGAAATATAAAGGTTCTTTCTTTACTGAAAAAATGTTTGTGTACTAGGACAAACCTTTATCAGGAGCCAACTATGCTAGAGGCACTACATAAGATATTAGGGTCTACGTAAGATATTAGGATCTAAGAATACAAAAATTCATAGATTCTACCCTCAAGAAATGTACTGTTTAGCAAAACAAACAAAACAAAACAAACCCCAAAACCAAAACAAAACAACAATGACAAAACTGCCACATAAACATGAAATTTTATTAAACTGTGGTATGGGAGATTTGCAGAATCATGGATTTGTTGCTCATCCGGCCGTTGATGCTGGGGACGTAGCAACGAACACAACAGATCACATCCCTCCTCTGATGGAATTTACATGCCATTGGGACTCAGAGCAGCAAACAAACTGAATAAGTAAACGGTGTAGAGAATGTCGGGCGTGGGCTTCTTACCTAAACGATAGGCCCGCAGGTAAAAAGAGGTAAGAGGCACGTCCTAGGCAAAGAGAATAAAAGTGCGTGATCTGTGCAGGGGACTAGAATCAGTTCAGTTATCACCAGAGTGCACGAGTGACAAAAGGTAAAGCTGGCGAGAAACAGAACTAGAGGTCTTTTTGCCTTACTGCAGAACCAGACTCTATTCCAAAGGTAATGGGGAGCTAATGATGGTTTTAGGCAGCGAAGTGCTACACTCACAGGTTTCCAGTCTGGTTGTCTGGGTGCCATTTACCGAAACAGGGAATATAGAAGGAAGTTGGCAAATTCATTTCTAGATATTGAGCCTAAAGGACCAATGGCAATCCAAAGTTGGTTTTTTTTTTTTCAGCCTGTTGAATATGTGAGTCTGAAGGGTCAGGGCTGAACATGAGAAGTTAGAGCCCGAGAATAGGTAATTAAAACTATACCGGGGTTCAGGAAATGTCATTTAAGAATTCCATTTTAAGATTGTGAGATAAAACATGAATTCATACAATTTTAAATGGGAAAATGAAGGAGATAATCAGGCTATATAAAAAAAATTATAAGTTTGTGGCTTTCTGATATACTGTTTTTGGTTTTTGTTTTTGTTATTGTTTTGGTTTTTGTTTATTTGTTTTACATAAGGTGTGTTCTTCCTTGATAAACCTGTGATCTTGATTTTGGAGTGGGGTTGAAACATTCAGAATAGCTACATAATAGTGACCACTCAGGGTCGCAAGTGCTGTTCTGTCTCACGGTGAGGGAGAGGGCTCATGGGGTGAAGACGGGCAATGAACTTCAGTTAACACTTCAATCCTTTTATTATAAGCTCACAATTCCTACTGCGTGTCATTTGGGCTCAGAGTTACCACTCTAGGTTGGGCAGGTAAAGGTCCAAAGGAGGCCTCCTTGGAAGCTGAAATTCTCCACTTCATCTCTTCCTTCTCTTCTTCCTTCTGCCCCTAGTTTCCTCTTTCTCACATTTTCCATTCCTCCCTATTCTAGGAGATTTCAGGAAAGGGAAGCTGTTGGGTGGTTATGGCTGTGGTAGGTCAGGTTTATCGTGGGAGGAGTTTAGAGAAGAATGCTTAACCCTTTACTTGTGGTCTCCGCACTATGGGGGCAGACCCCTGGCAGTGGGAAGAAGGGATGGAGCAAGAGGCTGTGGTTCAGACAACAAGACAAGACCCCACTCTTTTAGCCCATTTCACACCCCTCATTCCATTTTATGTTCACCCTCACTCAGAGGGGGAGACATTATTATCTGCATTTTAACAGGAGAGGAAACAGGTTCCGAAAACTTAAGTAACTTGACAGAGTTCACACCGCCATTAAGTGTCGCCTGGAAACACATACAGAACCTAAGTACTCATGTGATTTGATCTCCAAGTGATGCAAACAAACTTCTTCAATTTTACTTTATTTTGGTAAGGAAGAACTGTCCCCTGGATGCTCACAATTCTTATAAAACAAAGCTTCTCTGAATGTCGTTATGATCTGGGGCAGGCCACCCATCTCTGGGATTTCTTCATTCTCAGGAAACCTGTCGAATTCTAGACATTCTGTTAAGTGATTTATTAGTCTTCACAATTGTCTTACTTGTCTGTCGGAGTTGCACCACGGGAAGGATGCCACGCAGCTGACTGCTGAGGATGTTAGTGCCTCTGTGTTAGGAGACGGGAGTGACCCAACTATGTCAATGTTCTCTAGTGGTTTATGCAAGGCTGGGATGTAAGAAGGCTCAGATGAAGTGCAGCTTTGTATTTCGCTCCCATTCTTGCCATCCTCAGGGTGTTTTTGTTATTTGAGTCCCAGGGAAATCTCCTGGTGAGTTGGTTGAAGTTGCTCTTTTAATTGACATTCTCATTGTTTTCATTCATTCCCAGTGAGTCCATTCATCTATTCAATAATGCACTAAAATATAAATATTTGTGCCTATTACATTGTGGATACAAAAGACACAAGTATTTTAAAACCTGCTCCCTGCTCCCAAATAAATCAGTTTTATTTATTTCTTCTTTCATTCCTATTTGTCGTTCATCATCCACTTAGTGTGTGTGTGTGTTTGTGACAACTCACATATACACATATATAATTCATGTGCACACTCAGATACACGTACATACACAACATACACAACACCTCAGAGACATTGCTATTAACAAAATTTGAGCGTAACTACAATGACCAGGGCATGACCAACCCTCCCGAAGTGTACCAGCGGCGCTGTTTGTTACTGTTGTTCTATGAGCTGCTCCACTGAGTTTACTTCCTGGTCCTGAAATAACTTTTATTCCTGATGGCTATTTATACTCTGGTCTATTTCCCCGAAACCCGTAACTGCTAAAATATGCCACAGTGTGACCTTAAACTTTATTTTTCAACTTGGTCTGCCTATCAAAATGGTGAAAATAGAAAGTTAGTCCTGGCTTAGCGTTCCACTGATTTGGAAAATGGAATCATTTGATAGGACCATATTGTGTGGGGGAATTTATCATGGCGGGTTCCCAAAGCATTATGGAAAGAAACTGAAGGACATGATTAAGTACATTCAGTTTGCATTGTCTTGAAAGAAAAATCAAATAAATATATCAAATGGGTTTTTTTTTTTAAATAACAAGTACTAGTTAGATCTAATTTGTTCCCCCAAACTTTTCCTATTAATGGTCCTCATCTTACTTCATAAGAAGCTAATTGTAAAAGTCAGATTCCAGTTCAAGAGAAGTTTTGATCAGTTTAAAAAAAAGAATATCTTCTATAGCAGAAGAATGTTTGTCTGGAATGGAGCAACTACATTCGTCCTGGATTGATATTTCTGAGATGACTTCGCTCCAAAGAGCACAATGATTACAAAGAAAAAAATAAGTTTTGGTATCATCACCCTCTCCTGTAATGGCCTGAGAGCCTTTAAAGCTCCTGCATGCCCAGCATGGCCATGGCCATGGTGCCACTGGGTGTCTAGCCATGTTGCCAACTGCCTGCCCGTGTGGTACAGATTGGGCTGCGATCCCACTATGTGGGCCCCATGTTGTTCTTTCATTGCTGTGTGTGTGTGTGTGTGTGTTTAATGCAGGTCATAGGTCTTCTGAAAGCTATTCTCTAATGTGCATTCTTCACATGTTTCCTATCAGGGATAAACAACAACATTCTGTATTTGTTGATCCTCTGCCTACAGAGTTTAAAGGAATACTTGTTAGAAGCAATGAAATCAACACCTGGAGGCCATATCTATCTATCTATCTATCTGACAAACTAGCATGGAAGTATGAAATTTCAGTGTGGTAAAATTCACTTCTTCTAATTCTGTCATTTTAAAGATAAAATGAGATGAGGGCCAGAAAGGTGGACTTAGTATTTAGACTAAGGACACAAATCTCCTAATTTCTTCTTTTATGCATCTTTCACTGTTTGTTTGGAAAAGACTTGCTATAGTATATTATGGCAGTTGAAAAGATTTTCATGCTAAACAGATCTTACCATTTCTAAACTCTTTTTTATATATCAACACCAAGCATTTTCATCTTCTTCATTTTATCCCTATAAAATGATCCCTTTTCTCCCTCTTTGGCATAACTTTTATACTGAAATTGAGAAACTAGTAACTCCAGGAGAGAAATTGCAATTGCATTTTATGATTTCCTGTCTTCCCTGAAAGGCTCAATGCCAGCTTCACAATCTGATATCAATACCATGCATTTTAAGTGATTTCCTAATTCCACTGATGAAATATCATAAAGGATTTTATAGAAAAGGTACAGTTTCATTTAAAGTGAGATCCGTAATGTTCTGAAATATACTTGAACACGAGGCTATAATCTTCGTTACCATAAAAGTAAAAGTAAAATTTAAAGTTAAAAGTTATGTTTATGTTTTAACCTAATCCTATTAGACTAGAATTATTTAAACTTTATTACTTTCACATTTGCTTCTCTGTGATCCTCACTAGGACATTTGATTTAGATATTTCTACTTTCCCAAAACAATAAAACCCTTAAGAAACAGTATATATCCCTGCTGTCACCATTTAAAGTGGTTGCCATGCATTCACTGACTCAGCAATTTCATTCATTATAGATGGTTGACTTAGGTCATTCATATTTTAATAACCCTTCTTTCCTCAGACCAAACTTGTTCAATGGATGTCGACTTCAGAGGGCAGAGTGTAGAAGAGACTCCTAAGCAGGTGATTTGAGGAGGATCGGTGGCCATCCTGACCTAAATAATATTCTCCCACTGTGACACTTTCCTATTTAGAGGCAAAATCTTTCATTCGGCAGCCAATCACAGCAGTGACACTGTCTCATTAATTTATTCCAGTGCCTAAGCAATGGACTACAGTGGGGTTATCGAGGGGACTTTGATGGGGTGAAGGCTGAGGCTGAGGCAGAAGACACAGGAGGTTAGGGCTCATCACACAATGTGGCAAAAGTGAGGGACACATTGTATGTGTTCTTCCCAGCCGTGGTTGGAGCTGGCAATGCCTAGAGGTGATGCACAAACTTATAGGACTGATTCTTGAGAATGTTCATGATGCTGCACTAAACACACAGGAAATAGAGGTGGAGGACCGCATAGGCTGCTTTTCCCCCTAGTGCCTGTATCAGAGCACAGAAATAGTGAAGAGATAGAAAAAAAGGCATAACTTTAGGGAGGAAAGCATAGAGATTAAAAACCGAGTGAGGAAACCAGTATGATAGAAAACAGAGAGTGAATCTGGAGCATAATGGCGAGAGACTTTCAGAGATTTCTTCTAGCTCTAGAGCAGCTACATTTTTTTTCCCCAAAATGTGTCAAGGCATCCACAGTTCCTCTGACTTCTTTTGTTATTAGTGGGACCAGATCTTAACTCTAAAAATCTTCTTCATAACTTCTGACAGTCTCCATGAATTCGTTTCACTCCACCACGAGTTTTGTTTGAAATGTTGACATGGGAATGAACCTGAGATAGAAACTAATGGCTGCGCTGAAGCCTATATTCCAACCACAGAAGTTGAGAACGTTCTGCCTTCAGTCACTGCTCTCCCTGTGCAGGGAGAATGAAGCTCCTGCTTCATTCCACGCCTGGGGACCGGGGTTGCATGCTGGGTGTGTGGTGGCGGTGTCCTGGGTAGTCAGGGACTGCTTGGCATCCTTTCCTACTGAATATTTTCTTCTAATGTTCAGAGCTATTTGCAACTTTTATTTTTTTTATTTTTTTTATTTTAAAGATTTTATTTATTTATTTGAGACAGAGAGAATGACAGAAACAGAGAGCACATGAGAGGGGGGAGGGTCAGAGGGAGAAGCAGACCCCCTGCTGAGCAGGGAGCCCCATGCGGGACTCGATCCCGGGACTCCAGGATCATGACCTGAGCCGAAGGCAGTCGCTTAACCAACTGAGCCACCCAGGCGCCCTATTTGCAACTTTTAAAAGTAAAGCTTTCCCCCCCTTCAATATAACTGTTTTCACTGTTCTTGTTAAAGTATCAACTAGTCTCTCACCAATGGCAGCATGTTCTGTACTTTGTCCAGTATCCTTGTAGATCTAAGTGTCCTGGGAATGAGACCTCTTGTCTTCAAAGCCATTGGCTTCTATAAACAGCCAAATTTATTGTACTTGAAATGTTGAAATCTGTTTTAGAATTGTTATGTATCTATGTCTTTGCAATGTAGCTCTGTTTGGAAATTTTGCTTTAAATTACATGAGGATGGAGAAGAAGGGTAGGAACTTCTGGGAAATTGGCAAAAAGCCACGAAGCCAAACAACCTCTGACATATAATTGCCAATAAGTTAAACTAGTATAATAAAAACTCTTATATTTAAAGGTTTCAATGATCACATTGACATGTCATACATATTTATTAGCAAGCACAATTTTCTTTTCCTTTAAAATGATGAGCTCGAAGCAGAGTATTAATGGTGACAGGAATTCGTTGTTTAGACTCTGTTGCATAGTAAGGGATCAATAGATGTATGTTGAATTGAACATAGCATTAAATGTAAAATTTGGATTCACTGATCCCTAATATCTCACTCTACTTTGACCTATAATTTTATGATCTATTTCATGAAGAACCAGGTTAATAGATGGTGAAAAGCTTCCCGATATGTGGATTGTCCAGTTCGTCCAAGTCAAAAGATAGATATCTGCCCACAAACCTCAGGGACTCTTGATAAAACAGGGCTGGTCTGTACTGAAGAACAGTTTCCATATTGTATGAATTATGTTAATATCAGATGCCAAAGACAAAATAGCAGAGATTTTCATCCATTAACATCATACTCAGTTTACTTCAAGAAAATATAATTCCACTTCCTTTAAAATTTTTTCATGCATTTTTGGGGTGCCTATGTGGCTCAGTCGGTTGAGCATTCAACTCTTGATCTCAGCTCAGGTCTTGATTTCAGGATCAAGAATTCGGGCCCCACATTGGGATCCACATTTGGTGTGGAGCCTACTTAAAATAAAAAAGTGTCATGCATTTTTGCAGCAATTCTAGAAATCCACAGTGTCCTGCATCTGTAATAATGACTATCTGAATGTTGATTAGGAATTAAGAAAAGCTCGGCTTTCTTGCTTTTCTTTCTATTCCTACTTGTTTACGTATGTGGACTTGAATAAAAATAACAATAACTCACTTTTATGTAGCATTTTAAGATATATTATGGACTTCCTGATAAATGTGATAGATAATGTATTATTATCTTAGTCAAAAATTAAGAAACTAAGCCTCGGATGTGTTGACATATCTACTTTATAGATAGCAGGACCAGGATTTGAACCCATTTATTTGATTGATAACATAGGCCATTTTTTTGCGAAACCATATCACTACTCATCACAATTCGTTATAGGCTCTGTGACCATGTGTAAAGAAGTTTAATATATTTCCTGACCTCTTTTGTGTATACTACATCGATCCTCAGGGAATGTGAACTCCACAGAGGTTATTGGTTTTAGGGCAAGAGTCCCTAGGCTAAGCATGTAGTATATGGAAAAAAAGGTAATGAAAAGTGTGGGGGACTCCACAAGATAAGACCTGTTTCAACAGCAAATTGTTTTCAGTTTCCTATGGCTCTCCTCCACATGAATTAATTACCAAATCCATCAAATACTCCAGTTAGGCCCCAGCAGACCAATACAATCACGTGCACCCGGATTTTGATGGATTCACGTTTATAGTCCTACGAACCCATTTATCTTATCAGGAGTAGTTGCTTTTCTTTACCCCTCATGATCCATCAATATAAATCAGGTATTTAAGAACTTGAGATAAATGTGCCTTCACTTTAGTGTTTAATATGGTGTTAAGATCTTGGCTCATCTGTGATATTCACTGTTGAAATGAAAACTAATTCTGACCTCATTGTCTATTTTTTCATATTTTTTTACACTCTCATTGTGAAGGTCATGGGCAGTGTAATTGTGGCAGATGTGACTGCAAAGTAGGCTGGTATGGGAAAAAGTGTGAGCACCCACGTTCCTGCGCACTGTCAGCAGAGGAGAGCATCAGGAAGTGCCAAGGAAGCTCCAATCTGCCTTGCTCTGGAAGGGGTAAGTGAGGGCTCTCAGGCTGTGTCCCCACCTCCTAATCTTATGAGTGAGTCAAATGCATTCAGTTCACATGTATCTTATTTAACAGATAGCTGAGATGCCTTGATAAGAAAAGATTAGTCTTTTTAGAACTAACAGTACATCCAATTTCCATTACTGGAAGTACATGGAGAAATATAATCTCTCTCTTTCTTCCTCTCTGTCTCGCATATGCACACACACACACACTCTCTCTCTCTCTCTCACTCTTACTCATACCATCAGTTTAGCTTTGAGGTCTGTTCAATTTCAGTTTAGTTCAGGTCAGTTCAATGCTACATTAAAAAAAACAAAACAAAACAGTTTAGCACAGCAAAGGAAGCAAAAGAAAAAGGCAACCTACTGAATGGGAGAAGATATTTGCAAATGATAGATCCATAAGGGGTTAGTATCCAAAATATATAAAGAACTTATAAAACTCAACACCAAAACAAAACAAAACAAAATAAAAAAACCACAAATAGTTTGATTAAAAAATGGGCAGAGTATCTGAATAGACATTTTTCCAAAGAAGATATACAAATGGCCAACAGACATATGAAAAGATGCTCAATCATCAGAGAAATGCAAATCAAAACCACAATAAGGTATCACCTTACATTTAGCAGAATGGCTAGAATAAAAAAGACAAGAAATAACAAGTGTAGGTAAGGATGTGGAAAAAAGGAACCTGTGTCTACTGTTGATGGGACTGCAGATTGGTACAGCCGCTGTGGAAAACAGAAGTTTAATTAAAAATCTAAAAAATTAAAAATGGAATTATATGATCCAGTAATTCCATTACTGGGTATTTATACAAAGAATATGAAAATGTTAATTCAAAAAGATGTATCCATGCCTATGTTTATTACAGCATTATTTACAATAGCCAAGATATGAAAGCATCCTAAGCATTCATCAATAGATGAATGGACAGAGAAGATGTGGTGTATATACACAATAGAATATTACTCAGCCGTAAAAAAGAATGAAATCTTGCCATTTGCAACAACATGGATGCATCTAAAGGGTATAATGCTAAATGAAATAAATCAGACAGAGAAAGACAAATACCGTATGATTTCACTTATATGTGGAGTTCAAGAAACAAAACAAATGAACAAAGAAAAAAAAAGAGAGAAACAAGAAAACAGACTCTTACAGAGAATAAACTAGTGGTTGCCAGAGGGGCGGGGGTGGAGGTGATGAGTGAAATAGATAAATGGGATTAAGAGTATACTTTTTTAAGAAAAAGTTTGGATATTTGCTCAAAATTTTCCAAATGAGACCATTTAACTGTCCACCGACATTTCTGAAACTCATTAACGTTGCAATGAGATTGTTGGCTTTTGAAAAAGCATCCTATAAACAGACAGCTGTGAATAAGCTTATGTTGTTTTAGAAGGCACATAGCCTCGGGTGTGCTCTTGGTTCCAGATCAAGTACAAATTGGAAGAGAAAGAAGAATTCATCTAAAGGAAAGCTGGTTCCATTGTTTTTTATTTATCAAAGTAAGAAATGCATTTTCACCTCTCACATGGAAATGGCAAAGTTAATATGAAATATGCCTTTGGAGGAACTGATAATTGAAATTATTACAAATTTTGCTCATGAAAGAGGAAAAAGAGAAAGACTTCCTTTTACCTGAATGTTAGATCAGAAATTTAATTTATGTTGCAGTTTTCTCTTTGAAAAATAAATTTTTTATTGAGATATAATTCAAATACCATAAAATTCACTCTTTTAAAGTATACAACTTAGTGGGTTTTAGTATATTTATAAAATTATGCAACCTTCACCACTATCTCATCCCAGAGCATTTTCATCACCACTAAAAGAAATCCTGCATGCCTTACCAGTCACTCCTCATTCTCTTCTCCCGTCAACCCCTAGAAACCACTGATTTACTTCCTGTCACCATGGATTTGCCTAATTGGATATTTCCTATAAATGGAATAATAAAATATGTGATCTTTTTGTTTCTGGCTTTTTTTCACTTAGCATACTGTTGTCAAGATTTATCCATGTACTTCATTCCTTTTGATGGCTGGATAATATTCATTTGTGTGGATATACCACAAATATTTATCCATTCATCTATTAGTAGACATTTGGGTTATTTATGTTTTTTGACCATCATGAATAATATTCTATGAACATTCATGTATAAATTTTTGTGTGGGTATGTGTTTTAATTTCCCTTGGGTATATACATATACATGGAGTTGCTGGGTCTTATGGTAACTCTGTTTAACTTTTTGAGGTATACCTAAACTGTCTTTAAAATGGGGGCACCATTTTACATTCCCACCAGCAGTACATGAGGGTTCCAGTTTCCTTACATCTTTCCTGTTATTTGTTACCATTTGTCTTTTTTACTATTTAGAGTTTTCTTTACATAGAAAACAAAGTCCCCGAGATTATTTGTATCATAGGTTATTTTCCCATATTCTGCTATGTATCCCTACTGATTAAAAGTAGAAGGTTAGGGTATGGGTAGAAGGAAATTTTCATTTCATAAATTTTATTTCTGACTTGACTGCTTTTCACCAGCAGCCCCACATGGAAACTACTATTCTACCTGCATTAATAAATATCATCATTAGAGAGCTTGAGTAAGCCTGTCACGCTTTTAAAGGAACAAAGATTAAAAATCAGTGTCCTTCAGACTACTGTTATTCATTCATTCATTGTTTAAAAATAACAAATTTATGATGGAAAAATAAGAAAAGCCTATAAAGTATCTCTCAAACATAGAAAATCACTATATATTACCAGTTGTTTTTCATTTGTCCCTAAATTTTTTAATATGGTGTTAGGATAAGAAAATTATGGTGGATTTTAATTATTGTGGATACCAGCCTTTGATAACTCTGACAAACACATATTTGTCTTTTACCTTTCTAGAGATTCACTAATGTATTAGTTACCATATTTAAGCAATGGGACATATTTAAAGTTTATTTTGTTAAAAAGGCGTTGAATATTATGTACGGAATTAGAAGACTTTTTATTATTTTTATAGTTCATTTAAGCTTTTTAAAGTACTTTAGAGATAAATAATAAGCTTCTCCAGTTTCCTCGCAGGAAAATGGAGGTATTGATGAATGGAGTGATTTCCCAGGGAATCATAACAAAATATGAGAATTCTGAGAATGAAGACCAGGGATTTATGAGAGCTGGTCCAGTGTTTGGACCAGTGGTCGGAGACCCTTCCTTTCTCACAGAGCTATCTTTGCAAATTCATTGGCTTTGGATGTTTTAAAGCAAATGGCCAATATGAAAACTTATAAAGGATTAGTTTTGCCATTCATGAATGACAGCTGCAGCTGTGCTTACATGAGTGAGGAAAGCAATTACAAGGCCCATCGGTTCTCCATGAGAGACTATGGACCTGAGAAACAAACAGGGTTTTGGGGGGGGGGGAGGGGGGATTGGTTAGATGTACATTTAAATGCCTACCAATATATTAAAGCTTTTCAATAAAAAAAATTGCGCAAGCAAATCATATTCTCTGGAAAAAATGTACCAATATACTCTCCTACCAGGAGCATAACAGGGGTTCCCTTCGCCCACCAATAGTGACAATTTCAATACTCAGCTTTTCTTGATACATTTTGCTTAGTGTTATGAGCTTACCATTTATCAAACTCCTTTCATTGACTTCTATAATCATCAAACAAATGATTTATCTGTAGGCATTATTATTCAGAGGTTTGTGTTTGCTGTATTTGCCTTCTTTCATCATCATTTGTCCTTGTGTCTAAGTCATCTTTTTGTTTGGTCTGCAATCTCACATGCTTTTGTTACCTGTCCTCTGTGCCCTTTGGTTTTCTTTTATCAGACTTGTTCTAAGAGGTATTGGGTATGTTTTAGTCCTTAAGCACACATAAGCATGTACTCCTACAAGGGAAGGTGGGAAGTGGAGGAAGAATGATAAATTGAGGCTAATTATTTAATATTGTAGCTTTTAGAAAATAGAAACTGTGTCCTCATTTTTATCAATTAGTACATTTTAATTAATGAATTAAGCAAGTTGGTTCGATTCCCTTAGGTAGGAACATACTTTCAAAGAATAATAGCATGCCAAATTCCCACCATCTGGAGATTTTTCAATTACAGCCATAATTTATCTCTTTTACTGCAAAGCACATCTTTAAATTTTCTTGTTTTATTTATCAGAGAAGTTTCCCATGATTCATGTATTTTTTTTTAAGCTATGTGATTTTTACTCTGATTTTTTGACAACTGAATCATTATTTTTCTTATTCATGTACACAGAGATGTTATTATTTCAAACAGAGAAAATGGATTTAAAAAATGGAAGTCCTCCAGTGAATTTAAAAAACTTTGGGAGGGGAGGATCTTTCTATATTTTTACTAAACTTTTTTAAGGCTTTATTGAAGTATAATTGATAAACCAAAAAACTGCACATATTTAATATATACAATTTGATGAGTTTGTGTATACCCATGATGCCATCACCACAGTCAAGGTCACGAACATATCCATGCCTCCCTTTGCGTGTGTGTGTGTGTATGTTGTGTGTGTGTGTTAGGGATACTTAACATGAGATGTGTTTGAAATAGTCAAACTTACAGAAGCGGAAAACAGAGTGGTGGTTGCCAGGGGATGGGAATGGGGAAATGGGGACTTGTTCAATGGGTATAAAGCCATAGCTATGTAAGATGAGTAAGTTCTAGAGATCTGCTGTCCTACCTAGTGCCTATTGCAAACAATATAGGATTGTAGACTTAAAATTTCAAGAAAGTAGATCTCCAAACATTTAAATTAAGCACCACACCGCCTGTTGTGATTTTGATTATGATTTTAAAATTCTCAGTGGCCTAATTAAATATCTCATTGTAAGTTAGCTGCAGTGGAAAATGCACAGAGTTTTCAAGTGACAAGGGAGCCCTGTGTGTTCTTCCCACAATATTTCGAGACAGCAAGTAGGATTCAGATTTACTCAATTCTAAGTATATCTTAGATCTACCGCATCCACCCGTACTCGAAGACTCTGGAATAGTCATGCACTAAGTTGTGGCATTTTAAACATAGTTGCTAAGGACCGCAGCCAAAGAAGATGAAGAAATGACCCTGTGAAATTAACGTCTTACTCCTCCTTATCTGGAAGGAATGGTGCTGCTTTTAGTGATGCACCAAATAGGGAGAATATCAATGAATTGGTAAATCATGCCAGAAACAAAAATCTGTATTTTGTCATATTAAATGATGAAAAATCAGTCTGTGGATCCTCAGGCGGTCTTCCATGGATTTCTGAGCACACTTTGAACTCATAGTGCTCTCTGCCATGGCTTCTATTTGTTCTATTGTCATGGAATGACCCACAACAGGAGAAGGTCCCTTGGAAGAGTATTATTTGCTTTCTTTGTACTCTGAAAAACTTACTAGAATGTCTTAAATTGTATATGCATCCTATATTTCACAAAAACTCAGGAATGTAGATGTTATTTATTTTGACTTTTTAAAAGGTAGGGTGGAGACAAAAAGTTTGGGATCCAGAGAGAACTAAATATGGTGCCTCCAGCATCCTTTCTCTATGTCCTCATGAGGTGCTGGGACCTCTGAGTGTTGGGACATTTTCTGTCCTCAAGGAGACCAAAGGTGCAGGTGCCCAGAACTGGTGGCTTACTGGAAGGTCCTGATTAAATCCAATGTTAAATCTCTCACTCATATGAGGAAGCAGCACTTGCTAAACTAAAGGCATAATTTGCATAGATTGAAGGGAATTGCTAAAAAGATTTGAAAAGAGCCAAACTCAGTAGAAATGGCAGCCTCATACAAGATGATTATTCAGGGACTCCTTTGTCCAGTGGGTAAATAATTGGCCCTGTTCCTTATTTCTCCTTCTTTGTTTTACCTTGCCTTTCTTCTTGCCATTTTTATATTCAATAGAACCTAGAGGAGAGGAAGAAATTCAGAAAGTGAAATTAATAATTGTGTATGTTTTTTATAAAAAAGATGGTAGAAGATATTTCAGTGGAAAGTAACAGATTTAGTATTTTTTTTAGTTGCCTGAGGTTTTTCTAGTCTGTGGTCCAGAAAACTGTATCTTCCAAGACAGAATGAATATATTTTTTTTTTTATGTTACAGTCAGCGATCTTGCTTAAATGTTTTATCTCTGGCAACAGAACATATTGTGTCAAAGATAGGGATCGATCCAAATGATAGACAGTTTTTATTACATTTTGCATAATTTTTATATGGTAAATTGAAAACCAGTGAGATCCTTTGGCTACGAAAACTTCCTAGGAAGAGCTGCAACAAATATTGTCAAAATCTATTTGAAATGAAAATAGAAAATTGGACCTGAATTCCATCCCAATTTCTTTAAGTGAGCTTAAAATGAAATGTGTGACAACTATGACAATTTTGTTACTACAGTTATATATTTATTTCTATTAAAACACTAAACACACAGTGAAGGAGGTAGTGTGGAGCTCTAGCAGTTATTTGCTTGATTTTATTCAATATAAAAATGCAAACCAGATACTTCTAGTGGGAAACAATCTGCTCTGGCTCTCAGCCATAATCTTTTTTTTTTTTTTTTAAGATTTTATTTATTTATTTGAGAGAATGAGATAGAGAGAGCATGAGAGGGGGGAGGGTCAGAGGGAGAAGCAGGCTCTCTGCCGAGGGACAGGACTCCAGGATCATGACCTGAGCCGAAGGCAGTCGCTTAACCAACTGAGCCACCCAGGCGCCCCTCTCAGCCATAATCTTCAGGAAACCATATACTCTGCAGATTTCCGTTTTAATAGAAAACCAACGAGGCAAAATGTCATCATTTTGTCTAAGCTTTAAGGTTGTAGAGCTAATCAGAACCCTATGATTCCCCTCTTGGACACATAAGATGTTATTAGATATTGATAGGGCTGCCCATTGTGCTATATTCGCATAATGGATGTATTCAATGTATGATCATACGATAGCACATAGCCCGTTAATGCATCATATTTTCCTGAGTGGTGTTGCTTATAACGTTTAATCCACCTGATATTTACTGACCACCCTACCATGTATCTCTGTGCTAAGCCAGGGGAAGGAAACAAGGATCAGGAGGCCGCATTCTTTTTTTGTAGATAAAGTTTTATTAGAACACAGCCAAGCTCATTTGTATGCATATGGCTGCTTTCTTGCTATAAATGGCAGAGTTAAATAGTTGCTGTGGAGAGTGTATGGCCCCCACACAGAGCCCCAAATATTCAGTTTAGCCCTTTATAGAAAAAGTTTACTGCTCCCTGCACTAAGGATTTGTGGTAGATGTGACCAATGGGGTGGGAAGGGGACTGAGTGTCTTGAGAGTGAGAAGAGGAAGATACTGTTTTCTAAAGAGATTTGGGTGCAAATAAGGCTTCATGAAGTGAGTGAAGCTGGAATTGAGTCTGCAGGGCAGAGTAGCATTAGACAGAAAGTAATTTTGAAAAACATGTGTTCTAGGTAGAGGGAACCACATGAAAAGAAACACTGAGTTAACGAGAGGATGACTTTTGTAGGGAACGAGAAACACATTCCCTTTTGATGATAGATGAAGAATAAAAAAGTAGTGGGAGACAGCCCCGGGAACACATGTCATCTCTCCCACCCCCCACTACTTCTCCCCACGTTGTGATGGGTTTGAGACAGAAAATGCAACTTCTTTGCAGAGCTCTTGTCCTCATAATTGTCTTACGAGGTTAATTGTTAGTAAGAAGGACACACATTGTAAGCAGATCGTAAATATGCTAAAATGATGTCATAGAAATGCCGGTTAACCTGGCTCAGGGCCCACTCCACTGCGTCATTGCTGAAATGCCAAGCTTAATGTAAAGTTACCAAGATCCAAATCTTTCCATGAACAAGATAAATATGCTAGCATCTTTCATGTGCCTTTCTCTCTCCTTCCTGCACCTCAAATCATGTTTACTTATTTACTGACAGAATAGGAAAAGACAAGCACAAATCTAAAGTGACTTTTTTATTAAAAGTCATTCATATTAGCAAAGTAGTCAAATGACAAGAGTTTAGCAATCAGGTTAGTATCTTAAGGGTCACATTATCTGTACCGCTTATGTCTACACATACCCATGGGTTTTATTTTTATTTTTTTGTTAAGTTTTTATTTAAATTCTAGTTAGTTAACATGCAGTGTAGTATTAGTTTCAGGTGTACAATCTAGTGATTCAACACTTCCATACAACACCCAGTGCTCATTACAACAAGTGCAGTCTGTAATCTCCATCACCTACTTAACCCGGCCCTCTACCCACCTCCCTTCAGGTAACCATCAGTGTGTTCTCTTTATTAAGAGTCTGTTTTTTGGTTTGCCTCTCTGTTCCTTTCTTTTCCCCCCCATGCTCCTTTGTTTTGTTTCTTAAATTCCACATATGAGTGAAATCATATGTCATTTGTCTTTCTCTGAGTGGCTTATTTCACTTAGCATCACACTCTCTAGGTCTATCCACGTCATTGCAAATGGCAAAATTTCATTCTTTTTTATGGCTGAGTAATATTCCATTATACACACCCCCACACATACATATACACCACATCTTCTTTATCAATTCATCACATACCCGTGTGGTTTAAATGGCAAAGGGGCATCATATCATGAAGCAAGATAGTGGATTTTTGGTATGGACATGAGTGACTCCAACTTAGTCTGGACTGCCACCAGCTAGGTATCTGAGCCAGCAAGTCATAGGCTAAAGTGGGAACAAAACCCTAATGGAGACTGTAAACTTAACTTCCTTAGGCTACTTTCCCTCTCCTTTGCTTCTCTCTGCAGTAAGTGAACTTGACTGTGTTCTGACTCATTTGGACCCTTAAATTTTCTGTTTGCTCTCATGGGCTCCATGCCTTTGATTTCCAACTCAACTTCACAACAGACTCTCTATCTGGTTTTGCATAGCTAACTAGAGAGAGCTGACTATTCCTCAGGAGAATCAGGTGACTAGCCAACCTGTTCTTCTAGACTCTGCTTTTTACCAAGTGACTGTTTTGAGTATGGAGTAATGTATTCTTCAGTTATGGCATCCTTTCATTTGGAAAATAACAGTTAAGATGGATGAGATGTTGGTCCTCCATAAATATTTATTTCTCATGTGATGCCTTTTATTTGGATAAAGTAGGAAAGTCAAGATTCTTTGGCTTCTTATTTAAGTTTCTAAATAATTCTGGCCTCTTTGCTGCTCAAAATATCCATGCCATGTGGATGCTTGTAAATAGTACCAAATGGTCTGGCATGGTACAGTTGTGAGCCATTTAAGGTTTGAATGGTCTTAAGGATGAAGCAGCAAATATTTGAGGTCATTTGTAAAGTCCTTTACAAGGACATTAAATTCTTTGCTAGGATTTCTTTCTTTGGATTTCTTCCTAAGGCCGCATACTGCCCAATAGTTAACCGAAGGAGCTTAAAAGAAATAAAAAAAAAAATGAGAGCAGATATAGAGTATAAGGTGACTGGAAAGTCTCTTAACTTCTTCATTTGATTAATTTACCAGACTTCTGGGTATGATTAAATTTACTATTCAATTATAGTCACACTGGTGAGACAGACTCACACAACTTTATGCTCTTAAGTGTAGTTTATTATAATTATGAAAGAATCAGTAGCAAAACCCAAGTGGCATAATCCACGTTTGAGTCTAGATGCGCTCTTCTGGATGATCGTACTACATAAAGAGAAAAGTCCAGAGGGATTATTGGGAAATGAGATCTTTTGTGTTAGGTTGTGTTAGGAGGCCTGAAGTTCTTGTGGTTGCACAAGGGTGGGGCAGGGCTGCTACATACTGACATTATTCAGCCCTATTCCCAAATGTTGCTGTGGACAGGCATCAATTTCTTTCTTGGGTGGAGGGGCTCCTACTCACTGTCAGTACTGTGTTCCCTCTCTGTACCTCATGCAGTCGGCCACTTCCGTGGTGAGGGCATGTGCCTCTGTGGGGTCAACAATTACAGAGAGGGTCGTATGGCCCATGACCCCCACAGGGCAGATGCGCTCAAGCCATTTGTCGTTGTGTGACCCTGGAACATTTTTGTATCTTTATGGACCCTCAGTTATGTCATCTGTAACCATAGTATTATTGTTGTGAGGGACAAGTAAGACAGTACATATGAGATTATTTGTTAACTTTGAAACTAATATGCAATTATAAGGGATTACAAGGGTTTAACTAGATGACGTGGCAGCTGAACTCAAGGACACAGAATTTATTTATTTTTTATTTTTAAAAAATATTTATTTATTTTAGAAGGAGAGGGAGACAGTGCATGCATGCGAGTAGAGGAGGGGCAGAGGGAGAGGGACAAGCAGACTGCCGGCTAAGCACAGAGCCTGCTGCAGGGCTCAGTCCCACGACCCATGAGATCATGACGTGAGCTGAAACCAAGAGCCAGATGCTCAACCGACTGAGCCTCCCAGGTGCCCCAATGGCACAGAATTTCATGGAGAAAACAAGATCAATATTCACTCACTCTTTCATTCATTCATTAAGTCATACATTCAACCTATATTTATTGGGATCCTACTATGTGCCTAGAACCAGTCTAGGTGCTGAGGAAAGAAAAATAAATAAGACAATTAATGTCAGGGCTCTCATAGAGTTTCTAGTGAGTTTGTTTGGAGATGTTAAATAAGAAAACAAATAATTTCAGTTAGTGCTAGAAGAAGGAAGTCAAGATAATACGAAGAGTGTGGAGGTTGGGGGTTCCTCCAGATAAAGTGGTCAGGGACCTTCTCTGAGGAGGTTCTCTTTGGCCAGATCTGAGTATTGAAAGGGGGCCAAATGAGAACTGAGGAAGGATAGCCAGAAAACAGAAAAACAATGGTTTATACAAAATTTCAGACCCAGATGATGAAAGTTTCCTGGAAGAGATCCATGTCAGGTGGGCTCTGTCCTTAAAGAATTCATAGAGGAGACTGAGAGCTTGTTGAAGAAGAATTTTAAAAATACCAATCCGAGCTCCTACCTAATTTAATTTGTTCGTGATGTGGCCTGGGCATCAGGGAGTTTAAAAGCTCCCTGATGATTCTACTATGCAGTCACATTAAGAACCGCTGCTCTGCAGAGTGTATAATGGACAAAGTCCTGTAGCAAAGGATGGACATTTTTGCCCTTGCCCTACTTCCCACAGAGCAAACAGGGCTTCGGGGAGTGCTAAGAGTTGCAGAAAAATTACTGTGGGGCCTTTCCTGATGCTCTGTTGAATAGGTGGGAAAGCAATGAGGCGGAGGCGTGGGGGGGGGGTGCTCTTGGAGAAGGGGGAAGAATAGTGTCCAAAACAGGAAATCACCTCAGGAAGCACAGAAAATATGAAAGAATATGGTATGTTTGTTCAAGGACTTGCTCCAGCCCAGTTTTTGTATATCTGAGGTGGGGGTGAGAATCTATATTTTTAAATAGATTTCTAGTGTAATTATGAAGCATTTGGGTCTGAATTCTGGGGGTATTATCTCTTTCACAAAAATGTCCTTCCATGGTCCTCAGTCACACAGAACTCTTAGACCTGCTTTCCAACTTCATAGATTGTTTTCTGAGAACTAATCTGTGGTGTTTCCTGGACATGAACAGTTTGTATTGTGATGAGGGATTCTTGGAATTCTATATCAAGGGATTTTTAACCTGGAGTTCATGCAACTCTGAAGGTTTATGGTTGAGTATCAGGGCAATAAGAACCTCTTAGAATAGCACAAATGTGTTGTGTGAACCTTCCTAGATTTTTATGAAGAGGGGATCATAACTTCTTTTACCAGATTCTAAACGGGCTGCATCGTATCAGCCAAAGGTGGCAGTGATTTAGAAATCACTGCATAAAGCCAAATAAACACTTTTGAGAGCTGTGTATCACAGCAGATTTTTACGGGACGTATTTTGAACTACTCGTGCCTAAGTATAGACTTACAGTATAATAATTAAATCAGTAAATTATACTACTAGGGATCAAATATGGAAATACTTTGTGATATCTAGCTATATATGTAACTTATGATTTGACTTGTTTTTTTTTTTTTTAAATGTGTTCATAAGATATAAGTTTGGAGTAAAAAGTGGACCAAGCCCCAAACCATTTTATTCTAAGTCATGAGAATTTGTCACTGAAGTGTCTTATTAGGGTAACTGGAAACACAGGCAGAAGTTCAAACAGAGAAAAAAATAATCCCATTCCTATTTTTCTGTCAGGACAGAATGACATTTCTTCTGTAATGCTTTAGGTTTTACTCTCTACCCATGAGAGATGTCCATTCTGATTAATACATGTTTTAAGTATTGGATGCTTATAAGAGTACAACCTGGCATTCTAGAAATAACAGGAGTGTGTGAATAAGAACAGAAGGAAATTTAATTTATATGCTAATCAAGTTTCATTAGGAATTGTTTTAAGGAGACCCATCTCATTATGTAAAAATAAAGACTTTTATTAACAAATATAAAAATTTAATAAAGAAATATAATTGGTGTTTTGCAATTCCTGCATTGCTCCAAACTAAGATTTAGTGAATCTATAAACTTGTTTCCAGTCAGTATTCAGCCATATTATTATTGTTCTAAGTTTGGCTAGTTAATGTCCTTATGAATCTTAGAAATGTGTAGGATAGAGCTAAATTATCAAAGAAAATTCCAATCCAATGGGACAGAGCATATAACCCAAGGAAACAGTGGAGTGGATGGATGAACAGGTCATACAGCAGCAATAACTGTTGGTTGTTGATATTGAATGATCCATGGCCTACTTTCTGGGCTAATAACTGTTCATCATATATCCATTTATTTATTCAATGCAGTTAATTACATTGGCAATATAAAATGACAAGGAGGATCTCCCTAATATTTACCTTAATAACACAATTTGGGTAGCTGTTATATTGCTTCTGATGTTGCTTTTAGCTTCTGGTTGAACCCAAAGACTTTATTTTTATGTTATATATTGGTTATACTAGGGAAAAGATGTTGAGTGAGAATATTTGCTATTTGTTCAATGTAAGCAGTAAATATGGAAAGTGTTCAGGAGACGATAGCTGATGCTTATTATCGATGAAAGATTGTCAGGAACACAAGGGTGTAGCATTACAGCACCCAGATCACACTTAAGAGCAAGCCCCAGTTTTAGATATCCAAAGAGTTGTTTGGTTTTTACATCCTGAAAGAAGTCTAGATTTCTTGATTATGTTTTTAATCCCTTTGTCATTAATTATAGCACTGAAGATATAACAAAATTATACAGCATCGATTTTAATTAAGAGTCTCCTGGGTGCAAATGGCACAATTCCAATTCAATCATAAACAAACAAATGAATTATGTACTCACATAACCAAGAAGGACAGAGGTAAGATGACCTTTAGGATGGATAGAAAAGGGACTTAGACAACCTCACATCAACCTCTCTTTCTTTCTGGCCCCTCATCCACCAGCACACATAGTTCTGCTTCTGTCAGGTGTTTGGTTTTAATCTTGCTACTGCAGGTAGAGTTTTCTCAGTGTAGGAGGGACATGGATTTTAACATCACCTAAGGTTGTATTTTTACTGTGCCCTGACAGAGGAGGATGAGAGATTCTTCACTGCCAATTCAAGGGAAGGGGAAGAAATCTCAGGAAAAAACTCTGATTGGCTTAGGCTGGAATTATGATCAATTTTGAACCAATACCCATGTCCGAACAGAGGGATGATGGAGTATTAAACTTGGCCCACCTTGGAGGCAACTCTGGGGGTGGTGAGGTGTAAGATTTTAAGACTTCAGAGAGCCCTTCTGAGCAGACAAAACAATTTTTGCTGGCTATAACTGCATTTTAGATTGGTATTGGCCTTGAGAACCTTTGATTACATGTAAAGCCTTCTTCGTGTGGCGAGGATGATATATAGCATATTTTCAGATTCATAACCAAAGGGCAGGACCGCATTACAAGGCAATTCATTAATGGTTGTGGTGGACAGAAGAATGGTCCACAGAGACATTCATGTCCTGGTCCCTGGAACCCGTGAATATGTTTGGTTACATGGCAGAGGGGAAAGGTACACACAGAACTAAGATTGCTAATCAGGAGATTATAATGGATTATTTGGGTAGACCCAGTATAATCACAAGGGTCCTTAAAAGTGGAAAAGCAGACAGAAAAGGTTTCAGAATCAGAGTGATTCAACCTGAGAAGGACCTAACCTTCTATTACTGACTTCGAGGATGGGGGAATGGGGCCAAGAGCCAGGGACTTGGTCAGCCTCTGGAAATGAAAAGGCAAGGGAGTATTTGCCCCTAGAGCCTTCAGAAGGAATGCAGTTCTGCTGACACCTTTATTTCAGCCTAGTGAAATCCATTTAGACTTCCGAACTCCAGAACTATCAGATAATAACTTTCTGTCTTTTTGAGCCACAAAATTTGTGGTTATTTGTTATAACAACAATAGGAAATAATGCAGTAATCCATGGAAATATTCTTTGCTATAGTTAATAGAATATACATCAGAATCTTTTTCTGAGTGAATTATGTATTCCTGTGAATTGTTTTTGACTTTTTTTGCAGAGAATCCAAGAAGGAATAATGTTAAAAAGATTATCCCTTTTATCGCTGGTACTTCATCTGTCAGCATAAACCTAAAAAGATTAGCTAAGGTATAATTTCCTTGTTGACTTTCCTCTTGCATTATTTTAAAATCATGGAAATTAGTTTTAAACACAACTTTATATCATACTTTCTGCACTTATATGGGATCTTACAGTTTATTCCTTGTGGTAGTATAGTGTGGATACATTGTTTTAATTGCTATATACTGTGTTAAGGTATTTTGAGCAAGCATAATGTGCATCTTGATTCCATTATTTAATCCATTATTCTACTTAAATAGCACATGAACACAATGACAAGATTTTAAAATTATGGTTTGAATTTTTTTTCCTGTTTCTACATTATAATTCTACATTGTAATTCTGGATGTACATCATTATCTAGAGTAAATAAGTAGATCCAAGTTATTCAGGGCCTACATTTTGGGAGTCTTTCATAATAAAATGAATTCAAAATTATAATTCAAAATTAGTGAAGGTGAATATTTATTTGGGATGAAAAGGAAATCAACATACATTTTGAAAAGCAGACAAATACCACAAACATTATGAAATCCAGAATATGATGCAATTACAATTTTACGTATCTATTGTAAATGGCTCTATATACTTCAAAACCTGTTTCTTTTCAACTTCCCAAATGTGGGTTGGGCATAATAAAATGCATTCAGTATTATGACTTAGTCTCTGGTCTCACCTTGTTAGGAGCCAGTATTTACTATAGGAGTATTCCTAGAAGCCATGCCTACATCCTAAAACGCCATGAAAGTGACTCTACACTAATCCCAAAGTGAATGTATCCTCGACTTCCCTCTGGCCAAATCCGCAACGTGCCTGGAGCTATCCCAGTGCCACTTGACATGAGGAGAAGTATGGCTAAGTGGAAGTTGGAACAGAGAGCGGAGTCTTAATTAATAATAAATTTTCAAAATAAATTTTAAAAATAAAATTTAATATTTTTGGCAATTTTCAAAAATACATATCACCTCTTGCCAGGGGCCTCCCCAGTACCGTGGATGGGACCCCGCCCCCCACAAGTCAAGCAATCTGTGGATTAATTGCCACTAGCTTCATGATCAATGTGCCTCGATTCTTGATAGTTGACACTGAAGAACTGCCCTTGGGGTTGTAGCCGAAGTAGAGAACAATGAGTTTCTATGTTCTGTCCTGACTTTCTGTGCTTTCCTCTTCAAAAGAATAATAAGCCGATCATTTGCACACTTGCTGGGGCTTCATCCATCCATCGTAATTGCTTACGAGGCCGCCACAGAGACGCTTGGCACTCTGTGGCTTGGCAGCGGTCTGTGTCGTGATGTTGATATCATGACCATTCTTCTTTACTATCAGCAGGAAAGCATCCGTTTAAATAGATAGTTCTGCACATGTGGGTGCCTCCAGCTCAGGCACCTTTCCTTTCCTTGGGCACCTGTGAAATTAGAAGTATTTGTCATATTATCAGCTTCCAAATACATAAAAAAAAAACCCTGGAAGTGGATAGCCTGGGGCCTCCATTGTTTCTCTTTTTGTTTATTTGTCATACAGAATGTCACTTCTCACCTGAACCCCTTGCAGACGTCAAGGTCCTCCTGCAAAATGTAATCATGACCTTGAGTCTTAGTTTCATACTCCATAAAAAGCTAGATTTTAGGTGATGGAAATTCAGAGTTAGAGCCCTCCTGACTATTTTTTCCCTCACTTAAAAAGAGATAAGGAAGCTGATCCACCCCAGATTGGAGCTAAGCCTAAAATGAGCTTTGCATACTCACTGAAAAAAGTGTTCCCACAGTCTACAGTCTTTATTCCCCCTCTTAAAATGTGCTTGGCCATCTCTGCACAAGACTTTGGAGACAGGAGATTTTCAGAGTCTCAATGCATTGATATGAGGATGAACAAAAAGAAAGCTTTTTCAGAACTTTTTTACTCTCTGCGACATCTCTCTGGGAAAAGGCAGACCTTTCGTTTAGTCAAAAGGGAATAAGACTGTTCGCAATGACAAATTAAGGTTTCAGGGGATAATTGAATAAGGAAGTAGAAAAGTTTGGCGGATTATCCCCAAAGCCTGGATCAGACAAGGAAATAAACCGGAGGCAGGACAGATTGAAGTGAAGAAATATACTCTCAGGTCAAGAGCCTGTGCTGGTTGGGAGCAAAGAGACAGAACAAAAAGAAATGAGAGGAAATGTTTTCACAGATTAAAGACAGTAGTGTGTATATATATGCTGGGCTTCTGCAGGCTGAGGGTATGTTTTTTACTTCTTTTATTTCTTTTGCCTGCACAGAGCCCAGAAATGTACTAGAGGCTTACGTATCGATTGAATCAACATTTCTCTATATGCAAAAATCTGTATGATTAGGCTTTTGTTGTTCTTAGGCAGTGCTTCTAATATTAGATTGGAGATTTGGTGGGCGATAGTAGTTACCATTTAATAAGTATTCACTATGTGTGAGGCACTGCGCTAAGTGATGTATCTCATTTAATGCTTTCATGACCTTGTAGTGGTGGTATATGATTATCCCTACACAGCTAAACAACATCTGTCTCTCTTTCTCTGTCTATATAAAGTCTGTCGTTTCTGTTCCCATCCATACTATTCTAGTCCAAGGTCATGGGTGTGTCCTCTCTGCCGAGGATATCCACTGGCACATTGTATGCTGGGGTAAATCAAACCTCACCTCCTTCATCTTACAGCTCAACCTGTGTACATGTTCATTTCTGCATATACACGACTGTAATATAATTTTTTTTATTTATGTTCTGCCCTATTTTTGGCTTCATGGGTAGTGATGGCTGTCTTTGTATTTCTAGATTCTAGCATCAATCGAGTACTTGGCTGAGGGTAAGGAGCAATGATTAACAGTGAAGTGCATGACTAAGTGAATGCCCAGATGAATCTCCTGTTTCCTCTTTTAAGTAAATGATCATGTAGCAGCAACGAAAGGACTGGTTCTTAGCCTGAGTTCTCAAGTACTTCTAGACCTATGAGTAGAAAATCTTTATTTCAGTGCATACAGAACCTCCTTCCCATGGGTCTAGTTCTGTATTCTCTTGCAGTGATCTGGAAACGGAAGGGAAAATTGAACCCAGAATGAGGTTGGCGTGTGTCTTTTCGTGTACTTGTGACGTAGTTCCAAAGTCGGTTAGTGATAATACGGGAATTTTCCAGTATTTATGTTTTTTTTTCTCTAATTGGGAGTAGATTATATTTTTACAGGCAGATGAACAAAATTTTAATTCATTAATAATATGTCATTTCCATAAATCACTGACACTTGTTAACATGAATTATGATGGATTTTATTCTCCACTTAAATTGTATGTTTTAATCTTTCCTGTTAAAAATAATTCACCACAAATTTGAAGAAAATTTTTACACTTGATCTTAGCCAAAAGGCCGAGAAGCGATTGAAGAAAATTTTTAAAATGAATACAATAATGCAACCTATTGTTTATTAATTTAGCTTGATCCTGTGATAGAGTGATCTAATATTTAGTGTATGGTCAGCAACCTGTAAGAAATCTTTAGAAGTTACCTCTTCTGTTATTCTAGAGGGATAACTTTTCTCTAAAAGTCAAGAAAGTTTGTTAAAAGAGTCAAGTCTCATATTTTCTTAATCTGAAGTGATTTTCTTATTTCTATGCAAATACCTAATGTGTAATTCTGTTTTATTTCTCATTCCACATTGAGAAACATTATGTCATTATCTTAAGAAGAGGCATATCAGTACATTTAGTTACTCGTTCATGTGTGGTTCTGTAGAGATTCCTGACAAAATCATAAAACCCAGGTCTCCAGCTGACTTTCATCTGAGGACAAATAATGAGGTTCACCCATGAGTCACTGTAGTTCCAAAGATGTAAAGAAATCTCTTGCATTCATGCCTAACCTTCACATAGTTTGGATTTAAGGGGAAATGCAAGATTTAAAAATGGACAATTAACTTAAGAACCTTTTCTTTCACCTCGGATGAGATCATCAGGGCGGTCTGGCTAATAGTCTGATGATAGAGCATTTTAAAAAAATGAAATTGTTTTTTTGGAATATATACGGCCTTTTGAGCCTGTTTTAAATCTCATTTCAAAATACCCTGTAAAATAACTGAAGGAACAAATTTATAAATATTCCATTAGACTGGTTAAACACGCCCCTCTGCAGTCTATTTAGAGGAGTACTCTCTAGGGGCCCTGGTATTCATGCAGAGTAGTGATCTGTGCAGGGTGACCTGGGACCCCAGGGTTCATAGAGAGGTTACTTTGGAGAGAGAAAAATCTGGGTCTGTTGCACTTTGCTCACCGCCACCCCTTGCTTCTTCCCGGCAAATTTCACTTACTTGTGTTTTATTTAGCAAGGATCTTTCCATGATTTCATTTGGAATACAATGTTTCTTCTGGTTTCCTGTGATTGTCCTTCAAAGGGGAAAACCTTTGCTTTCGTGAAAGCCAACGCCATTGCCTCCCGAGTCACGGCTCTGCTCTGAGCAAACATTTATATTCTGTGCTCCAGTAACTACAATACTTTTAATTTTCCCTGCTCTGAGCCTTGAAGTGTTCACCTGAAAGCATTTAAAAATAGCCTGTCACGCCTAAAGGAGGTGAAGTCAGTGTCCGAGGTGGGGAGGTAGGCAGGGCTCAGGATCATTGGTTTCCCCGGGGTTAGTGCTCGATGGAGACCGACAGAAAAGGCAAGGTAGACTAAACACCAGAGGGAGGAGAATGAGCAGCTGTGCTTCTCTTTGTCCAGTGCCGGCACATGGCACGCAGCCACCGTGCCTTTTATAACCGCTACATCAGTGACCTCACTGAGAACCAGGCAGGAGAGCCCAGCGTCGAGGATTTCCTCTGCCTTCAGATCCTGGTCGCTGCGACCAGCTGGAGCCACCCACAGATTCCCTTTGCGGCTAAGTGGTTCGGGAAGGTAAGGGAAGCCCTCCTCGCCCCAGGCTGCAAGTGAACGGAACTGCAGCCCCGTTTGCAACGTGACGAACATTCACCCGAGTGTGTGCAGGGGGTGGACAAGGTATTTTTTGTAGTAATAAAGTGCGATCTGTGAATCCTGCCAGGTACCAAACTAAAAGAGCTGCTGCCGGTACAGTGGTCCGTGGAGAGAAGAAGCAGGTAATTATTCTGCAACAGAATGTTGTCACCACGTAATGGTCCCCTGCTGATAGATGAATGTAGACGCAGAGGCAGTGGACTTATTTTTTAAAGCAAGAGACATTTTTTCGTTGACACAATTGCAGCTCTTGTGATTACCTTTCCTGTTTTACCAAATGAAGGGTTGTAGATTTTAATCATCATGCCTGATGGAGGGCTGATGTCACATAGTGGCAGGAGAGAGCCCGGTGACAATACCCTGCTGTGCGCAGATTGACTTGGTAAACACTCTTGGCACAGACTTTAGCCACTGAAGAACTACTTAGGGATAAATGGGTAGATTCTTTTTTTTTTTTTTTTAAGATTTTATTTATTTATTTGACAGAGACAGAGATAGCGAGAGCAGGAACACAAGCAGCGGGAGGGGGAGAGGGAGAAGCAGGCCTCCCCCCGAGGAGGGAGCCCGATGTGGGACTCGATCCCAGGACCCCAGGATCATGACCTGAGCCGAAGGCAGACGCTTAACGACTGAGCCACCCAGGCGCCCGGGTAGATTCTTGATTATTAGTTACCTTCCTGCCTGTTAAGACTTAATATGTCTTTACTTTGTCAATGAAAAGTTAGCTGTCCCGTAACATACGAGATGACAGTGTTAATTTGATTTCAGGAAACCACTTTGTTTCATCTGTCGGTTGGGGGTTCCTTGTCGTGGCTGGAGAGTTCTAAAACTGCAAGAACTCCCCTGGCTCAACTCTGTTTGTATCCAATAATAGTAATAGCCAGTTTTTATTGAGCACTTACAATATGTTAGATGCTATTCTAAGAACTTCACATCAATTATTCATTACTCCTACAGAATTTACACATCTGTGCAGGATTTTCTTCAGGTCAATGCAGGGGAGAAGTTTGGAGATGTGGTCAGAGATGTAATGGGAAACAGATGATGTGGGGCTAGGTCCTGTTAAGGACTTTTGCTTTGACTTTGAGTTATTTGGGAAGTCGTTTAAAGGTGTGTGAACAATTAGTTCTAGCAGATCATACTGGCTGTCGTGTAGACAGGACACAAGAATGGCAAAGGGAGGACAAGGATGTCAGTCCGGATATTGCGAAATTCCAAGCCAGAGATGACTGTGGCTTGAACTAAGTTTGTGGCAAAGTCGGGTGATGAGGGTATGTTGGGTTCTAGAGTTTTTCTGAAAATAATACCAATAGGATTTCCTTTTTTCCTTTTTTTTTTTTAAGATTTTATTTATTAGAGAGAGACAGGGAGAGCCTGCACGCACGATCCGGGGATGGGGCAGAGGGAGAGAGGGCGAAGCAGACTCCCCGCTGATAGGGGAGTCCAACGATGGCAGGGCTTGACCCCAGGACCCTGGGATCGTGACATGAGCCGAAGGCAGATGCTTAACTGACTGAGCCACTCAGGTGCCCCCCCAGTAGGATTTCCTGACAGAACATATATGAAATATGAAATAAAGGAAGAGATCACAAATGGATCAATATTTCAATCTAAGGCCCTAAGCAAATGGAAAATGGAGTTGTAATTAACTGAAGAAAAGAAAAAAAAAAACATGCAGTAGATATTATCATTTTATCCAGGAAGAAATTAGAACTCAGGAGAATGGTAGCTTTCCACCATTGGGTAGTATTTCAACTCATTATTTTGAACAGACCCTGAAGAAACAAAATAGTGCGTGGTTTTAAATATCAGAAGCTGTAGGCAGTAAGTGCAAAGCCTGAAAAATAAGCCCAATTACTTTTATCATATTTCCTATATTACTTTTATTGTTAACTTCAATTATTGGAACACAGTAGAAATGAAACTGATATATCAGGCTCTGTGATTCTTGCCAGCTTTACTATCACTATCCTAATAAAATAAACCTGAGTTAGAGTGTCCAATGAAATGACCACAAATTGAAACTCTGAGAACAGGTAGAAATGGATGGATATCAATTTCTGATAACTGTTGTCTAGAAAGGGACTATGGAGGTCCAGAAAGTATGCTCTAGCGTGCCAACATGCCTGGCAGAAACAATTTCCTAGAGTTCAGACATTCAGTGATAAAGCACACTGATGATTGGCAACACTTGAATAACAGGTTTAGGATAAGAACACTATATAGAATGTCCACCTTAAAAAAAATCAAAATAGCAAACATCTATCAATTCATTATCTGCAGAAAAATAAAATTTAATCTAACCCTTCTTAGAGTGTCCACAAATTCTTCAGAAACTTTTTTGCTGTTTTAAAATATGCATCACTATGACCCATAAAATGTTATGACCTTTCCCATACTCCTATTAAGCATTTAATAGGAGTATTAATCTATTAAGCATTTTGAAAATGGCACTACAATTTCATGGCACAAAAAAAGAATAACAGAGTTTTGTAGGCATTTTAATTTAAAAAAATATAATTATAAATGAATAATGATTTTCTCCAAGATAAGCAGCTTATCAGAAAAGTTAGTTCACACTGATTGGTGTTAGTACCTAAGTGACTGATGGTCTTTTTAAAGAATCAGTCACATCTCTCTCCTACCTTAAAAAAGTACCATCTACTCCAGGAAACCTGGCACTTTCTACTGTCTTTAACTGAGTTGATTTTGCTTTGCCTATGATAGTCTTTTGCAGGTGCGATAATTATCTTGTGTTTCATTGCTTTGTAAAGATATTTTAGACACAAACGAAGGATTTGAATTTAAATTAAAATCTACCTGCACACATTCTTAATAAAGTTAATAATTCAGTTGAGGAGAAGATCTTAATCAGTAGATATTTTCTATTGATGTCCATTTGCCTATTCTCAGGTAATGAAAGTACATCGTTTTTCTTTTAAGGAACCATTTTAAGATTCATCCTAATTTTAGAAACCTTAGAAAATGAAAAGAAAATACTGTAGAATCAAGGGATTGGCTACTTTAAGACTTTCTAATTATGGTCTTAGTTGTTCAATAGGAAGTGCACGGGGTATCTTGAAAATCATCATGGAATAGGAGACAAGATCTGGGTTGAAGTCCTGCTTCGGCCACTTTAAGGCTGTGAGACTTTGCAGAGGTCACTGAACCTTGCTGAATCTCCTTTATCTTCTCTACAAAGAAGGATAAAAGTCTCGTTAGGATTAAATGAGGATGAAATGGTGGAGTTTTCTGTTTCACTAATCTCTGTATGTTTTACTTTCTCCTGCTTTTCAAAGCCTAGTGTGAATTGTAGGACCTCTCTTCTGTTTACATTTGCTTTTGGTCATTTTTTTCCAGCCTTATGGTATTATGATCACAGAAAATAGCTTGGAGAGACCATGTTTGGGAATATCCCACTGATTTTTATGCGATATATTATATGATGTATGTAACCAGTTTTGGTAAACATTCTATGGATAATCTAAAGAAAATTGACATATTTAATAAATTAGCCCTATTGATTATTTTGTCCAGATCATATCTGATCCTATTTAGATTTAATCTACCCAAGATGGAAGGAAGAGTGCTATAAATTCCCATACCAATGATCAATTTCTCATTTTTTTCTAGCAGCTTTTATGTCATATGTATTGATAATGCATGATATGGACAAAGAATTCATGACTTTCCATATTCATTAATATTGAAATGTTAAAAGAACAAAATCATATGACCTTGTTCAGTTTAGTGGTTTTGTATTAAATTCTACTGGGTCTGAATTGTATTTTACCATCTGTTTTTATCTATATGCTTGATAAATTTTTGCCAGTGCTTTCCCTTTTGTTATTCTTCATTCTTTTGAGTAAGATTTGTCCCTTGTGAGCATCACACACTTGGATTTATTATTTTGGTTTTTAAATCCAATATGTAAATCTCCTCAATAAGAGGGTGGGGATTACCTACTGGAATTCATTATCCTGACTGATATATTTGATTTGATTCCTGTCAACTTGTTTTATCTCCATGTCAGTTTTTATTTTATGTGTTTTGTTTAAATTCCTGTATGAAACACATTTTATAGGTTTCAATTTCCAATGTTTTGCAAGTAAATCTGTTTTATTTCTCCTAATGGTTACCTTATATTAGTTTAAAAACATTGTCAGTGTTAATTTTTGCAAGGGTCTCAGATTAAATGGCATCATTTGTCCTTCATCTATTTAAAATGAAAGATTTAGAACCTTTTTATTTTCCTCTCATCTTTACTCACTGGAAATTATTAATGTAACTTTGGATTTTAGAACTAGGTAAATAAAGTTAAGTTATGACTGTTTTATTGTGCTTCTGTTTTAAGCACTATTTTTGACATTTTCATTGAGTGGTATAACCCTATTCATAGTGGTCTTTAAGTCTAAATAGTGTAGTTAATGTCTACAGTGCTTATGACCAGTCCTGTTTTCCACTTCTCCTTTTATTTATGTTTCTCTTTTACGAATTTGGAAGTAAATCCTTAAGGTATGTTATCTGGACAGTTTATTTTCCAAAACCATGAATATCTTAAGATTTTTTTTATTAATTTACTTTTTAAACTCCAGTATAGTTAACATACAGTGTTATATTAGTTTCAGGTGACCAATATAGTGATTCAACAATTCTGTACATGACTCAGTGCTCATCCTGATCAGTGTGTTCCTAATCCCCATCACCTGTTTCACCCTCCCCCTCCTGTCTAGTAACCAGCAGTCTTTCTCTATGTTTGAGTCTGGGTTTTTTGTCTCTTTTTACTTTATTTGTTTTGTTTCTTAAATTCCACATATGAATGAAATCATATGATATTTATCTTTCTCTGACTGACTTACTTCATTTAGTATTATACCCTCTAGATCCATCCATGTTGTTGCAAGAGGCAAGATTTCATTCTTTTTTATGGCTGAGTAATATTCCATTGTATGTATGTGCCACCTCTCTTTGTCCATTCATCTGTCGATGGACACTTGGGCTGCTTCCATATTTTGACTATGGTAAATAATGCTGCAATAAACATAGGGGTGCATATATCTTTTCAAATTAGTGTTTTCATATTCTTTGGGTAAATACCCAGTAATGGAATTACTGGATCATATGGTAATTCTATTTTTAATTTTTTGAGAAAACTTGATATTGTTTTCCACAGTGGCTGCACCAGTTTGCATTCCTACCAACAGTGCACAAGGATTCCCTTTTCTTCACATTCTCACCAACATTCGTTCCTTCTTGTGTTTTTGATTTTAGCCATTCTGACAGGTGTGAGGTGATATCTCATTGTGGTTTTGATTTGCATTTGCCTGATGATGAGTGACACTGAGCATCTTTTCATGTGTCTGTTGGTCATCTGTATGTCTTCTTTGGAGAAATGTTTGTTCATGTCTTCTGCCCATTTTAAATTGGATTAATTGGTTTTTTTGGTGTTGAGTTGTATAAATTCTTTATATATTTTGGATACTAACCCCTTATTGAATATATCACTTGCAAATACCTTCTCCCATCCAGTAGGTTGTCTTTTGGTTTTGTTGAGCTTTACCTTTGCTGTGCAGAAGCTGTTTATTTTGATGTAGTCCCAATAGTTCATTTTTGCTTTTGTTTCCCTTACCTCAGGAGATATATCTAGAAAAATGTTGCTAGACGTCAGATGATATTGATGTCAGAGAAACTAATGCCTGTGATCTCTTCTAGGATTTTTATGGTTTCTGGTCTCACATTTAGGACCTTAATCTATTTTGAGTTTATTTTTGTATATAGTGTAAGAGGGTATACCGTTTCATTCTTTTGCAATTCCAATTTTCCCAACACCATTTGTTGAAGAGACTGTCTTTTTTTCAATGCATATTCTTGCCTCCTTTGTTGAAGATTAATTGACCATATAATCATGGGTTTATTTCTGAGATCTCTGTTCTGTTGCATTGATCTATGTGCCTATTTTTGCGCCAGTATCATACTGTTTTGATTACTACAGTTTTGTAGTATATCTTGAAATCTGGGATTGTGATACCTCCAGTTTTGTTCTTCTTTTTCAAGATTGCTTTGGCTACTCAGGGTCTTTTGTGGCTCCATACAAATTTTAAAATTGTTTGTTCTAGTTCAGTGAAAAACGCTGTTGGTATTTTGACAGGGATTGCCTTAAATCTGTAGATTGCTTTGGGTAATATAGACATTTTAACAATATGTGTTCTTCTAATCCACGAGCATGGAATGTCTTTCCATTTGTTTGTGTCATCTTGAATTTCTTTCATCAGTGTTTTTTTAGTTTTTAGAGCACAGGTCTTTCACCTCTTTGGTTAAGTTTTTTCTAGGTATTTTATTATTTTTTGTGCAATTGTAAATGGGATCATTTTCTTATTTCTCTTTATGCTGCTTCATTATTAGTTTATAGAAATGCAACAGATTTCTGTATACTGATTTTGTATCCTATGACTACTGAATTCATTTTTCAGTTCTAGTAGTTTTTTGGTGGAGATTTTAGGGTTTTCTATAGATAGTATTATATTATCTGCAAATAGTGAAAGTTTTACTTTTTCCTTACCAATTTGGATGCCTTTTCTGTCTTTTTTTTTTCTTTTTTTTTCTTTCTTTCTTTCTTTTTTTTTTTTTTTGTCTGATTGTTGTGTCTAGGACTTCCAGTACTGTGTTGAATAAAAGTGATGAGAAAGTACATCTTTGTCTTGTTCCTGATCTTGGGGTAAAAGCTTTTAATTTTTCACCATTGAGTATGATGTTAGTTATGGGTTTTTCATGTATGGCCTTTATTTTATTGAGGTATGTTTCCTCTAACTCTACTTTGTTGAGGGTTTTTATCATGAATGAATGTTGTACTTTGTCAAATGCTTTTTCTGCATTTGAGATGATCATATGGTTTTTACCCTTCCTCTTGATGTGGTGTATCAAGAGATACATGTATCACATCTCTTGATTGATGTATCAGTGTTGATTGACTTGTGAATATTGAACCACCCTTATATCCCAAGAATAAATCCCACTTGATTGTGGTGAATGATTTTGTTAATGTATTGTTGGATTTGGTTTGCTAATATTTGTTGAGGATTCTTGCATCTGTGTTCATCAAAGATATTGGCCTTAGTTCTCTCTCTCTCTCTTTTTTTAATAGTGTCTTTATCTGGTTTTGGTATCAGGTGATGCTGGCCTCATGGAATGAATTTGGAAGCTTTCCTTCCTCTTCTATTTTTGGAATAGTTTGATAAGAATAGTTTTTTTCTTTTTTTTTTTAAAGATTTTATTTATTTATTTATTTGACAGAGAGAGACATCGAGAGAGGGAACATAAGCAGGGGAGTGAGAGAGAGAGAAGCAGGCTTCCTGCAGAGCAGGGACCCCGATGCGGGGCTCGATCCCAGGACCCTGGGATCATGACCTGAGCCGAAGGCAGATGCTTAACAACTGAGCCACCCAGGCGCCCCGATAAGAATAGGTATTAACTCTTCTTTATATGTTTGGTAGAATTCACCAAAGTGAAGCCATCTGGCCCTGGATGTTTATTTGTTGGGAGTTTTTGATTACTGATTCAGTTTCGTTGCTGGTCTAAGATTATTTTTTCTGTTGCCTCCAAACCTGAACATCAGTTTACCTTTGAAAATCAACATATTGAATGATAATATTATATCTCTAAATACTTTATTTTCTTTGGATGTTTTGGTTATAAAAAATCTGATCTTTAAAAAAAAAGATTTTATTTATTTATTTGACAGAGATACAGCGAGAGAGGGAACACAAGCAGGGGGAGTGGGAGAGAGAGAAGCAGGCTTCCCACAGAGCAGGGAGCCTGATGCGGGGCTTGATCCCAGGACCCTGGGATCGTGACCTGAACCGAAGGCAGATGCTTAACGACTGAGCCACCCAGGTGCCCCAATAAATAAAATCTTTAAAAAAAATCTGATCCTTTGTAAATGGTCTTCATTTATTTTCCATCTGTATATTTAAATTCTACCATTATGTGAATCTCTTTTAAGTGATCGTTCCATTGATCATGGTAAGTGGGTCTTAGCTTCATCCTGAAATCTGGTTTTAAATGCAAAATGTATTCTTCAATATCACTTCTGGTACTGTCGTGTTTGACTATTCCTAGGGTAAACCCATGCTTCCTAGGTGAGTATTTCTACATTTAGCATGATCTTCCAATAATTTTGTCTTTAGTCATTTCCTTTGCATTTTTGGAAAATCCCCCTTATAAGTGTTGCTCTTCATTGTTTTCAGTGGAGAATTTAATGTTGCAAAGATGTGTGACCTTCTTTGCTTTGCTGCCTTTCTCACCCTGCTTCCCTCTTAATCTTAGTTCCCTTTCCTGTATGGCTTTTCTTTTTTTTTAATTGAAGCTATATCTTTTTATTGCAGTCAGTAAAGACAAAAACATCTTCTTTTAGTGCTAAAACGGTTTTTAGAAGCATGTGTTTTCTTGATTTGACTTGTCGCTTTGTTTATTCTGTGGGTACTCTTTCCTCCTTATGTTGATTACTCTGTCTTCTTGGAAATACACAATGCCCATCAGTTTGTTAAAGACACTGATACATTCATTCCATAGTAAGAAAACTTTAACTCTGCCAAACCCAACATCTCCTAAAATTAATTGATCCTAGAACTTTTCTCTCATGAAACACCTCACAGAGCTAGTGTTTCATGAAATTATAGTTGACCACAAATAGCTAAATATGTGTCCTTTTATAATTTGTAGATATTATGAGAAATCCTTTGACTGCTCTAATTACCCCCTAGTACTCATTTCACTTCAAGGCCAATTCATTATGATTTTATATTTAGTTATGATTTCTTTACAAATGAAAATAAATGGCGATACAGAGCTTTCCAATTTTTTTTCTTGTTGTGTAAAAATGTAGATGTTAAGTGTATATCTTCTAATTCATTTAATGAGGTTTTTATAGACATATTTCAGACACTCACATAGACAAACTGCTGAAGAAAATTACATTTATCATGCACGTTGTACTATTGTAAAGAAATGGTAAAAGGTGTCAAAATTAACTAATTTCAGGATGTGAACTCATAGTTTTGCCTATATTTGTCAGTTGCAAGACTCTGTATGTGGAGGGGGAGCATTGCAAATTGTCAATGACTTAATTTTTGTATATCAAAAAAATTACACTCTATAATTTTATAGCTACATAGACTATGAAAGAGGTTTATACAAAAGTATATAAAAAATAAAAGTGAAGAGAGTCTCCACAACTACAGCTGATCACCGCGGCAGGCTAATGGGGACAGGGAACCTTTGCAACAAATGGTGCAAGAACAATGGACTATATGTATATATATAAAAAAAATGAACGGACCCCTACTATGCACCATACATTACCAAATGTGGAAGCTAAAACAACAGAGTTTCTCCATGAAAATAGGAGACAATTTTCTTGTGACCCTGGGTGAGATGGAGATTTTTATAGGAGACACAGAAAGCACAAACCATAAAATACTGATAAATTGAATTGCCTCATAATAAAAGCAATGAACGCTAGTTATCAAAAGACACTATTCATAAAATGAAAAAAAGCCACACATAGGATAAAATATTCTCAATACATATATTTGACGGTAACTTACTTGTACCTAAAATATATAAACAACTTTTATTACTTAGTAATAAAAATCAAACAACCCAATTACATAGGAAAAAGACTTGATTAGACCTCAAAAGAAGACATGTGGTTGGCATAATTACATGGAAAGGTGCACAGTGACATCACCAGGGAAATGTAAATGAAAACCCCAGTGAGTTCCTCCTGCACAACCGACAGAAGGGATAAAATTAAAGGTACTAAAGCACCAGGTGTTGAGGGTGGGAAGCCTGGGATTCTCCTACATTGCTGCTGGGAGTATAAAATGGAACACCTACTTTGGAAAAAGTATGCTCTAGTCTATGACCCAGCAATGCCACTCAAACTTTATCCCAAGAGAAGTGTCTGCAAAAAATACTAATAGGTAAATAAATGATGGTAATTCATAAGATGAAAGGTTACTAAGCAGTAAAAGGGAATACTTAATATACCCAAAAATATGAATTCTGTGGAAGATGAACCCAATTATATGAATCCATTTATATGGCTTTTATTTATCTCTACTCATCAAAAATAATTTTGGGAGGAAGATACAATATTTTTTTCTTTACCTGAGCTTTCCTTAATAGACACTATCAGGTTTTCAAGTTTGGAAGTAGGAATGCTGCTCTCCTAAATCATCGGTTCAGAAGAGAGGAACTCAGGAATCACAAAATTCAGCCTTTAGTTTAATTTCACCTGGTAATAGTGTTATTATCTGATGATTGCTGGTAATGACAAAGCAGTGGTTCTCAGATTGTAATGTATATCAGAATCACCTGGAGTTTCAGAATTCAGGTCTGGGGAGGGGCCTGAAAATTTTCATTTCTAACAAATTCCCAGATGATGCTGATATATATGGGCTTTCTGGATAATGGGTGAAGAGCTTCGAATAGTTAACTTTCAAGTTTGTACGTCAAAGAGTACACGAATATCAGAGTATGGCGGGAGTCCCTGCTGAGTGCTCCCCTTAAGGTATATCACTGATCTGACAACTGTGTGAGTTCTTGTAAGCTCCTTATGGCACACTCGTAATGAACGTATCTGCTTTTGGTCAGAATTTACTGTTTTCCTATCTACTTGATCTGGGGAGAGAGAAGCAATTGTGAAATGTTATTAAGCCATGTCATTGGTTTATTGAAGGGGGTGGGATGGTGTGGGAGATTTCATTACTGTGCCCAGTTCTTCCTTCCATGGATGTTGCCATGTGACTTAAAATAAACATGGCTGTATGAAGGGGAGATACGTGGAAACGGTATTTTCCCACCTGACGGACTTAGTCATGTGAGTTGTCTTGGCCAACAAAAAGTGAGTGGAATGTACGGTTCTGCATAGAAGGTTTGAGAGTCCTCCTGTGATTTTTCAACAGTTATCCCCCTTCTGCTATAAGAATGGCGTATCACAGATAGCAGCTACTCCTTTGGCCAGAATGAGAAAAATACATGCAAAAGAGTTGCAGCCGGCATGGAACTTGAGCAAGAGATAAACAATCTCTTATTGTATGTCAGTGAGATTTGGGGGATATTATTGTAGTAAAATCTAGAGAAAATTGTTGAGTACTCCATACCTCCTACTTGATGTCAGGTATTGGTCTGGGCTGATTATGTGTGTTATTTTAGTTTTAGTTACCACAGTCAACTTATTAGTTAGATATTCTTCCTCAAATTATAGGGAAGAAAATAAAACTTACAGAGACTACACTAATTCTGGTAAGAGACTTCTTTCAATTATACATGGCGTGGCAATGCATAAAATGGTGAAATATAAGTAGATAAGATTATGTACAAAGACAGTAAAGTTTAAAGAATATTAAGCAATATTCTTAGATTAACCTTTGTAATCCCAACATCTTAATCAATGGACAGAGTTAATGCAACTACAGAAAATAGCAGAACCTCATCCATTAGAATTGGTTTTTCCGTTCAAAGTTGGTGAAATGTTGGTTTGTAACCCCTCAAAATGAAACCTGTAGTTAAAAATATTCACTCTCCAAAATTTTTTAAATTGGGGGTTGTTTTTGGACGTAGATGGGCTAAGATTTTGATGTTGGAAAGTGAAAGTAGACCCCAATAAGGTGAATGAATGGGGAGACATTATCCTATTTAAGAAGCATTTATTTGAGGGCGCCTGGGTGGCTCAGTTTGTTAAGTGTCTGCCTTCAGCTCAGGTCATGATCTCAGGGTCCTGGGATCGAGCCCTGCGTCGGGCTTCCTGCCCAGCAGGGAGTCTGCTTCTCCCTCTCTCTCTGCCCCTACCCCTTCTCATGCATGCGCACGCATGTGTGCTCTCTCTCAAATAAATAAATAAACAAAATCTTTTAAAAAAAGCATTTATTTGAATAAATAAACATGATAGATCATTGAAAGATTGATTGTTAGTGAGGCAACAAATGGGGAATTCAAAAGAAAGAGATGGGGTGCCTGGGTGGCTCTGTCAGGTAAGCGTCCGACTTTTGATTTTGGCTCACATCACGATCTCAGGGTCCTAAGATTAAGTGCCACTCTGGATTTCTCTTTCTCTCTCCCTCTGCCCCTTGCCCCGTACCCCTGCACTTGCTCTCTCTCTCTCTCTCTCTCAAATAAATAAATAAATGTTTTTAAAAAAAAAACCAAAGGAGAGACTATGAAGACTCTGGGATCCGAGGTTTGTGATTACAGGTCTGTGTGAATGAAGAGTCTAAGCTTAGGTATATACAAGGCAAGGTACTTTCCCACTAAGACAGGAAAGACTGCAAAGAAGATATTTTATGATAAAAGAATCGACTGGGCTAGTCATTTGGGACTAGCTTTCCCAAACGTTTCATTTACTCATTCTTTAAATAGAGTTCATGGTGCACCTGCTCTCTGCCAAGTGTGCTAGGTGTGGATTGCATGCAGTGAACAGGAAATAAACCCGCTCTCACAGATCCCTTACGTTCCAGGGAGGGAAACAAAGACACAGAAGGATTAATCTTCTGGAAATCGTAAATGCTATGGAGAGATGGTTAAAGGAAGAGAAGACTGAGTGGGAGTATTTGCAGGAGGGAGAGGGCCAGATGCGGTGAGGAGAAAAGGACTCTGATCTGATGTTTGAAGTTCAGCTAGAGGACGGTCTAGGACAAGAGTGATCCTGGGCGGTACCAGCAGGGGTGTGCCTTAAGGCAGCAGCCGGGTCCTCAGGTTCTGCAGAATCACCGAGGCCCAAGTTTCCTACATTTAAAAGCATATATAGACATAGCATCTATATATAGATAATAGATGTGTATTCTTTTGAATATAAGGTTGCCTGTGTGCATCTGTTGTCGGGAGCCTTTAAAATAATTAGTTGTATAGGCAAGTATGCTCAATTTCTATTTTAATTTCTTCTTTTTTTTTTTTTTGTTTTTTAGCTTCATGGGCATGTCTTAACTGTAACAGCTATATTAGGAACATGTTAAATTGTTTATTATATAGTCAAAAAGAAAATGTGAATGTGCAATTATCTGGGAAGTTTCATATCACTCATATTAACTTTGGAAAAATAATTTTAGTTGCCTACATTATCTGTGCTGTCTCTGCAAATAAGAGTTTCTCAAGCTTTTATGGCACAAAATATTCTATGGAGCAAAAGATTTAGTCACCGGGCTATTTCTATCCTTGATCCCCTCAAACAAAAACAAACAAAAAAACCACCCTCAAACAAAAGAAAATAAAACACATGTTAAATATCTGTATAAATAAGTCAAATAAAAGAACCAAAATAACATCTATTGCAATAGAATGAATACGAATATCATCTGTTTGAAATAAACTGCAATTTCATCCTACGCAAATTACGTTAGTCACAACAATATTATTCTGTGTCTCAGAGTTATATGCATTAAAAAATAAAAACAGTCTCAGAGCTTATTAAAGGAAATGTAGTTGTGTTATATTCATAAAGGGTTAGAAATACATAAGATCTGGCCCCATTTCAATTAGTGCTGTTGTATATATACTTTGCTGGTGCCCATGGTGGGGATAGAAGACACATTCCTCAATCTGAATGCACTCAGGTAGAGAAAATTAAATGTACAACTCTTTAAGGTGTGTTTGGATTAGCTCCAATAACGAATATAAACCTGAACTCTATAGAAGATAGTGATTATATAGGAATAAAGATGAGCATATTAAGCCTTTCCAAATACTTTAGTCTGTGGATTAATTTTCCAATTTGATACGAGGATATGAACTGAAGAAAGTCCAGACTATAAAATGCTTCACTATTTATATTTACCAGAGCTTAATTGGCATAATTCAGTCAGTATCTAAAAAGAGAAAATGAGAGGAAACAATTGTTGATCTAACCATCAACACCAAAACCAGAAAGCTATCAAGTGACATATTTTTCAATGAACTGTTAGAAAATATAGAGCATATAGAACTGTAAGAATTAATTTACTCAATGATGAGATTGAACGTGTTTTCCAATGGATAAGCGAAAGCACATTTTTGATGCTTTTCCTTCCATTTTTATTCTTTTATGTAATACATTTAAAACTTTCAGAATGTGTTTCCTTTTCAGTTAGTTCCTAATGTTAGCCAAGAGATTCTCAATAGCAATTCAAAATAGAAGAACATTTAAATCTAGAAATATTCTTTTGGGCGTCAGAACCTTTGCCTTTCAGGGAGAAAGGCTGTTTTCTAATTAGCCAGTGACAAGTCTACCTGCTCTTCCATCATCAGACATATATCTGTTTAGTGGGAAAGTTATCTTAGGTTTATGATCATTTAATCGTACGATTCATTTTCAAGCGGAATGAGTCAGAAACTTGCGTGACCTGATGTTTAGTGAAGGACTAACATAGATTATCTATATTGGATTAGAAACCTCTTCAAACATTTATAGACTACAGGATTGTAAATATATTACTTATATTTCCTTGGGTTTTTTTTTTTATAACAGGAAACTATTTAAACATTAATTGGAACCTTTTCATTGACTCTCTTTGGAGAGACTGCGTTCTAATCCTAGATTAGCAGAGTATTTTTAATACTTCAGCTTGTGCTCCGCAGAGGTGGGAAGGAGAGTCTATAGCACATAATTATTCCTCCCTTCCACTGTGTAATAAGCTGGCCATGATGATTTTTAATACCTCAGAGTGCTCCACGACTTCTGAATGTCCTAGCTTTACTATTGCTGTGTCTTCTACTGGAAACATCATGCCATCGTATTTATTTGGATGCCAAAGATTCAGTCTACTGCTTTGCTAAATTTTGTCCCAGCTCACGACATGGAATATGTTTTATGAAAGATTTTAATTAGAGTATTTATAGATAATGTAATTAAATAATCCTATCCAACTTAATTCTGAAATTAACTCCTTGGTGAGGCTAAGGTTTAAATCGGCTAAGTTTAGACAGTTCTATGGGGACAAATTAGAAAATTTCCTTTTCACAGTCATAAAGCGTTTTTTGTGTTGATTACCAAAAATAACAAAATGGGAAAGTGCATTAGAAGTCGTTGCGAGCAGGCTTTGCTAAACCTGGATTTTCAGAACACAGTGGCACTTTCGATGACTTAGGTGTTTTCACATACAATCCTTTTAAACCATCAACTCAGTATGTGTTGTATGCATACATAAATATATGTATATATGTCAGTATGTGTGTGTGGGTGGGTGGGTGGGTGGGTGTGTACATTGGCTTTGAAGTCAAATCAGTGATGGGGAAAGCCAAGTCAAAATGCTTGGAACAGTTTTAAGACCATCAATTATCGTTATATGGGCTGCATCACACAAACAGAAATACTCCCATTAGTATATGCCAAGTACTTCTTTTATCCTCAATTTACATGGAAATCCCATATCTAACTACAGAGAAATAACGTTTCCTGGGAAAGGGTAGTACACTTTCCCATTGTCTAACACTGCTAGTACTTAAACGAATCTGACACTATGGAGCAGTTCATGACTGAGCTGAGTTGCTTTTGTGCAGTAAGACTTGGTTCTATAACAAAAACAAATCCTCGGTTACTTGTGTTGTCCCACTTAATTATTATTGAATGAAAACTCTTATTAAAAGAAGGCCCTTTAAAAGGAATATTCCTAGGATAACACAAACTACATGATCAAATCTTAATGTAAATTTATTTGATTTATTTATTTATTTTTAAAGATTTTTTTTTTTAATTTATTTTTGACAGAGAGAAAGAGTGTACAAACAGGGGAAGCAGCAGAGGGAGAGGGAGAAGCAGGCTCCCCGCAGAGCAGGGAGCCCGATGCGGGACTCGATCCCAGGACCCTGGGATCATGACCTGAGCTGAAGGCAGACGCTTAACCGTCTGAGCCACCCAGTGCCCCTTGATGTAAATTTAGAAGAAAGGAAGGCTCTATCATGAAGAGATGTATCGGAAAATGTTTTCACCTGTCATTGTACACAATTTCAGGGTGTTTGGAGAGATTCTGATGAAAGTGTATTGCTCATCTTTGGAAGTTCAATTCCCTCTCTTCAAAGAAAGTCAGTGGATTATTTTATAGATTACTTGATAGGAATGAAATGTAATTCAGTGCCACAGAAAAGCAACAGCAGAATATTTGTAATTACTGCACAGTGTGTATATTACTGTTATGGCTGCCCTTAGGGGCTAGCATGTGAAGTACAAAGGGAAGAGAATCCTGTGTCACATCTTAGTGTGATTTGAGGATTCAGTGAACTACCACACTTGTATTTGACTCTCAATATCTGTTTATTTTCTTAATCAAAAACGTCAGCCATTGTTTGGAGTAATTATTATGAAATGCACCATGAGCCAAACTGCAAATCATTCATAGTAATTTCTTTTGGAGTGAAAAAAGTAATTTTGTCTCTTAATGATGAACATTAGTGTTGCATGTTTCACTTAATTGTTTGTATTTAGTAACAATTTTTGAAGCATTAAAAAAAGCTAACGGGCTAAGAAAAAAGAGAAGGGAAGTGAATGCAGCACTGTATGCAAGTAGATGATTTGGTTCCTAGCGTATGGTTTTCACTCTGAGGGTCCAACCCCTGTGTCCCATCTGAGAACCCACCACTAGGAACCCACATCTAAAGATCCAGCCCTTCTTCCTGAAGTCAATACCTAAAAGCGTTGTTTACACTTGGAAGATAATAAGTATTCTGTTAACCTTATCTTGAAATGAAAAAAGAAACCTTTTTTTTTTTTTTAAGTTCACACATCTCATAGATTTTCTATATCATGTTTTCCACTCATGGCCAGTGTCCTCCTAAGATAAAATTTTCTTTTGTTCTGAAATTCATGGGATAAAATTGCTTGAACAAGTGATATTTGAAGGTTCTGATGAATGTTTCACAAGAAGCAAAAATGTCCATATCTGATTGTCACTGGGGGTTGGGTGAGTCATCTTCAAATTATTTAATATGAAATATGATCAAGTCAATTACTTAAAGTACAGCCTACAGATATTCCTGAAATCGCTATCCTGTATTTTTTAAAAGGAATTAAATATTTACTTTTAATATGTATTCTAAAACAAAATATTTTACTACCTTGAAGAGATGCAAGATTTTGATTTGGATTTTTAGGTATAAGAAGGGTTTTTCTGCCTGGATTTTTAAAGGTTTATATAAGTATACCCTTGTTCTTCTACATTTCATGCACAATCTTTGTGCATTTCTAATTACAAGACATCATTTCATTGGATAGTTTCAGCCTTTTACAGCATTTTGTTTTTGTTTTTGAAATATGTTGTGGTTGCGTCCTCTCTAAAATGCATTAATGCAATTTCATTTAAACTTCAGATCATCCAATTATCAGAATAGCACTATGTAGACAACACACGAAGGAATGAGTCATTCACCCATTCCCCCTCTTTTGTTTCCTTTCCTGATTGAAGGGTTCAATAAATTGCTTTGGCTCATAATGACTATGAAAGTCACATACTATTTTTATCCATTCAGTTGGATTTTAAATACAGCATGTGGACCCATCATTCTGTCATGGGCAGAAGCTCTAGAAATTCTTGACAGCTTATAATCTTCCTTGTTCATATTCACAAGTGAAAATGATTATACTTAAAAGCAGGAACTTTACACACTAATTTTTGAATCAACTTTGAGAAAGGCAACCACCCTATGAAAATCGGTGCACTCTTTCGCTTTTGAGAAAGTTCTTATCTCAGAGAACAAAGCATTCAGGGTTTAAGAATTAAATTTATTACCAGTTTGCTATAATTTAAAGAATAAAATATATGAAATCTAATTATTTGTGATAACACTTGATTTACTTAGATGTAAATGTGCTAAGATTAAAGTTGAGTCAAACATTTGGGAGTCTATTTGGTAGAAAACATTATTTCCACATTAGGAGAGTACAAAATCCTAGCCCACTCAATCTAATTTAATTGCACCAGGCTCTCTCACTGTTTATCCATTAACTCTAGTATGTATTTTTCCAGCACTTTTTACTACCTGAAATCATATATCTTTTTTTGTTTACTTCTAGAAATCTATTTCACCCATTAGAATAGAAATTACAAAAGTATGTATACTTCCTTAAAATCTTTAAAAAAAAAAAGATATTAAAAAAAAAAAAAGGGGTGCCTGGGTGGCTCAGTTGGTTAAGCGACTGCCTTTGGCTCAGGTCATGATCCTGGAGTCCCGGGATCGAGTCCCGCATCGGGCTCCCTACTCAGCAGGGAGTCTGCTTCTCCCTCTGACCTTACCCCCTCTCATGTTCTCTCTGTCATTCTCTCTCTCTCTCACTCTCAAATAAATAAAATCTTTAAAAAAAAAAAGATATATTTACAAAAGTATGTATACTTCTTGTAACTCTGCAGTCTTTAGCCCTAGACTAGTACATGTCACATCAAGAACTATGGTGTCTCAAGGGGTGCCTGGGTAGCTCAGTTGGTTAAGCATCTGACTCTTGATTTAGCTTAGGTCTTGATCTCAGGGTCGTGAATTCAAGCCCTGTGTTGGGCTCCATGCTGGGCATGGAACCAACTTAAAAAAAAAAAAAAAAAAGAACTATGGTGTCCCAGTAAAGAGCTGATAAATGACTGACTGAATGAATGAAAAAAACCATTACTTAGTTTATTTAGTAGGAATGTCCATTTTGCTACCAAGTACTTTCCCTATGTAACATCTATGACTGAAGGTTTTAAAATCGTCACTGTAGGACTTCACCACGGATCTTCATGTCAGTATATTTTCTTATGCCTATTTGCTTTGTCTAATTATTCCTTAGTGGTTCCATATATATATGAATCTTTCTTCTCAACCAGAATGTAAAAATGCCGAAGGCAGGAACTTGCAAATATCTTCATCTTATGAGTTCTGTAATGTCTGACAGAGATTAGATACTCAATAATTGGTGTGTGTTTGGATACAAGTTAGTTGTCAAATGATGGTTGTTGAATAAATGCATAACTTCAATAATTACCTGTCAGCTCACAAATAAAGTAATATTCTCTCTGTGTGTATGTATGTGTGGTATGTATTTTATACATATATATTCATTTATAAAAAAATATATATTTGTTTTTATTTCCTCTTTATATATTTTTCTTTATTTCCTCTCCATCTGTATAATAAAGGAGTTAAAATAGATGCTTCCTAAACCCCTTTCAATTTTTCCCATCATGTATTTATGTAATTCTGTAGAGAGACGTTGCTCTCTACCATCTCTGCTCCCTCACCTGAAAATCAGAGACGTTGCTCTCTACCATCTCTGCTCCCTCACCTGAAAATCAGAGACGTTGCTCTCTACCATCTCTGCTCCCTCACCTGAAAATCAGAGACATTGCTCTCTACCATGGCAATAGGCAGCTTTGTAGCCCTGTGACCTCTGCACACTCAGAAGGGTTAAATGCTTGGTTAAATGCTCTGCCGTCACTGTTTGAAATTCTTAATACTTTCTGAGCAGTAGGCTTTGCATTTTCATTTTGTACCAGGCCCTGCAAGTTAAGCAGTCTTTCCCTCAGCAGGATGTTTGAAAAGATTAATTTTAATTAAAGAATATAATATTACAAAATATTTAGAGTGGTACTTGATTAACAATATATTCTCTCTTCCCAGTCATTTTCCTTTTTATTTCCTAAAATGTATAGGTTTGTGTATTTCTGTAGAATATTCAATAATCCAATGACCAATAATGGTGTAAAATAATAATCATGGACTGTATATAATTCATTGCTCAATGATTGGATAGCATTCAATGTGGGAAAACAGCATTCGTGTATAATTCAGTTAGGTACTTAAGAGTTTTGCAAAGGACCAGTTTTTTCCTTATTGTCTGTTGTTAAAGGAACTGCAGAGAAACAATATCAACTTTCCTTTCTTAGGGTAATGACTAGTCTTAACCTTTCCCGTTGAACCATTCTTTCTGTTTTCTATTCTATTTCTGTATTCATATTCTATATTATATAAAGTTATATAATTATATATTGTATATTTAAAAATTCATATAAAATACATGGCTGATATAACATGATACCACAAACACAACCAGTAATATCCAGGTGTCTCTCTTTTCCATGTTAAAATAACTTCTAAAATGGAAATAAATATAAATAAAATAAATAGTTTAAGCAAATAAAAGTTTCAATTAAGGAAACCAAAATTAAAAGAAGGCAATTACAAATGAAGTGATAAATATAAAGAAATGAAACCAAGATTTTAAGGTCTATACTAGCTATGTAATGAATAAAATAGAACAAACATAAGAAAAATGAATCCAGAGTAAGAAATATGAAGTGTCAAAACTATAAGTAAGTAATTAGAATACTATAAAAATCCTGGAGATTTTTGCAATGAAAGACAGCTTACAGCAAAGTCCAAGGCTTCCCATAGTCTGTGTAGGACTCTGAACCCAGGGCTTTAGATATCTCATGGGCTCCGGATGTTATCAGCCTCTCATGGCTTCAGAGTCTGGCCAAGGATTCCTAGGAGCGGCGCTCCTCCCTGTGTGTGGCTAAGGGTGTGGGATGTTGGTTGGGTTGGCCCATGGGTTCTCACTTGGGAATCACATGTTCAGCACTTATTCTGCCTTTGCAGTGAGAAGTGCTATAACTTCTTGATAAACAACAAGGTTTTTTTTTCTCCTCTTCCTGTAATTGTAACCCGGTAATCATCCAGATTGGCCCATGCAATGTTAGCTTCCTTTCAAAATTAGGATCAACATCTAGATTTCTGGGAACTCTTGAAAAAGCAGAAGATCTGGCACAATTGGCCCAGATCCTTGACTGGCCACATCACTTCAGCCAAGAATAGCTGTATGGAAGGTTACGTGCCTTCCCCTTTGACCCTGATTCTCCGTGTTGCTTCCTCACCTGGACCTTAATGGCTTAACTTCCTACTTGCTTAGTACAGTCAAGAGAATAAAATATTTACTCTGCTCCTTCACTCACTGAATTTATAGGCTTGGTCACTGCAGATACCTGAGTTTGTCCTTTCCCCACCAGAGTGCAAAATAATGGACTTTTATGTGTAAACTAGAAGGAGATGGTTAGGTTTAACTCTGTTCATTTCATTGCATTTGGAGGCTGCATGATATTCACGGACGGGACAAGGAGATTAGATAATGGAAGTAGCGTCTGATATTTACTACCGACAATAGTAATAGCAAGCACTTGCGATATATATTGATACTGATATGGCATCAAAAGTATTAAGTAGAATATTCTCAGATTCCCAACTACTCTATACCCACAATGAGATTACATCAGAAAAAATACAATTTACCAGCCCACATCGAAAAGACCATTTCAAACCCAAATCTGCCAGAAATATTCAAATTTGTCTTTTAGGGATTCAACATTTGCTTAGAAATCAAAGTCATGTTTGTATATAAATTGGTAGAAGTGGGGAAACACAACGTAATAGTTTATGAAAGGCTCAGTTACTGTTATATGTTCTGTATATCCTCCTGATTATAATACCAGTTTACTCTATGTGGTTTTTTCCCCATCCTGAATTAACCATGCCTCAGATTTTCTGCTTAATAAAAATCTAGTAACTCTTTTTCAGATGAGTAATAAGTATTTACTCATTTATGTAGATAAGCAATTGACAAAGGAACAAACTAGATGATGTGAAATACCTGATGAAAATATTAGACTGTATAAATAAGGATTTCTGAATCATGTGATACACTAAGCACTAGATTCTGGGAGAGAATATTTAGTCAGTTGTAGAGGGAAGGATATTAAATAGAACAAAATAGTGATCAAGACAGAGAGGACAGAGGGAAAACAGAGATGAGGTAGTTAAATGAGTATTTGGATAATTGCATCAGTCAGGAATAAATTTTGGCTCTGATTAACAGATACCCTTCCTCCCAATCAAATGGTAGCTTAACCAAATTTCGGAGGAGGTCTCATTTTAAAGAAGTCTGAAGGTAGGCAGTGTTGGGATAGTAGGACAACTCTACAATGTCAACAGGGGTCCAGGCTTGCTTTGGTTCTGTGATTCTCCACCCTTGTCCTCACGCTCTCAGGGTATTTGTTGAAATTCCAGAAATTATATCTGTGTCTCAGGGTGAAGGTAAAATCCCAAGGGCAAAAAAAGTTGTCAACTAACTTTTTTAAAGGAGCTTTCTCAGGAGCCTACACAGTGGGTCCTGCTTATATATCCTTCTATTATATCTCATTGGCTTGTATCTCTTTAGGAAGGAGGCTAGCCATGCCTAGCTAAAAGTGAGCTTTGGAATAGAGCTTTTTATTTGGGCATCTTGCAAATGTGAATAAAATAGGAGTTTTGTCAATAAGAAATTTTTAGGGGATCATGTTACATTTCTCTCATGCAGGAAAATTAAGTAGAGTAGTACCTTGATGCATAGGTAGAATTTGCAGGCTCTTTGCAAGAACTTTATCTAGTTTCAGCCTGGCAGTAGCCATGTGAGTGAGTCAGAACGTCTAGACATAGGCCCTTAGAGAGGAAGCTCAGGGCTGGGTTGTAGCATGGCTGCCTCAAGATACGGACCCTGGGACTGCCTCATGCAGGAGGGACACGTGGTCTTTTCTGACATGTGTATAAGCACGTTGAATTTTGACAAGTGAGTTTTGCTAGTGAATCTTTGATTTTCCATATTTAATTTCCTGGAAGTTTCATTTTTTTTTTTTAATTAAGTGGGAGGAAAGTTTAGCATGCCACTCTTGATGTTACCCACTTCTCTTTTCCTCCAACTGCACCTCTCATCCACCTGACTCCAGGGGCAGGGTCTAATTTTGCTGCAGGAGCAACATAATGCTGTTCTTCCTAATGAAAGCAGCTAATAATGATTAATGCCAGTGAGTGTGTGCTCAGTGGGAGGGACAGAGCTGCTGGATACTGTCCTCAGCTGTCCATTAGGTTAATGTGTTTCCATTGGCTTTAACCCTCCATTTCCTTAACTCTACAATAGTGTGAACTTTAAACACACTGTATTGAGAATAACATGCCTTTTGTTGTAGGGCACCAATTTTGCATGTATTCTACCACTCCACTGAGTGTTTCGATGAACAAAGGACTATTATGGTAATTGGTATAATTACTTTCCCTAGTGGGAGTTCAGTAGAAAAAAATAATGTTATTCTTAATATGAAAAAGCCTAGATATTACATGAAAAATACAAATTACATGAAAAAAATTGGTCAAAGGACTTAACTTACCCAAGGGGAAAAATAAACTTAATAAAAAGTGTAAATGTAGAAGTTCCTTTGAATTGGAAATTTGAACCTTTTTACATGTAAATTAGAAGAATGTTTTTTATGATACCCAGTGTTGATATGGCTTCATTTTGAGACTAGGCTCTGGCCTAAAGGTTCTTAGGGTAATTTGCCAATGTGCATTAAAGAGCCTTAAAAATCTATGCCCCTTGACCCAGTAGTTTTATTTCAAAGAATTTACCTATGCAAATACCCCCAAATGCCAAGATGTGTATATATGAAAATAGTCCTTGCATTTTTATTTCAGTAGTGGAAAAAGAAAAATAACCTAAATATTGAATAATAGGATTAGATGGTTAAATGCAGTAGAATTCAGAGCCACACTAAAAATATAGCTTTCAAAGGATAATTAATTGAAAGACATGACCAATGGCCATGGTATAATAGTAAAATAAGCAAGTTTCAAAATACATTCTTAAGCTTTATAATATTATATATGTAATCTGTTTAAAAGAATAGAAACAAATAAATAAATAAACAAATAGAAACAAATAGGCCAAAAAATGTAACAGTGGTCAATTCTGAGTGGTGAACTTATAAGTTATTACTATTTTTATTTTTCAAATGTATGTTCATTCAAAAATTAAAATATGATTAAATATCATGGTTTGCATGATGTTTATTATTCACTGAATTATTGCAAGGCAATTTCTAGAACCACTGATAGAAAAAATGCCACATGATTTTGAGAATAGTTTTTTAAATCTCTATTTGCCAAAGTTATAAAAATCAATTAATGTCAAGCAAGTGTTTCAGTAGTAATGGAAATTGTTACCTAATTTAATATTTTCCATTTTCAAAATCCTCTATGATGAAAAAAATTAATGTTTGTCTATAATTTATTTGTAATAAAATAGATATTGTGTGTGGCAAAAATTCATTGTATTTTAAAAATTAATAAGTAGTTTTATTTCTCACAGTGATGAAATGGTTTTAATAGACCAATGCTGTGGCCAAAGATAATAGGAAAAGCTGGATAAATACCCCAGAAAGTCTATTTAAGGAATTGGAATACTTTTGAAATAATCAAGGTTTGAGAAGCTGAGATCTCAAAGAAAAGGGAAGCTAATTTAGATGCTAACCTGGTATTCTTGTTTGCTGATTTTTACCTTGTACAGGGAAGGAGGGTGAGAAGCCAGCAGAGGGTTTGGATATAAGAAGGCAGAACTTTCTGGAATCTTAAAAGGATGGATACAAAATACCTAAGATTGAAGCTGCCAAGACCACCAGGACTTGAGGGGTCAAAACCTTGGCGATAAGGGAGATGCAGAAAAGTGAGCCAAACACTCCACCCTAGTTTTCTTTCCAAGGAACTTGCCAATTCATGAGCAGTGAAAGATTAGAGACTAAGAAGCCAAGAAGAAAGTGACTAACAAGCTGATTAGAACTTCAGGGAATCATGGTGCTTTGGGGGACAAATCTTGTATTTCAGGATCCACTGGGAACATGGATCCCATGTCCTCATAGAAACCTGGAAGTGTTGTTGAATCAGAGACAGATCAAGCCTAGCAAAGATTACAGTGCAATTGGACTCAACTCAGTCCCTAATTGGGGTGGGGAGATCTACCTGTAATGTTGATGCCTGCTAGAGAATAAGATAAATTATCTCAGGAGAAATATTACACAGTTCTGAGCCTCTTCAGTGTCCCATATACTCAGTAAAAATATGTCCATGCAAACAAAACAAGCAAAAACCAGTTAGGACCATTTGGGAATGTAGACAATAGTAACAGACCCATAGGTGACACTGAAATAGCAGGTATATGTGATCTGTGTTTAAGAAGAGAGATGACAAGATGTAGAATTTCAACATATATTTAGAATCAATATAGGAATACAGTTACTAATAGCAAGAGCTCAAATGGTAGACTGAACAGCAGGCTGGGCATAACCAAAGAGAGGATTAGTCAAAAAGAATGAAAGACATGTATTTAAGGGTGAAATGTTTAAACCTTGTTCCCTGAGATTGGGAAGAAAACAGGATGCCTGATACAACCACTTCTGTTCATCATTGTTTTGGTGAACCTAGTCAGTATATAAGGGAAAGAAAATTATAAAAAGACATAAGGGATGGAAAAGAAAGAAAACCATCATTCAGCAGTGACATGAATATGAATATATATATAGCAATATCTATATATTGCCAAAAGAATTTCAGGAAAACCATTAAAATTATTAAATAAATTTGGAAAGTTCCTAGAAAACAAGAATATAAGAAAAAAATCAGTTGTATAATTTTATTCCAGCAACAATGGTAGATACAAAAAGATATATTCCATACGATCCATTTACACAAATTTCAAAAAACTGATCCATAGTAATAGTAGCTAGATTAGTGGTTATGTTTGGGGGCTAATGAGGGAGGAATATCCGGAATTGTAAGTAATGTTTTATTTCTTCATTTGGGTATGACTTGGGTCTGTTCACTTTATTCATTGAGCCATACATTGATGATTTGTTCACTTTTCTGTATGTATATTATAATGACTCTGGAATTAATACACAACAAATATGAGACACCTACATAAAATTTTAAAGATTGAAAAGAAGAGCCATAATTAAAGCTATGGTTAACACATCTTTTTAATAAAGAGGAGTATATGTATGAATCGAAAAAATGGATAATTTTAGTTTTAGAATCTTGTTGGCTTTTGAACATCTGCTCACTTTTGTTGTTCACAGGCTTTTAATTTTTATTGAAATTCAAATGTGAAAACACATCTGTTTCTGTGACTCATATTTTTATGGTGAATTCTGAAATGAGACAATTGTTGTGAACCAAGAAATCACTCAAAACACAAGCGATGTGCCTTCATATTATTTATGGGAAAGAAGCACACAATAAAGTCCTGAAATCAGCAACTTGTATGCTGGCTTGTTTACATGATAATTTATATTAAATATTTACTTTTCTACTCGTATATTTCCTTGTTTCTCATTTAGAGCATAAGACCGATGTAAGTAGGGTCCCTAAATAAAAGTGAAAAAAAAATGAAAGCAGGAAGAGCTGGGTTATCTTTTGAATTAGAAATAGATTTTTTAATAGTTTAATATATTGGCCTTGTGGATGATAACATTTCCTGTGGGAATTTTATACTTGTTTGGACATTCTCCTTTCCAGGCCAGTGAAGAGATGTCCAATCCCCTGCACACCACGGTCGTAACCTTAGCACGGATCGTGGTCTCTCAGTGGGTCGCTCTAAGAACCTGCCACTTGTCCTCTGATACTTGTCTCGTGCATTTTGATTTACGTGTTCTCCACACCGCTGTCAAGGCCGTCTTGCCAGAGTCCCAGTTTCATTTTCTAATTTTCCAGCTTGAAGTGTATGAAGCCTTGAGGAAAAGTCCAGACTCCTTTCCTCTCCCGCACCGGCTTACGCTGACTCTAGAACTCACTGCAGATGCCACTTTTTCTAAGAAGCCACTCCGATCTCTGCCTTTGCCACATACTTACCATTCTGTGCTGGAAAGGGTAGGTTTCTTGGTCTGCTCAGCCCAGTGAAGTGTGAGATGCCTGAGGAGTAGAGCGAGGAGATGCGAAAGCGAGAGCTTGGGAGTTGCCGCTGGCTGTTTTCCTAAAAGTGCAGGGCTCTCTTGGGTTCACAGCGCTGGTGGGCCTCGGGGTTCTCATCGGATCCTCACATACCCGGGATGTTTGTGATTCAAGTAAATACAATTGATGCCTCACACCATGGTTTTATGTTTTGTCAGATATATGCTAACAGCATTAGACATGTGCCTTATTTTCTTTAAGAAGAAGCCATAGTGTGGTGGAGGGATCAGTGAAATAAATAAAGGGATTTAAGAGGCACAGACTTCTAGTTATAAAATAAATAAGTCTTGGAGATAAGTACAGCATAGGGAATACACTGTAACATTGTAATAACATTGTAATGACATTGTACGGTGACAGATGGTGCTTATCGTGATGAGCACTAAGTATTGTTGAGTCAGTGCGTTGTACACCCGAAACTAGTACCATGTCGCACGCCCTGATGCTTCAATAAAGAAAAAAAAAGTGTAGAATGAATAGGTTAGTCTGTTTCTAAAATGAGCAAAGTGATTTGCGAGCGTGTTTTTAAGGACATGGGATAAAGCTTTTTTCCTGTACCTGATAGGAGGTACTTGGGCATTTGGGTTAGATGTTTCTCCAACACCTCCCTTTGCATTGAGAGTGATTTTTATATCATGACCCTTATTTCATTTTGAAAAACAAGAAATACGTTTTATGTTGATCCTATTAATTACTTATTTGGGGCATTTGTGCAAAATAAAGAATAGGTATAACCTAGTGATTTAAAATATATGTTTTTGGGGAAGCCAGATATTGGACTGAATGCTGGCTTCACAATTTATCAACTGCATGACTTTGAGTAAATTACCTAAACCCTCTAAGTCATGTGCCTCGCTTGCTCAAAGGGGACACAATCAGGGCCTTATTCCGTGGGGTCTGGGTGGAAAAGAAACAGTGGGCAGAGAGTATTTAGTACAATTCCAGGAATCTGGTCACATGGTTGCAGTCACAAAACTCCTGCAGAGTAGGACTGTTTTCTTGCAGATATGGAGTCTCAGGACATTTTCAGCAATTTCAGTCCCAGAACTGATATGTGGGAAAAAACCATTTGTCTGAAGTCAATGAAGGTCTCAGTGAATGCCCACTCCCCTCCGACTGCTTTGTTATAATTATTTAAACATATCAACTTCTAGATAGAAAAAAATGGGAGAAGGTTCAGGAAGTGTTCCCTGGGAAACACGTAGAATGTATAAGAAGGAAATGGGCATTCCGAAATTGCCACTTTGATTGGTGGCATACAAAAGATGTTGGTTTATTCGATCTCTCTATGTTCTTACGTGGGAGGAATGGACATGTTGCAAAAAGCAGTTGTTAGACACGCATATTTCAATGTAATGAACAGCGAGGTGGTAGACAAGATAAATTTAGTCAAATTAATGCACTAATAATTTATCCTCAGAAAAAGCACATCCCAGTTATAATTCTCCTCCTGTTCCTACAACTGCGATTAAACATTGATAAAGCAGAAAAGCCACAGAACTGGAATCGAGAGCCATCTGATGTATCAGGGAAGGAAGCATTGAAATTTTTAAGTTCCTCTCTCCTCTGCTTCTTAATTAATATTTCTGTATCTGTAAACTCAAATTTCCCTTTCCCTTTCTATGAAACTGATCAGTAGATCTTATCTCTCTACCTACATTTAAAACATCCACTTCTACCTCTAAAATTCATTTGCTTCTCCATTGTCAAATCAGATGGTCACAACCTCTGACGAATGTGCCACATTGTGGGATGAGAGCTGACGGGTTTGGTGGTGGTTCTTGGTACGGTGGCCATGCCTTTCCCCATCGATTGCCACAGTGATAATTGACAATGTCCTTAAGATAAGCAGTTGGAAGGCTTCCTATCCAGAAAATGTGATGTATATTCACCGAGGAATGTAAGGATCACCAGCTTAATACCCTACTTTTCAGAATGTACTCATATTCTAATTTGTGTGTAATAGTTAGCATTTTCCTTTCCTTGATGGAGAACTAACCCTCAACCTTATTGAATATGTTCTTTGAGCAGCTTAATATTTTTATTGCAGCTCCAAGTCTACATAATCTATTTTCACATCCTCCTTATTTACTCCCCCCCCCTTTTTTTGTCAATAAAATACATCTTAGACATACATTCAGGCTACTCGTTAGCTCAGATAGTGTTGCTTAGGTTATGTTTCTAGTGTTGCTGCTGGTGGAAAACGAGCCTAAGTGCAGAAAGGAAAGTGCCTTGTCTTGGCCTTAAACATAATAATGAAGCTGATATATATTGCCCATGGCTTTTGAACTTTGCATATGAATATAATTGATACATATTTTATTGTGTCAAATCAGTGAGCTTCTAAAATTATGCTTAGCCTGGTATATCTTCAGTTTTTAATTCAAATTGCATGAACATTTACCATTTTGTTTCTTTATAAAATTATTTATTAGTAACATTTCATTTAATTCATTGTTTTAGGCTTTTATCAAATGTGCCTCCGGTCTGCTGATCTGACGATATACTGACCCTGGCTAAACAGCTTAATTGAACGCATATACCAAGTCTACAAACAAAGTTTAACACATACACCGAGGGTGTGGTTCTATCTTCCTTCTCACCTGCTCATCACACATAAAGTAAAAATTGTGAAAAAACAACTTATGATACATTCTTCTCCCCGTTTGCATGTTACTTATGGGTCCCTTTCTTTCACTTTGATTTGTTTTATTATATAGGACTCCCCTTACACATTCGCTAAATTTACCCAAACCATACTAGTGGTTTTCTTTACAGTTACAAAATATTTTGAGGTCCGTTTAGTTTCTGGGGAAATTGGAATTCATACTGGAGGGTATCTTTCTCCTCCTTAGGGCCATCAATCTTCATAGAATGCTCAGTTAGATTTAGATTTTGGACATTCTCCCCCCATGTTCTGTACAGTACCTAGAATGCTGTCCACATGTTTGAATATTAATGATTGTCTTGACAGATAATAAAGCAGAGTTCTCTATTAACTAATCTACACTAGAACAGTCCCGAGGGAAGGGAGCAAAGAGTTCCCCAGGCCCCTACATCTATCTCTTCTTATCTTTGGGGAGCATCAAGACACAGAAGCTCATTTGTGAGAGTTCAGGGGCAATTTTTAAAGAGTAGTGTAGAAAGATGATTTTTTTTTTCCTCTTAGAGATGGCCTACTTACTGTTTTAAGTGACTAAATCAGCGGTCTCTCTCCATTGGGAGTGAATGGCCAATTAGCCTAGCTTTAAGTAAATTAATCTACACTTGAAATTCTGTCAGCAGGGGGAATTCAAAGTGCCCAGCAGAGGTTTTGACTGGTACTAGATATAGCTGCTCCTTTAAGAAAAATAATACCATATTTTGGGATTAAGTCCAACCACAGTTTAGGTCATGAAAAGGCTACTGGAAGAATGATCTTAAGTAAAATGAATCCTTTCCAAAGTGCTCCTAACTAAAATGTTTATAATTTTAGATAAAATTATATTGCATTGTTTACTCATATATGTAAAAACAGGTGTAGATGACAGAATAGAAGGAAGTTCATTGCAGCATTAACAGTAATTACCCCCTGGAGCTGAGTTTAATGAGGATTTTACTGCCTTCCAGGTAGGTATTTTCTCATTATTTACATTGATCTTGTATTGCTTTATGATTAAGTATTGCTTTGATAATAATATATTTTAGACCATTTGAATTGTAACTTAAAAAGTAAAAGGCACTCAGTATTTTAATACATGTATATGTGTATATAGTACACACACACACATATATATAATATTTTTTTAAATCTTGATTTGAAATTAGGAAAGTGATTTTTTACATAGGGGCTAATGGGAGTATACATTAAAAAACTACGGTGAATGGGAGTCTTAGGTAGGGGCGTAGAAGTGATAATGACTTGCATAAGCACTGAATTCAAGATGCAAATAAGCAGCTGAAATTAAAAAATTATAAAACAGTCTTTAACACCGTGGAGCACATTTTAGATCAGTCAGTATCTGTTAGACTAGAGCCCTGCCAAGGTTCTATTTTAAACAATTTGGTGATACCTAAATCAAGCCTTAAGTAGTGATCGAATGCAGGGCTGAGGGAGTGGCAGGCAGTGCTTTTTAGAGGAGGTCTTAAAGGGTGAAGGTAGACTTGGGTGAAGTGATCTTCGGGTGAGCATGTATATGTCATCTGTATGTGTATGCATGAGCATAAATGCCAGCGTGTTTGCACTTCTTGGGGAGTGGTAAAAAAGGGATGGATAATGGAACTCAGCCTCAGGTGGGCTCTATCACGAATTAGATTAAGGAGGTCTGCCCTCACTTATTTTAGCAGCACTGTGAACATTTTGGGCTGGATGATTCTTCGTTATGGGGACTGTCCTGTTTAGCAGCATCCCCGGTCTCTACCCACTAAGATGCCAATAACACCTCCAGCCCATAATTACACCCAAAAATGTCTCCAGACATTTGTCCCTGGGGATAAGACACATTGCCCCATGTGCTTATAAGAAGTTAACTAATTTCTGGGGAAAAGACTGTCATCCAGGCTCTGTAACCTTTTCATATACAATTTATGACATTCAACCAAAGAAATAAGAAACAAAACTAAGGAAAGAAACAACAGGCAACAGAGACAGATGCATAAATGTCCCAGTTATTGGTTTATCAAATACAGGGATTAGAATAACAATAACAAAAATATTCACAAAAGAACGTGGCAAGATGGGTAATTAGACAATATCCAGTTTGTAGCACAGAGCTAAAAAAATTTGGTGTTTTTTTGTTGTTGTTGTTTGGTTTTGTTTTTGGGTTTTTTTGTTGTTTCTACTTTCACTCATGGTGGTTTGTTTCCGTGTGTGTGTGTGTGTGTGCATGTACTTGTCTTCAGTCATGTGTTTATACATGGTTTATCCTAAATTCTGAAAAATCTTGAAGCCTAAATTCAGAACACTTTTCTTCAGCAAAGATTTGTGTTAGGTTCTCCAGGATATGACTGATCTTGGGTCTCTTTATCCCCCTTTTCAGGGTACCTAGATTACTCAAGGAATCTCAAGTTCAACTTCTCTACTTTTTTTTGCTTAAAGTGCTAATACTTGCTTTGCATTTCTTGGAATATTACATTACTTCCCACAAGCCCAACAATAGAACAAACACTCTGTTATAGGTACAATATATTATATGCTGTTCATATTGCTGGGAACTAAGCCCATAAATCGTGTACTTCATTGTAATATATTTTTTGTGATGCTATTTCAAAAAGTGAAAATTAATTTTAAAAAGTCACATTTAAAATCACACCTCCCCACCAATAAATAAATAAAATTGAAAACTAAGTGGAGGAGAAACAGGAAACTAGACTTGGAAGAGAATAAGTTTCGAGTGTTTATTAACTATCCTTCCCACAAAGCAGTTGTCATTTTCTTGCGAAAGAAAAAAAAGGAATATGCAAATTAAAATTTCCAGTAGAATTAATGCAATATCTCATTACATAACACATCATGGGCAAGCAATCAATCCTTTGGACTCTCAGGCAATCAGATGTATTGAAGCCAAAGATGACTCAAGACAGAATTAATCAGGGTTCTTCCAGCACTCCTTTTTGTGTGATGTATCATTGTTTAAAGCATCTAATCACTTAGGCTTTATTTGTTCTCTTTTATTACCTCATTTCATTCCCTGAATAACTTTAGCAGTAGTGATGTTAACTATTATTGCTAGGACTGATTGAATAGTCTTATTTCTTTTGATACATCAGGTGAAAGCAAAAGTCATTTCACTGCAGAGCTGATATTGCAATTTCCTGTTACTTCAAAGAAGGCATTGCTTTCAAACAATGGCATGAATGTTTTTGACAATTAGCACTTACATGTGATTTTGTTTTGTTTTGTTTTTATTATCCTGTATTCACTTCTTTTATTTTATTGAAGATTTGAATGAGAGATTGAAGATTTAACTCATAATACGGGGGGATTCGAAGTAAGCTCAGTTTGTATTTCAAACAAATGACTATTTATCCTACATTTTCTATAGTCAGAGAGATGTGAAGGTTTGCATGAATGACCTGCATTTCAAATTTCTTTATTTCTTTATTTTCTGATTTTTTTTCCATTGCCGATATCAACAGGTAATCACATGTCATTTGAGTGTTCTTTTTTTTTTCAAAGCCCTCCTTCTCTTCCCCTTCCTTTAATTAAAAGCATATTTCCCTCTCTTCCTCCACACCATCTGTACACTACCCCTTTGATACTCTTATCAAAATTGAGTGATTCCACTTATTTGGTAGAGTCCCAGGAACATAGAGCACCCTCATTTGTTTGGCCATCATGCAATTTCTCTAGGCAGCCAAGTATAGCTGTGGAAGATTCTGTGGTCTCTCCTATGACTGACTAAGTATTTAATTATCTTGAAAGAGTGAAAAAGATGGTCAAGCAATTTTTTTTCTCATATCTTCCCACAGTCTCTGAACTGTTTCCATGACTTTTAACTACTGGTTTTTTTTTGGGGGGGCGGGGAGGTTGCCTTTACAGGCAATAATCATTAGGGCATAATTTGAGAATTTCCATATTTCCATAGATCTGGATCACTTATGGCTCCAGTAAGTTCCATCATTTGGAATTGTATTTCTATACTTAACTACATTTACTTCATAGCCAATGGTAGGAGGTCTTTATATTAGTTTCTCTAGAAAAGAAATTGAACTGAAGGGAGTCACAAGCAATTAGCTTTCTATTTGTGATGGAAGGCAACAATTTTAATATCTAAATATAAGTTGAATAAATTCATATGATTTTTATATGTGCATTGCATAGTAATATTCTTAGAGAAAAAAATGCAAGTAATGGGGCGCCTGGGTGGCTCGGTCGTTAAGCGTCTGCCTTCGGCTCAGGTCATGATCCCAGGGTGCTGGGATCGAGCCCCGCATCGGGCTCCCTGCTCGCCGGGAAGCCTGCTTCTCCCTCTCCCACTCCCCCTGCTTGTGTTCCCTCTCTCGCTGTCTCTCTCTGTCAAATAAATAAATAAAATCTTAAAAAAAAAAAAATGCAAGTAATACCATGGTAACTGCCATTAGAGTCTAAGAAATTACGCAGCCTGACCAGACATATTTGGAACATTTAACTGGAAAACAGTACTGATAGCTACAAATTGTTGAAGGTTTGTGAGTGAAATTCTATAGTGACACCTGAGACGCTTTTGAGATCATTTAGTCTAATAGCTTTGCATAGAGAACAAGAAACTGAATTTGTGAAAAGCCAAAGTGACTAATCGAGGCTAGATAAAACCCTTTATTGAAAAATCAACCTTTCCCAACTAAACTGTGATGTCACCTCTGTCATAAATCAGGTGGCCTTATATTTTACAGGTCTTTTTCCAGTGTTTTAATTTTGTTCCATTTTCTATTTGTCTAATTTTTTTATGAGCAAAATGCTCTTAAATACTGTAGCTTTATAGTATGTCTTAAAATCCAGCACTGTAAATTTCTCCACCCATTTTTCTTCTATAACAGTGCTTTGGCTATTTTCATCCCTTTGCATTTATATACCATTAATGATACCTGAATACTTAAGGATGCATTAAATCTATACATCAATTGTTGGAGAACTAACACTACTAAGATCGTAATTTATTAACCTGGCATGCCAGTCCTCCTATTTATATATTCTTTAATTTCACTTAGTAGCTTATAGTTTTCAATATAGAGGTCTTGACATCTTTTGCAAGTATTCCTATTTTATGTTTTTTTTTATGTTATTAATAATTAAACCCTTAAATAAATTTCAGGTCCTAAATGTTTTTGTTCCTTGTATATTAAAATGCAACTAAATTTTTAAATATTAACCATCTGTGTCTTACAACCTTGCTAAATTTACTTCTTAATTTTAATGGTTTATGTGTAGTTTTTTAAAAATGTTCTACTAACATAATCATGCCCTATGTGAATAACGACAATGGTATTTCATCCTCTCTTTATGATTTTTAATTCTTTTTCTTACCTTAGAGCACTACATAACATGTCTGTATGATATTGATTAGAAATAGAAATAGTGGACATTCTTGTCTTGCTCCCAATCTTCAGGAAAATGTTTTCAATATTTTACCTCTAAATGTCATGTTAGCTACAGATTTACTTTAGACTATCATCAAAATAAGAAATTATCTTTTATTCCCTTAATTATTTTGCATGTAGGAGCTTTGAATATTATCAAATATTTAATATGCATCTATTTAGATGATAATGTTTTTTCTATTAAGGTGATGAAATATTTTGATTGATTTTTAAATGTTAAACCAACTCCTTAATCCTAGACTAAACCCATTTGGATATGAATCTTTTTGAAAATGGGTGAATTGGGACACCTGGGTGGCTCAATTGGTTAAGCATCTGCCTTCAGCTCAGGTCATGATCCCAGAGTTCTGGGATCTAATCCCGCATCGGACTCCTTGCTCAGTGGGGAGTCTGCTTCTGCCTCTGCCTGCCACTCACCCTACTTGTGCTGTCTTTCTCTGACAAATAAATAAATAAAATCTTAAAAAAAAAAAAAGAAAAAAGAAAATGGGTGAATTCAAAGTTCATGAGAGAGAATGATTTGTAACTTCCTTTTTCTATAATGTGCTTGTGTGATTTTGTTGTCAAGGTTATTCCAGCACCATGAAATTTAAATTTTAGACCTTGACCTTTATAAGACATTATTTTACTTCTATAGATGTTTTTCATTTATATTTACCCTATATTTACTTTTTGTTTTTCATTTCTTTATTTTACTGTTTATATTTTGGATCATTTTCCTTGTGTGTGAGGAATTTTTTCTTTAATATTTCCTCTGATAAGACTCTTCTGGTCATGACTTCTTTTAGTTTTTTGTTAGTCTGGATGTGTTCTCACTTTGTAATCAAATTGGAAGGATATTTTTGTTAGTCATAGAATTGTAATTTGACAGTTTCTTTCAGAATTTTAGAGATGTCATTCCATTTCCATCTGGCTTAAAAGCATTTTATTTTGGTTATTCAATTGTCAGTCTTCTTGCTTTTTTTTCTTTGATGGTAGTGCATCTTTTTATCTCTGACTACTTTTAAGACTTTCTTTTTGGCTTTCAGAAACTGACTGTGCTGTGTCTCACCTAAGGTTTGTGGTTTTCTTTATATTTATTCTCCTAAGCTTCATGAAGCTTCTTGAATCTGTAGCTCAAATTCCTTTGGCACTTATATTAGTTTACTAGGGCTGCCATAACAAAGTGCTATCAAGTGGGTGGCTTAAATGACAGAAATATATTTCCTCAGAGTCGTAGAGGTGCTAAGTCCAAGATCAAAGTATCATCCAGGTTGATTTCTTCTGAGGGCCTCTCTCCTCAGCTTATACATGACCTTATTTTCTCTGTGTCCTCACATGATCTTCCCTTGGTATGTCTGTTCTAATCTTCTATTTTATAAAATCAACAGGATTGAGGCTCACTTGAATGCCCTCATTTAACCTTAATTACCTCTTCTGAGGTACTGAGGATTAGGAATTCAACATAATGAATTTTGGGGGGACACAATTATGCCCATGACAGCACTATTATTTCTTAAAATATTACTTCTGGCCTCATTATGTCTTTTCTTTCTGGGAGCCAATTAGATGCATGAGATATTATTTCATGTCCAATAGGTCTCTTATGCTCTTTTCTCCTCATTCTTTTTTTTTTTTTTTTAAGATTTTATTTATTTATTCATGAGAGACAGAGAGAGAGAGAGAGAGAGGCAGAGGGAGAAGCAGGCTTCCCGCGGAGCAGGGAGCCCGATGTGGGGCTCGATCCCAGGACCCTGGGATCATGACCTGAGCCGAAGGCAGATGCTTAACCATCTGAGCCACCCAGGCGCCCTCTCCTCATTCTTTTTGTTTTCTATGCTTCAGTCTGGGTATTTTCTCCTGACGTACTTCCAGTTTACTAATTCTCTCTTCTTCTGTGTCTAATCCACCACGGAATATCTTTATTCATTTAGATTTTAATTTCATTGACTATATTTTTTAATTCAGAATTTCCATTTGCTTTTTTTTTTTTTAAACATGTAATTCTCTGGTGATTTTCTCCATTTAGTAATACAGTTTCTTGAATATGTTAATCATAGTTATTTTAGAGTCCATTACTGACAATTCCAGGTTAGTCACCTCTATCATTTTTGGATCTCTTTCTGTTGCGTGTTTTTTCTTTTTGATTTTTGGTCATTCTGCCCAGTATCTTGACATACCTGTTATTTTTTTTTTATTAAGCATAAATACAATTTAATAAAATTGGTAGAATTTTGTGAGTGATATTATCTTTCTTGCAGAGATTTTTTTTTTTTTTTTTTCTGGCATACATGTGCAAAGGCAGATAGAAGACCTCAGTCCAATTAGGGATTGAAATGACTTTTAAAGTGAAAACCTGGGACATCTATGTGATGTTTATCAATGCCCTCTTTCAAGGTCCCTGAATTCCAATTACTGTTTTTCTAGCTAGATGAAAAAGTCAAAAGCCCTATTTCATTTATTCATCTTTTAGATGTTTCTTTCTTCTTGCCTTAAAAAGTTTCAGATCAGATTTGACAAATGCAGGAAGGGGATTATGTGCATAGAAGGTAGAACTTATTTCTCTATGGTATCTTTTTCTTTAGGATTTTGGCCACTTAAATCAAACTGCCTTGGCAGCCTTTGACTTAATCTTATATATTGAGTTTTTGCTAGTGAAAAATTATCGCTGAGGCTAGAGACAAAATGGAGATAGGAATTTCAGGTGCAATAGGAGTTTGTTGAAAGTAATGTCAATAAAAAATACCTTTTAAAGAAGTAGCATTACTTAATATAGAAACCATGAGTTATCTGAAATATATTATTGGCAGAGGAAAAAAAGGAAAGTGGAATTTCATACTGAGGTAGAAACATATTAGCAGCAAAAAATGGAATACTACTTCCGATTATATAAGAATATAGAACATTATAATATATGTGGGTCTATTTGTTGCAGCCTTCTACTCTTTAAGTTATATGTTTATTTAATTCAAAAAATGTTAAACACTCTGCCACAAACAGATATCATAGTGGTACTTAGGAAATCCAAACTATTAGTAATACTTACAAATAGCTTCCTATTTCAGTATCTTTAAAAGTACTTATCAAATAGGTATTCCCAATTTTGAAAATTTTTAAATCGATAGGTTAAGTTACTCCCTAGATTATAGAGCGTATAAGTGGTCAATATTAAATTCTGTCTTAGGTCTTTCTGAGTCCAGAGCACAAACTCTTAACTCTTATCAGAGATTCCCTTCTTAGGGAGCTTACACCTTGCCATGGCAGTGCCTTCCATTATGGACTACTGTGATGGGTGGAATGTTATTTGTTACAGTATATTAAGCCCTGCTTCCTTGCCACTCTTACCTATTAAACCTGGTTATGCTAACTGTGCTGTAACATACCAAAGTTAAAGTAAGGTTACTATATTTACAAATTCTAAGTTTATTGAATTTCTGACATTTTTGGCTGTGCAGTTCCCAGGCTCTGCATATGTTTGACATTGCTTTATTGAAACAATTGGCTGAAACCCTGAATATGATGTTAAAGAATATTTCCCAAAACTGAATGTAAAATGCGTGGGTAGGTATATGCATAATTATTGATAAGACTTTATTTAAAAAAAAAATTAGCTACATGGATACATTATGTCTAGAGTTTTACTTACATATTTTTAAATTTTAAGATATTTGTATTTTTAAATAATTTCAAACTTAGAAGATTTAAGAATAGTGTAAAGAGCTGTTTTCAATGAACCATTTGAGGATAAATTGCTCACATGGAGTTCCTTCACTCTCAAATTTAAATGTATTTTACATATACATTCTCATATATGTATACACATATATATACACAATGTTTTCTCTAATGGTTTATGACTTTCAGAAATCAGCATTATTAAATACAGAAGCAAAAAATAATACAAACTGGGGCACCTGGGTGGCTCAGTCAGTTAAGTATCTGCCTTTGGCTCAGGTCATAATCCCAGGGTCCTGGGATTGAGTCCCGCATCAGGCTCCCTGCTCAGTGGGGAGTCTACTTCTCCCTTTCTCTCTGCCTCTTCCCCAGCTCATGCTCTCACTAGCTTTCTCTCTCTCGAATAAATGAATAAAACCTTAAAAAAAAATACAAACTAAGTTATTAGTAGAAAATATTTCTTTTTGGTTTATTTTTTCTTAATTTTAAAAGCCTACCTTGTTGTTGATGGGAAATGTATTATGTATTGTGATATGAATCTCATTGTTCAAATTATTAAATAAATTTCCTGATTATCCCTGAGGTGGGAAGAAATTTCACACTTATTTCAAATCAATTTAATTAGCACTCCTGAAATGTGTGTCAAGGAAGTGATATATTCACTCATACTTCTGATTTTTTTTTGAAAGTGACAAAAACCAAGAATTTAAAAGTGACTATGGCCTGATTCCACGCTACCCTTCCACTGCCCAAATAGAGTTTCTTTTCTTTTTTTTTTTTTTTTTAAAGATTTTTATTTATTTATTTGGCAGAGAGAGAGATAGCGAGAGAGGGAACACAAGCAGGGGGAGTAGGAGAGGGAGAAGCAGGCTTCCCGCCGAGCAGGGAGCCCCATACGGGGCTCGATCCCAGGACCCTGGGATCATGACCTGAGCCGAAGGCAGACGCTTAACGACTGAGCCACCCAGGCGCCCCTAGAGTTTATTTTCAAGAGACTTTCCATAAAAACATTTCTCTGATTCTGTCAACCACAGCCCTAGTACTGGTGAATGGCATTTGTTACCTGTGACTATCTTAAGGCATTTGTCCCACAGAGTCTTTCATGGTGAATTACAGTGGTATATGTTTATTTACGACCTAGAATGGAATAATTAAAGTCAGTACCAAGAATAGGCTTGGATGTGATAGGATTTATGTTTGCAGAATCCCTAAATCTTGTTTCTGAAACAAGGGACTGTCCATTGTCTAGGTAATGGGTTCACCAGCTAGCAAGAAGGAGATTCTTATTTCAGTTGATATTGGCCACCTCATGATGGGCCACACTGATCAATTACTTAAGCTCCACATTTCCTAACCTCAGTCATTCACTGACTTTTTAACCTTGGACCTGCTGACTGGTTTCTGGGTTACACTGGCAAACGAGTGTGATACTGCTTCCTAATTTATAGATATTTTGTTAGGAAAAAAATGAATCTTGAGTAATTGTTATTTTAGAAATGATCTTAAGGTTGAAATAATGAGATAATCTAATTTAGAGGTCCAGTAGACCTCCTCTGTGACACTTTGTTTGATACATTGGAAAATTCTTAGAGAAAAGTGACACCTGGTGTACCAATTTCCCATTTGCTAGTTTAGACACTCTAGGGCAGACCACAGAAAATTATATTAGTACTACATTTGTTTAAATGTCTTCTTTCCTCACATAGTCCATGACTGATTACTTTAATCCTTGTGTACTAAGAAAGTACAAACAGAAGAATTGACATTTATCCATGTTTTTAAAAGTCATGAGCAACTCTTCCTTGGCTGGTAATTGTGACGTCAGTGTGGCTTGAATTATAAGACATCTCGGCACCCATTTTGAAATGGGAGGTGGAAGGTGCCTCTTCACTTTCAAATGTCTGATGATTATTTCATTCTTGCACACAAAAATATTTGTACTTAGATGAAATGGTACAGAATATTATAGTTCTCAAGTGCTTAATTCCTCCTCATAGAAATTTCAGGAGAACTTAGGATGCATTTGGCAGGAGTTTTTCTAGGGCAATCAGGTTGCTATGGTAAACCTATTATTTTAGGCAAAAGAGGACTGTGTTAGTAAAGTGCTAATCTCTTTTCTGTTTCATGTGAGCCTCTAATTACTATCTAGCTATTGAGCGTGTACTGCAAGTGTGGTTTTTACCATTTTAAAGAGTAAAGGAAAATAAGGTCATAGAGAGTGTGCCTGCTGTTACCACACTAGCAGGTGCATTCGATAATACAGTGCTCTTCCTAGTTAATCTCATTCTGGATCTGGAAATACAGGGGTTTGTTTGTTTGTTTGTGTAGAGAAATGGAATAGGAAAGGAACGGATTTTATGTGAGTGCCTGAGATGCAAGTCTCCCAACGTGTTTTCTATTTTAAAAATGTAAATAATATCTATTGTTTATTGGGCACTTACCATATGCCAGGCCCTGACTTATGTGCTTTATATGCATTACAACATTTAGCCTTTACAATAACCTTGTTATCAGTTTTATGATTATTCCCGTCACACAACCATGGTAAATTAGGTTTAACTTGGTCTTCCAAGGAATTACATTTAACAGTGGACATCCCAAGATTAGAATCTAGATTTATTTAATGTCAGAGCCCATGCTTTTAGTTGTATCAGTGCCATAAAATGTATTTCCCTTTTTCTTTACCTTACTGACATCTAACAAACACTTTGAGACTCATTCCCAGGTCACCTTTACCAGGAACTTTTTCTAACCCTGCCAGGTATGTGTGCTAGTGTGTTTTACCTTTGTTCCCTCCACTATTAAAAGTTTTAAAATGTCCTTAATTTTGTATCTTCAGTACCTAACATAATACTTGATCCATAGTTGATATTCAAAATGTGTTTGTTGAGTGAATGAGGGAGTGATCAAATTGATGCAGCTATTCAAGGCTGATGAGCCCAGTTGCATCTATTGTTGAGCAAGAATATGTGTTAGCTATGTGGTGTAGTTTGAGGGAGGTGAGAATCAGTCTCCACCTAAACACCTCAAATGAGAGCATATGGGGTGGAAATGATTTGTGTGTGTGGTTGTGTGTTGTGTTTTCAGTTATGGTTTCTGGAGATGTTTTCAGTCTTTAACAGTTGCAATTCAGGTCCATACATCTACCGTGTGGTATCTGAAAATTCCAGATTTGTACTCCTTCACAAATGCACGAGCTTATTACTAGTGGTAATGGAGAAGATTCAGTTGGTCATTAACACCTAATGAAGTATGGGTTTACCCAATTAGTTCATGAAGGGACTCTTCCCTAACTGTTAATCCATGAGATTAGGAGGAACAACTGTTTTGTTTATCTTTGTATCTCCTCATCTGGCATACAGTAACTAGTCCCTGATGATTTGAAGGCTGTGCCCTGTGGAGACCTGACACCTTAGAACGAGAAGTTTGAAGAGAGTGGTGGGAGGAGAAGGCAAAGTCTAAAGATTGAGGGATTTGTTATGGTTAAGATTGTATAAGAAGAGGAATCCAAGAAGAAAAGAAATACCCGGAAGAAAGAGGGAGGGAACAAATATGGTGTGTGTGTGTGTGTGTGTGTGAGGGAGAGAGAGAGAGAGAGAGATGGGGGTGGTTGGTTGGGGGACAAAGGACTAGAGGAAGAATAGGAGGGGAATAAAGAAGAAAAGGAGGAAGAGATATATAGCTTGAAAAACAAATGTCACTTTCACAATTTCACATCATTAGCCTAATATTAGTTTTGGAAAATTAGCTTGTACCAGAGATGACTACCTTTTCTTCAGGTAATGCTTACAGATACCTCTCCATTTTCATTAGGAGAGAGTCACCTGAGCATCCTTAACTATTAAAAAGGACAATCAATAATAGTTCTAGAAATGATGGAGGAATGAGTTAACCTTTCCATCCCCTCACTCATTCTGTGACCTTGAGAGACGATCTATGGATCCCTTTTCATTGTATGACCTTGAAAAAGTCACATGATATCTCACTCCCAGAGTTCATTTTCCTCATCCATAAATTGTAGGGCTAGTTGGACTTGATCGTCCTCCATGATTTTCCATCTCTAACAATCTCTAATTTTATGAAATAATTAAATGAATATTTCTACCATAACTGTGCTCTGGCAGTTAAAAAGGATAAAAACTAGTGAAATTAATCAGTAAGGTTAGGTTTTTTTTTAGTTTCAAATTTTTTATTTAAATTCCAGTTAGTTAACATACAGTGCAATATTAGTTTCAGTAGTACAATGTAGTGATTCATCACTTACATACAACACCCAGTGCCCACCACAGTAAGTGTCCTCTTTAATACCCATCATGCATCTAGACCATCCCCCCGACCCACCTCTCCTCCAGCAACCCTCAGTTTGTTCTCTATAGTTAAGAGTCTGTTTTATGGTTTGCTTCCCTCTCTTTTCCCACCCCATGTTCATTTGTTTCATTTCTTCAATTTCACATATGAGTGAAATAATGGTATTTGTCTTTCTCTGATTTATTTCGCTTAGCATAATACACTCTAGCTCCATCCACATCATTGCAAATGGCAAGATTTCATTCTAATTGATGCCTGAATAATATTCCATTGTGTGTGTGTGTATATATATATATCTATATATGTATATAGATATATCTATATATACCACATCTTCTTTATTCATCGATCACTTGATGGACACTTGGACTCTTTCCATAGTGTGGCTATTGTTGATAATGCTACTATAAAAATCAGGGTAAATAAATACAGTTTTAATCTTCTAATTTTTAAAAATGTAAATGAGGCAGTCTACCTTTTATAAAGGTGTCAAGCTGCTCTTTTATTTCTTCTTATAATTTAGTGGTACAGAGTTACCCTATATGTAGAATGACAGTCCTACTTAGTCCTACTTCTTAGTATTAAAATAATGTTATTTTATTTGCATATACCTTGAAGCATCTTGTAGGCAAAACCCTAAACACCATAAATGAAGGTTTCTCCAGGCTGTATCAGGTAAAATCTTACTAGCATAAAATTCCAGAATTTTCAAGTATTTTAGTGAAAGTATAACTATTTTAAATTTGCAGTTTATTTCCATGAGATTTACTAAGTAATATAAATAATTTACTGTTGATAATGATCATTGTGTATTATTTCTATTGTGAATGATCCATTTTTGTCCTTGGTCTGTTTTTCTTGTGAGTATACATTATTGGTTATTTATATATGAGCTCATATATATAGTCATTTTTTATTATATGTTTTATCTGTGCAAATATTTTGTCTCAGTTTATTGTTTATGTTTCAGTCTTATGTTATTTTTTGTTTTAAATATTGTTTTGTTTCAATTATTGTTTATGGTCAAACTTGTCGATTTTTTTTTAATGTTTCTGGTTTATTGTCATGTTTTGAATGGTCTTTCCTACCTAAAGGTTATGAAAACTCCAATCTATGTTCCTGTCCAGTATTTTATGTTTTAAACTTTTACATTTAAATGTTGAGTACTTTGGCAATTTATTTAGTTTAACGAATGAGTTAAGTAAAGGGACTTATTTTTTTTTTGCAACATAGCTCGCTGATTATACCAGTCTTGTTTCATGAATAATCCACTATGCCCAGGGAAGTATATACCATATTAATTTATAACATTATGAATCATTGTAAAGTAATCACACACCAAACCTTGACCCAGGTGCAAAAGTAGAATAATGCCAGGATCCCAAGAGCTCCCACTTGCCACTCCTCAGTTACCACATACACCCACCCTTCTCTTAAAAGATAACCATTATTCTCACCTTTAGGTGTTCCATGCCTTGCTTTCAAGTTTTCCACCGGCATGTATATTCCCAAACACTGTGGTGTTTAGACTTGTCTGTTTTGAAACATTTCAAACAATATGTGTCACTTTGTGGCTGACTTCTTGCACTCTACATTATGTTCTGAAGATTTAGGCGTGATGTGGCAAGTGGCAATGCTCCCTTCTCTCTAAGGCAGTGCTCCACTTAAGAATATAACTGACATTTATATATTCTGTTATTGATGAACATTTGAGTCCCTTTTGAGACTATTAGGAATAGCGTTGTTATGATTGTCTGGAACATCTCCTGGTACAAACAGGTATACTTTTCTCCAGCAAATATGACCAAGAATTGAATTGCTGGTTCATAGATTATGCATATCGACTCTACTAAATAATGCTAAGCAGTATTCCAAAATATTCTACCAATTTATATTTCCACCAGTTGTAAAATATATGCCATGTGTTTCCAGACCATTTCCAAAACTTGTTAAGGTCAGTTCTTAAATGTTTGCTAATCTGATTGGTTGGGGATGGAATGTCGTTATGGTTTTAGTTTGCATTTCCCATATGATTAAGAAGGGAGTATCTTTTCAAATGTCTACAGACCATATGATATTTAAAAACAAATATTAAAAATGTTTGACCTTTCAGTTTCATAATAACAATAGTAAATTTTGCCAATAATGCTCAAAACAATTAAGCTTGTGGTATTTGGAAATATCATTCTCCAACACTTTTATTTGGAGTTGATACCTAGTGAAATGAAATGAGCTATATGGGATAACAGAAATTACAGACTTATATAACAATTGTTTAGACTTATACTTCTATATCTGATCAAGTGCTTTGCACAAAAGACATTTTTCATATTGCTGAATTTCATATGAGAAATATTTTGGAGTAAGTGCATTAAGGTTTTAAATTTTAACCTGGTACTTATGCAAAAATGTACTCCAAGGCAAACATATGCACGTGTTCGAAAGATGTTTAGCTCTCTTAGGGAGTGTAAGAAATTTTAAATTAAAGATGATTTTTAAAGTGAGGTATATTTTATTTATTAAAATGACTAGTTGTGCATAGCACTATAAACTCTACATTGTCAATCTTGACTTAGAGTTTTTCTGTATTTTAAGGAAGTGTCAAATTTGAAATGTTTAAGTAAAATCTTTTTAAATCAGAACTTCTAGGTAGCTGCCTTAGTTCATTACTCTTTGCTAATGTATAAGCCTTAAAATACAATTCAGAGGGATTTCAGTCCTTTATAAAATGGTATCATTGGACTGACTTTTTGTGTGTCCTTCAAGATTATCTGCTTTTTAAAAATGTAGTAGGAATGGGCAGACTCAGTGTAAAGTTCACATAAGTTTTGGTTGGATGATATTGATGATGTTGACTGAATTAATTTCTTAGATAGTTATTTCTGTCCTTTCCATCTGTTCCTGAATTATCTTTTCAAAAATTACTTGGCTTATTTGTATTTCTTTGAGTATATCTTTCTTTAGAAATTCCTCTCAATTTGTTTAAAAAGAATAGCATTTATTAGTGCTAGACATGCCAACTTCCATTATCCTTCATTCTTACTTATGTGAATATTGATAGTCATTTGAGAAGCCACATTTATAGCTCACAACACTAAAGCAATCACTGAAATAATAATATCATTTAGCAAATAAAGGAAAGAGATTGGACTCAATTTCTTATTAAAAAAGACAATAAATCTGTATGTCAGGGTTTCCTACTCCATCAACAGAGAACTTTGCTGGCTGCCAACAGGACACAAATCTCACTGTCAGCCTGGACCACAAAAAGTTCAGTATTTAGGGTCTGATTCAAGCATGTACTTATCCAGTATGAAGTTTGCATTCAGTGATCTACTAGTGGTGTGAACAAATTACTGTGAGATCAGAGAGAAAGAACACATGTTCCAGGGAACCAAATAGGGATGACAAGGAAGGTTTCATAGAGGACAGGAGATCTGAGCTGGCCGAACAGTGGGTCAGATTGTACAGAGAAGGTGGTAGAGCTCACAGCAGAGAGAAGAAATGGAGCAAAAAGCAAAGTCTCTGAACATGAGTGCACCGTGAACATCGAATATATGCTTCGAAATGTGAGTTGGACCAGGTGTGGAGAGCTCTATTAAGGAATTTCATCTCTGCCTTGAAGGTCTATGGGGACTGTCACGTGAAAGGCCATTACATAATCACAGGCATGTTTTAAGGAATGGATCTCAGGGAGAGGCGTGGGGGATGCTAACTGGGTGATGGGCATTAAGGAGGGTGCATGATGTAATGAGCATGTTATATAAGACTGATGAATCACTGAACTCTATACCTGAAACTAATAATACACTGTATGTTAATTAATTGAATTGAATTTTTTTTAAAAAGTGGATCTCATGAAATTTCAAATTGGAAGGAGAAGAATAGTTCATTAAAAGAAGGAAGGAATCAACTGTCATCAGGTGTTTTTAAGATTTGGTGACAGATCAAATGATGGTGACCTTCTCCTGATAACAGGACACAGGAAGAGAAGTATGTGTGTAAATAAAGAGGATGAGCTTGCTGTGGGACAGATTTCATTGATGTAACTGTGGGAGACACAAATGAAGGCTTTCTGGCAATTGGAAAGGCGCATGTATTCTGGGAGAGACATCCAATTCTAAATTCAAGTTCAACCATTAAAGCTCATGTGTTGTGGGAATATTATTACTAAACCATTCACATGTGATTATTGTTTATTGCATCTGTTCAATAAATACTGATTCAGACATCATGAGGACACATGAGAAGGCAGTTGATTCTGCTGTATTTGTGCAGGTGTGTGAGTAGGAGGGTGCAAGTATCACTGATTTGGTGACATTTACTTTGGATCTTAAAAGATGAGTAGAAATTTACCTGGCAAGTATATGTCTTGGTAGTGACTAGACTTAAGTTGTGAACTAAGACAGCAAAATAATGCACTTTAAAATGTGGACCACATGAACAATTTACTCTTCTTTACCTTTTTATCTGTAATACATTAGCCTGTCTTGATTCTTGATTTTTTGCCTTTCCATATGAAGTTACTATAGCCTAGAAACTGTGTTAGAGCTATATCTATAAAGTAATTCAGCTAAGAGTTGGCTTGATAGAGCTTTTGAAAACTCCAGCAGATACATGACCAAAAAGACCCCCCCAAAAAACAAGAATTGCAAAGTGACTAATTATACTCTGATATTTGAAAAAGATACATGAATTACAATCTAGTTACTAGGGGAAAAAAATGGACCCACGACCAAATATGAACACTTTGCAATCTAACTTTATAGAAGAAATACAAGACAAACTATCCAAAATGAAAACAATGAAATGTAGATATTTGAACGTATATGCCACTATTTATTTATTTATTTACGAAGGAGAGAGAGCATGAGGGTAAGCAGCAGGGAGGGACAGAGGGAGAGGGAGAGAGAGAATCCCAAGCAGGCTCCACGCCCAGCATGGAGCCCGACACGGATCTCAGGACCCTGAGATTATGACCTGAGGCGAAACCAAGAGTCGGATGCTTAATGGATTATATCACCCAGGTGCCCCTGTATGCCAGTATTTAGATCATCCTTTCCAAAGAGGCATAGAAACCAATAATGCATATCCAGGAAACTTCCGGAATGCCTTAAAACGTTAATAAAATTGTCACCATAAACATACACCCTCAAGCTTAAAAATCTGTGTTGCCTTGATAACTAGGACTGCATTCCCTCTCAGGAATAATGTGGTTGATGTTTCCCATATCTGTTCATGAAGGACTAGTTAACCGCACGCGGTTGTACTGCTCATGGCTATACAGTTAGTCTCTGTGTCTCCAGAGTCCAGATTTTTGTTGTCATTCACACACACACCCCATGATTTTGTTGTCATTCACACACACACCCCATGATGATGGCAAGTATGTTTGTGGACACCAGGAGGTCACTGGGGATCAGGAAGAACGGGTTCCAGCACCAACCCTGCTAATGTCTACTTCACTGGCCTTAGACAGGTCATTCAGCATCAGCTTGGTTGGGTTTCCTCATCTGTTAAATAAACTGTGGGAAGTCATGGATCCTCCTGACATTTTACAAAAAAAGAAATGTGTGCTGGTATATATTTCCAAGGAGAGATCTGAGGTCTACCAGTTAGACTTCTTGTCTGTGGACAACAGAGACCAACTTCATTAACTGGGATGGAGAAAGATTTTATGAGAAGGGTTTAGGCGCAGAGTGCAAGCGTGGACAACCAGTTCGTGCAGCGCTCCAGGGACGCAAGGCCCTGCCAACAACTCGCCCCTCCCGCCATTACTTTGTGCCAAGTCCCTCAGCTCCTGGATGCTCACTGCTGCGCTTGCTGTTGCTTGTGGTCCTTTGCCACAGACCCTGCGTCTTCGCTCTCACCCGCAAGAAGCAAAGCCCTGGCCAAAAGTGTCTGCTGTGTCCCTCTTCTGTCCACCAGGGCATAGGAAGAGGGAGTATCACTGGGGAAGGAGAGGGACTCTGCCTCCTGCTGAACTTGGGCCTGTCTCCAAGTGGGAAGAGAGACTGGCTGAAGAGCAGCCAGAACCACACTATCTATTGCAATATCTTTCACCAGATTCTCAAAGGGACAGCGACCCTACCACTTCTGCCAGAAAAGATTATGAATCACTGCATTAGATTATCTTTAATTACAGCTCTGAAATTATATGATTCTAAATACTAATTTTCCTTTCTTCCATCATCTACCAACTCAGAATTTCTTTAACAAGATACAAATGCAGCACCAGAATGACTAACAACATTGTAGGGTCAGCCCCGAAGCATCTTATGATCATTTCAGTGGGTGTGTAATTATGATGGTTGGGCTAATGACAGAGAGTAACAGATGTCTCAGGGTAGTCACCCAGCTGAAGGTCTGCCAAACCAGCGCCAGTTCCTCAGGCAAAAGGAATTTTCTTGCTCATAGCCTCGTGGTGCTGCGTTGGGTATGTTAAGGTGCAGTCTGGCTTCATGGTTCAGTGCACAAACTTTAAGGTTAATGAGGATGGATATAAATTTTGAATCTGTTCCTTATGAGCTGGTTTGCCATAGGAAAGGAACTTGGCCTCGGTATGTCTCTGTTTCCTGTTTAGTAAAATGACAGTGATAATGCTAGTCAGTGAGTGAAATGGTGAAAACAAAATGATGGAATTGAAAGAATTATAGTGTTTGACACGTAGTTACAGCCCAAGAAATAACGATGACGGCCGTAATGATAATAGTTAAGGAATTCCCAAACTGTGAACCAAACTCATTTCAAAAAAATGTTTATACTTTAAAATTTTTAAGTCAAGAATAATAAAGGTATTTAGGTATTTAGGTCATGCACTTTGATATGCATTCCATGGTAAAATGAGTTCTATAAATTATAAAATTGTTGCCTATAAATAGTCATAAAACATCGCCTTGAAATGTACCAATGAGCATTTTTTTTTTCTTATGTGGCCAATAGACCCAAAATGAAAATATATAAAAACATTTTTAAATGACATTATACTAAATTAAGTCAAAATATATACCACTTGGTATTATCAAATGAAGTTGAATATGAAATACCCAGAGGGTTTCATAACTGAATTAGTCTTCAAAAATGAATGAAACAAGTGTCACTTCAGTCCCCCCGGCCTCCGTGGCTCTTGTGCTTGGGCCTCAGCTTACCGGAGGCAGGTAAGAAAAGTTATTTGCCGAACTGTTTAACCAGGCTTCACGGTGTGCTTGTGTCCTTGGGAAGCCCGCCGATTCTGGGACGCTCCTAAGCCATGTGCTCTCCCTGCACGTTTTGCAGGTAAATGCGAATGCGGCAAGTGCACCTGCTACCCTCCGGGAGACCGCAGGGTGTACGGCAAGACGTGTGAGTGTGATGACCGCCGCTGTGAAGACCTGGACGGCACCATCTGTGGGGGTGAGTGCTCCTCGTGTTCTCAGGCCTGCAGCCTGCCTGCAGCCCGGGTGGCCTGCCTTTCTCACCCTACTGCTTGCTTGCTTGCTTGTTTTTTTTTTTTTTTTTAAGGAAACTCTGGGGCACCTGGGTGGCTCATTTGGTTGGGCCTCTGACTCTTGGTTTCGGCTCAAGTCATGATCTCCGGGTCCCGAGATCGAATCCTGTGTTGGGCTTTGCGCTCGGGGAGTCTGCTTGGGATTCTGTCTCTCTCTGCCCTTCCCTCTGCTCATGCACTCTCTCTCAAATAAACAAATAAATAAAATATTTTTAAAAATAAAAAGGAAACTCTGTTAAAAAGATCAACTTAAAGCAATATATAATTAGACCTAAGAGCATTATCTAATTAGGTTTGCAATGATCTTTATCTTCTTGGACCCTTGATTTAGGGCTATGTGAAGACACACAGTATGCTGGCGACAAAAGGTTGCTGAGATTATACAAGCTCCTGTGAAGTCAGTGACAGGTTTTGCTGCACCTGATCAGTTGAAAATGATGTTTATTGTTCTCTAATAAAAACCTGGGGGGGGGGGGAGGAGGTATTACCGACCTATGTGAAAAAAAGCAGTATGATTACACTCAAAGTTTACTTACAAAATCACAAAAAATAGACACTCCATTTCCATGATGGCTCAGAGACCCAACAGGAGCTGAATGACAGTTAAAAACAAACAAACAAAAAACTAGAGGGAGATCGAGATAGAAAGAGGTCAGTCAGCACGGAGTCCCGAGGCTGAATGTAACAATGCCTACCGAGCTCCACCCAGCTGAGGGGATGGGCCGCCATCATTCCCCTATTTCAGTCTTGCAAGACTTCCTGTGTCTGAGGTGATGTGTTCCAGCTCCAGTTCCTCACAGGCTCTCCGGTACAGTCCTGGTGAGCTGGGTGGGCAAGCCTACTCAAAGACTCTACCTCTCCTCAGACAATGATCGTAATGTAATTGGGTGCTGTTACTGGAAAAAAAAATCAAAATGCATGTCCGGCTTACCAAAGGTGGGGACACCATCTGTCTCACATCCATGCATGTCTCTCTGTTTTCTCTCTATCCAGCTATAAAACACTGGCCATTGGAGCAAACATACTTTCTTCCCTTTCTCCGGGAGCCAAAGGAAAAGGCCCTTTTTTAAAATAGGTCTTATGCTGGGTGTCTGTCTCCCCCAGCCCTGAGAGATTGCTCCTGCTTTCTTCAGGTCACAGATGGAACAGGGAGTGAGGTTGGAGGCGTTCATGTCTCCAAACTAAAAAGTGGTAGACCCGGGATTTGAGCTCTGAGGTTCAGTTCACAGATCTTTCTCGGTACCACAGTTTTCCCCAGGGTGACATCAAACTGTTTTGACTTTTTGTCTATATTCTTTTTGGCTTGGATTTTTTTCTTCAGTGGTAGTTACCAGAAATATCTAAGTAGATTATAGTCTTTTTTTTTTTTTTTCAGTAAGTGCCTTTATGTTTACTAACTCATTTAATTCTTACAGTGATACCTAAAGCCCACCTGGCACCTGGAAAGAACCATTGACATGTGTTTGCTCTTATGAGCATCATCATGTCTCTCACATGGAGTGTCTACCTCACATGGGTCTCCTTGCCCATCTGCCTTGGTAACTTGGTTGAAAGGGTTGATATTGTAGAAACCTGTTACATCTACATACCCATTAAATTATATATGCCATTCCCCCAGTGAATCTGTCTCTCTGTCTCTCTCTCTCTCTGACTTTGGGGAGGAACTCAAAGCTGACAACAAATCTGTATAGCTCCATGCTAGATGAGATCAAACATCTACTAGGTAAGCGAGAGAATATCTCACAAGGTAATAATTTTTTTAGACTAATTCTTGACTCTGCTTGTCTACAGTCTGTATTTTGTCCATCTACCCAGAGTTATTGTGCCCCAGGGGGAACTGATTTCCACTAGCCAAAGTAGTAAAAGACCAATGTATAAACCAGAAAGCCAGTTATTTGATATACAATGAGAAATATAATTGTACCAGAGACTAGAACCCTTTGTAGAGAAACTCCGTGGGAAGTAAGATTCTGAGATAAGGATTTGAATGCAAGTAATTTACTGGAAGGGTGAAGGAGATTTTGGTAGGAGAGTGGGAAAGTGGAGGCAGTCAGTTACGATTGTGTTATCAATCCTGTTACTGCTGTGGTCAATAGAGCTTCATCTGAGAACCGGAGATGAAACTCTGGGAACCTGGGTAAAGCACACAGTTCTTAGTTATCCATCAGTCGTGGGCTGAGGACTGCTTCTAGGAGGCATTATCTCCCCTGCCACACCCAGCATGCCTCAAAGGGACACACGGGATCTCAGAGCAGGCTTCTCTGGCTGGCCAAGACCTTGGGGCCGAGAACTCCAGGTGGTGCCAGGTTGAAGTCCCCAAAACAGTAAGGATGGTATTGGTGGGCACAATATCATCTGCCAAAGGATTACAACTCTCATGCCCACTGATCTGAGTATCTTCTCTGGATGGTGCGGAGGACACACCAGCAGAGTCTTACTCTTTAATACTGTCTAGATTTTGCCAACCATCCAACCCAACCTTTCCTTAGACAGGATGTAACACCGTAGATTACACGAGAGTTATAGACATGCAGACACATCTTATCCTCCTGCTGTAGCCTTACTCATAACTTGGGAGATCCTCACTCACACTGTGAGAAATTAATTCTTGGGGGGTTGATCTTACCGAATAGAGATGGTATCATAGAATGTAATTATCAGAGGACAAAGGCGTTTTCAAGTTTGGGGAGAGGGTTGCTCCTGCTCAAGGGAGGGCCTCGCCCTGCCAGTGGTGGACAGATAGAAGCCGGATGTGCGGGCATCTTTGATCACTATAATGGGATGCATGCATTCCCTCAGGCTTTTTCTTAAATCTTAGCAACCAGCTCTAAAAAAATCACCTATGCATTTAATTTCATATTCTAAATTTTATTAACAAGATTTTATTGACCAAAGTTCTCTGAATACTTTTCAAGTATGTAAAGGGAAGAAGTCTTGGGAATTTTCCTAAAAAAATGTCTTAGGTTATGCATAATTTCACTTTTATAGTTGAATAATGTCCTTGAGAAATTTGGGGTTAGGATGATACTAGTATTTTAAAAGATTGTTTATAGGTGACAGTGATGTGTTTCTCTTACCCCCTTCTGCTTCATCAAAGCTCCTTGAGCTGACCAGCCCAGGTGACAGGACAGGCCATTAAATTCTGCCCCCTGTTCCTCCCTAGGGCTGATGCACACATCTTTATATATTCTAGTGAGTATTTTTTGCTTTTCTTGTCATTTACTTGTGAATCTTTACTCCTGATGGTCATTCCTATTGCTTGGGGTGGGATGGTTCCAGGAGGGAGAGGGAGAGATTTCCCTATCAATGGCCTACTCATGTTTATCCTAAGTAACCTACAGCTAGAAAAGCTACGTATAACTTACAGTCCACACATACACTCTGTTTAGTATTCCTCACCAAGACACTGTCTATTCTTTTTTTTTTTTTTTTTTTTTTAGGGGATCTGAAATTTTATTTAAGAAACTATTAGGCATAGTTTCAATTAGGAGCAATCTAGTAACACTCCAAAAAGAAATATACTGGTGGTATTGGGTGAAACATATTCTGAAGATTTTATTACAATGAAGACACTGTCTATTCTTATTCATGTTAATTATAGTCTATAAAGTTGCTGTGAACACTGAATTAGCGAATACCGAATCATTGTTCCTGAGAGAAATACGGGGCCCTGTTCCTGCCTCTGGTCAGAGGACTTTCATTAACAGATCAATACATGCCCTTGTATTATGTATGTTTCTGTCTAAAGACACCTTGTGTAATATATAGCTGATTTGTTAATATTGAACTCATGGCCAACAGCCCTATAACTCACACCTGAATGGAGATTATGTAGCAGATGATTTCTCTGGAAGGCACATTACAGCCTTTTTGTACTTAGGTGCACAATGTAGCACTTTGGCACTCTACTTAGGGGACATCTTAAACATCAAAATCATCAGCAAAAAGCACAAAAATGTAAAAAGCAGGGCACTAAATATACTGCAGAAAGGACAGTTGTTTACAGTGTAAGAGCTGAAACAAGAGGTGGAGGGTGATCTTCTTTGACCTTAGCTGAGAACGTGAACCATTCTGCCTATGTGCCCCAATGACCTGGAAAATTTTCATGAGTATTGATTTCAGGGATACAAATACATTTTAGTGAGTAGGCAAAATCTCAAATACGGAATTTGCAGATAAATGAGAATCAGCTGTAATTCGTGTTCTCACTGGGAACATTCCCTCCCACCATAGCTTTGCACTTGGGCTCAGAGTGTGATTTCCTTGGGCCAGCTAATAAAGGTACTGTGATTTTAATTTGTTTCTTTTCTGAGCACTGCTTTAAGGGGAGGAATTACTCGAGCCTTGGTTATTATAGTCTTGAATTTCATCTATGTCTCAGCTGTTCCCTGGAAAGAAAATATAAGAGACATGCCATTAATTTACATGTTGGAATCTACAGTAACTTTAGGATTAAAGTATACAGCATGCCAAACCAAGTGATGAGGATATCACAAGTTCCTTGACTTCCCATGAACCTTTATGTAAATGTACTTTAATATTTAGAAATATAAATAGCAATATAGTACAGTAGTTAAGACTGCAGATGGGAGCCCAACATTGGCTCTGACGCTTATTAACATTATTTGAGATAGTTTACAAAACCTCCATTTCTCACCTATAAAATGATGATCATAATATACCTCTCTTATAGGGTTTCTGTAAGATTAGATGAGTTAATGCATATAAAGTACCCAGCATATATGCATCATACACATATGACATACATATATGTGACATACATATATACACACACATTAGATATTATTATTACTGGTATATATACATATAAAGAGAGTGACAGACGTAACAAAGGCAGAATTTTATGCTGTGGACTACTGTAAACTCTATGAGATGTGTAACACGGTTCCATGTTTGCTTATTAATTCCTTTTGTAACAACAGTTTATTATTCAGAACTGTGACTCTCTGGTGTTCAGTTTTAGATGGAATGAGTGTTTTCTCCTGTTTACTTTTTGCATAAAGCAGTCCTTCTCCTCACACTTGACAGTGAGCTACCAAATCCAAGTGGCCGCTGTGCATCTCAGAAGTATTTTTAGTGGTTCTTACTCAGCAGTACATCTTCTGTGGGGGATCTTCTCGTAGATTCCCCCAAGCATGGAAGAGCACAATTAGGAAGACACCGGCCAGTGGGGTTCCTCAAGCCACAGTATGCATTGCCAATGTTTCTGTATTTCTCAGTATATCTAAAAATATCCTTTATCATAAGAAAAACCCCTCTTCTTATTTAGTAATACCTTATCATGCATATAGCACATAATGATAATTAAATCGGCAAATACTCATTGCATACTTATTCCATGTAAAGCCCTGCTTGGCCCCTGAAGCATACACACATCCTTAAATACTTTTCATTTCCTTGATGCCGTTCTCTCTGACCTATATGCTCATAGCATTCCTCTTGGTTCAGTGTTAAGCCCGTGGAAACTCGCTCTACCTCCAGCCATTCCACATAACTGACTCTCCCTGAGGTTATTGATAAATCCTTGTTGCCCAAATCCCGGGTGATTTTCAATTCTCATTCCAGGTGACCACATTAAAACACAGGGGTTGTAGTTACTCTGAAACCCCCATGAACTTGTCTCCCCTCTGGGCCTCAGAAACACCTGTCCCACCCGTTTCTTCTCCCACTTCTCATAACCACTTCATTTCTTTTCCTTGTTCCTCTTCCTGAGCCTACCCATAAATCTTAGTATTTCCCTTGAAATGGCTGGATGTCTTCTGCTGTTTGTTGTCCTCATGCCATCTCAGCCTCTCCCACATTCATCTTCAGGTCAGTCTCTCAAGATGATTTCTTAGCTCCATTCCCCTTAGCTCCAGACTCTTCAAATTCTAATTAAATATTTTCATATGGAAATTCTTCCAACTTCTGCTTGGTTGAAACTGAAGTTATCATTTATTTCTTCATTAATCCAGCAAATATTTATTGAGCCTCTACTCTTTGCTGGCACTGGAGATTTGGTGGTGAATCTACTGGGGCTTACAATCACGGGTGAAGGGCAGACATTGACAAAGGAATGACAGTGAGCCAGATGTGCTGAATGGGGACATACGTAATTGGGGGATTTAACCTAGATTCTAATGCCTCCATATCTGGATAACACTATATGATGCATAGTATGCGCTCTGCACATATTAACTGGCTGAACATGACACCTGCCATACTTGGTGGTAAGAGGATGGGTAGAACTCAGCCAGGTGTGGTGGTGGAGATGACAGGGCAGTACAGAGAACAGTGTGTGCGAGGCATCTGTAGGAAAGCGAGAGTGACATATCCAGGAACATTTGAGAACCAGAAACCCTGGATGATTGGAGATTGGAAAGCAAACGGGAGAAAGGTGTGATATGTCTTAAAAACCATGTTAATGATTTGAGGTTTCGCTCAAAGGATGGTAGGAAGCCATAGAAGGGGTATATGATCCCTGTGGTGAAAAAGTGCCTCTGGCTGGAGGGTGAAGTATTCATTGTTCAGAGGAGTTTGTTGGAAAGGCTGGTGGGCGAATATGGATGTTAGGAGAGTAGTCCTGGTGAGAGGTGAGGGTGTTTCAGCTAGGTAGTGGACGGTACAGATGGAAAAACTTGGATGCGTTGATGATGGCATTACCAACAATATGGACAACAGGCTAAGAAAACCCTTACCTTGCTGCAAGAGACTCTGACCCTCTGTTAAACTCCTAGTCCGGTTCCCTGGGAACAGATGAAGATAGTATACGCCAATGTTACCAGACAACATTGCTCATGGTAATAGTGATCTGTGGTTGATAAATTTCAACTAGATTGGGAGGGAATATGACTGAACTCTAAATGTGTGGTGGGAATGCCGTGCCCTGGTGGGGTTTCCGGGAGCTATGCTTAAGGAATCATTAGGAGAGATTTGGGCTCCTCTAGGGCATAAGGCTTCCTGTAAGCCAGGGAAGCCTCAACATCTGTACCATATGGATCTCATCTCTGGGCCTCTGGGCTGTGTTATGATAAGAGAAGGTAATTCCCATACCACCGTATTGAGCTGTCGTCCTCATGAATTGCTGCAAGGACTCGCATGCAGAGGAAAGTCTGGTACCGTCCTGCTGCCAAGATGTGGTTCCAGCCTCCTTTCCTTCCAGGGAGACTAGTGCCAAATGTCAGCTCAAAGGCTTAGCGGGGTCCCTGCTGCCCCAGGAGTATGAGCAGCATTTACAGAAATCCTTGATTAAGGGATGAGTGAAGGGCGGGATAGATTCAAGGATGAGTCCCAAGTATGAATCCCAAGTTTCTGATTTGAGTAATTGGATGGAGGAGACAGTGTTTTGTGGCACCAATTGTCTCCATCTTTTTTAAAAATGATTTCTTCAAAGAGGGCCATGGAGATGGAGAAATTTGGATGTGTTGTGACTTTGTCCCTTTTACCTGGCATTGTGTTCCTTAGCTTCGCTTCTCCTTGAGTAACTCATCATTTTTCCATTCTTCTGTTAGTCTTCCAAATTATCTCCTTTAGGGAGCCTTTCTGAAATTCTTCTGCACTTCCTCCATACTGCAATACCTTCATCGTAACATCACGCTATTTCTTTTTTTTTTTTTTTAAAGATTTTATTTATTTATTCATGAGAGACAGAGAGAGAGGCAGAGGGAGAAGCAGGTTCCCAAGGAGCAGGGAGCCTGACGTGGGGGCTCGATCCCAGGACCCTGGGATCATGACCTGAGCCGAAGGCAGACGCTTAACCATCTGAGCCACCCAGGCGCCCCAACATCACGCTATTTCACTATAAGTGTTCTTGTGTCTCTTTTCTTCAGATCTCTCTGCCTCTCTCTTTCTCTCTCTCATTACTGTATCCTCAAACTTAGGTTAAGGATTGATCCCAAGAAGTTTTTTTTTTCTTTGAATAAATTGAAAATTAACAGAGCCACAAATAAGGGGAGGTGGGGACAGAGAATAAAAGAGAGAGACAGAGACAGAGATCCAAGTTTGGAATCAGAGAATTCTTCAAGTGGGAATGAACATTTGACCTGAGCCTTGAACAGCTAATATTTAGATGTGTAGAGCTTGGGTGTGAAAATCATTTTGGGTTTGGGAGGGCTAAGCAAAGGCACAGAGATGAAAAAATATCTGATATGTTGAAGGAATGTATTTGTTTCATTTTCTTACTTCAGAGCTCATTCTCAGCTGCTCTTGAATCCATCCTTGGGGAGGATTTTTTTCAAACTACTCATTCATCGTGTACATTATTTTACTTCACTTATTTTATTTTGCTCATCTTTAGATGTTTGAACATTATAAAATATTTTGCATTGTTTTTTTATTTTTCAACATTAAAACAACTAAAAATATAATGAAAAATATAAAGGACAAAATAAAAATCCTTCATAAATCTATCATTCAAAGACAATGTCTGATGATATTTTGTTGTATTTCTTCCTACATTTTTATGAGGGATAGAACTTTTTTTTTAAATCTTGGTTTATGAATCTTCTCTGGCTATTTTGATATTTTGTCTGTAGAAAGTCCGCATTCTGGTATGTGTGCACTCGGCTGCATTCTTTCAGAAAAGATTTAAGTGAGTAGAAGTCATCATTTTCTTATAAGCTAAGTGAGCATTACCACACAGCAAGATGAATGTGAATCTCCTATTCCGACAGACCAGGATTTGGATTCTGGCTCCATTTCCTACAAGCTGTAGTAACTTACACAGGTTATTTGGGCTCTGCCTTGGTACCCTCACGTGTGTGGTAAGGATCATAATGCCCACCGATTTTCTTTATGGTGAGAAGGAGACATAAGGAATGAAACGTGCCTGCGACTGCAGGCCAAGTGGGCATCCAGGCATGCCCTGTGCATGCAATGGAAGCAAAAGATTGAAATATCCATCTTCAGGGGTGCCTGGGTGGCTCAGTCGTTAAGCGTCTGCCTTCGGCTCAGGTCATGGTCCCAGGGTCCTTGGATCAAGCCCCGCATCGGGCTCCCTGCTCAGCGGGAAGCCTGCTTCTCCCTCTCCCACTCCCCCTGCTTGTGTTCCTGCTCTCACTGTCTCTCTCTCTCTGTCAAATAAATAAATAAATAAATAAATAAAATATTAAAAAAAAATGAAATGTCCATCTTCAGAACAAGAGAAAACAATGCATCTGTCTTGGCTATCTTAAAGCATTAGCTGCGGAATTTTTGGAAGGAAGTTGGCATCATATGAATCATCAGTTCTGTGTTTCGTAGGAGTGGCAGTTCTTTGTACAAAACATTTAGTCTCCCCCTCACGTGGCAACCAGGGGTTAACTAATCTTGCTAGTAGGAGTGTGTGAAACTCATTAATATCATCCATCTGGTGTGGCTTCAGAGGTGAACAAAACTGAAGGTCAGTAATATGAGTCATTTTCTCCATTCACCGTCAGACTCCGAGCCATAGTTTGCGTGGTCTTTCACCTGGAGAGATGAACTAGAGCCCTGTGCATTGAGCATGTGGCCAGAGAGCCAAGCAGAGACAGCCTGAGTACTTTAGCAAACAAGGGCTGAGTAAAACCAAATGCATCCATAAACCTACCAAATCAGCAGGCACATGAGAAATAATAACTAGCCCTGCTTATCTCCTCCTAACAGTAACACTGAAGATGATGAAACCAGTTCCAGTAGGTGGGGTAAATTAGCAATTGTACCTGAAGATGAATGTAAATAATTACATAATTCTAAGCAGTTCAGTTTTGATTACACCAAGATTACGACCTGAAAATGAGAGTCATGAAAATGACTGGCAAACAGAAGATTGGTATGAAGTAAGACCCTTCTTACTTTAATTAAATTATTGGTGAGTCACGTTCAATGATCGTAGACCACATGCGGACCTTCTCAAAACATCTTTATTAACAATGAAAATTGTATGTGATCTGTAAGTGCATGGATTTTTTTAAATCAAATATGTCACTACTGAAAAAAAAAAAAACATGCTCTGTCCAGAGTGATAATCCCTAAGAATTACTCACTTTTTAGTGGTGTTCGATTTTAAGATTTCATGAAGAAAATAGATCCACATGTTGGCTCATGTGTGTTTAATTGTTTTAGGCTAATAGAAACTTAATCAGAGACCTCCGTCCTGTCCTCCATTTACCCGAGATAGGAATAGGAAATGGCCTGCTTGTTGATTTTCTTCTTTCCTCTGGGTTCCTGGAATAGCTGCTGCCCATGGGTCCCATGGAAGAAACAAGAAGGGATAATGAAGAGCCACCTCTTAATTACACAATCAGCTCACATTTCTTCTGGGAGTTCTTTAGTTCATAGCTGTAAATTGAAGGAGAACATGCAGCCTGAGGATAATGAGGATAGTGACCCCTAGGAGCTGCGGGATTGCTCACATTGACCAAGGTCTCCAACCACTGACTCAAGCCAAGCCTCTCTTAGCTTGGGTAGCAGGGGGATTATCTCCAGATTATATCTTAAGTCACAGACCTCTTCTCTGAGTTCCTAAGTGTACCAGTCAGGACTGTAGGTGATTCACAGAAATGTATCTGCAGGTTGTCACTCCAGGGATGGATGGTGAGGAGACTACCCGAGAGCCATCAGCGTCCCACACATCTCTGTCTTTGCTTCTGCCCTTCCGGTGTGACTTTTATGGTTGTGCTCCTAGAAAGCCTCCAGTGTGTCTATCTTCTAGGGGAGAAAAAATGGGAGCGAAAAGGGCAAAGGGCAAAGAGTAAAGGACACATGCTGGCTGAGTCTGTCTCATTTTCTTTGGATGACAGTAGCTTTCCCGGAAACCTCACCCAAGAGATTTTCTCTTATATCTCATTTGTTAGAGCTGTGTCTTAGATCAAAAGGAGCCTAGGTAATCAAACATTTTCAGATGGGCATATTATCACCTCCCTGAAAAAAAAATAAGTGTCCCCCTAATATTAACAAGGGGAAAAGAGTATTGGGCAGGCAATATGGAGTACCTGATGCAGTTAGATCCACTCATGGGTCATTTTCCTAGTTGAGAAACACCATTGCAGTATTTTAAGGAAATGTGTCTCAAAGCCAGTGAATTTCATTGGAAATGGTCTTTGTCTAGAGTAGCACTGTCCAATAGAATTTTCAGAGATAAAGGGAGTGTTCTGTATCTGCATCATTTTACCCAGGAGCCACCGGCCACACGTAGCTACCAGGCACTTGAAATGTGACTAGTGCACCTGAGACACTGCATTTAACATTTTTTATTTAACTTTTTTACTTAACTTTAATAAATTCAAATAGTATGCATGACTAGTGACTAATATATTGGGCAACACAGGTCTGGAGCATCCTTGGTGAATATTTTGGTGTAGGGGAAGGGAAGAGAATAGGAAGAAAGAGCAAGGATGGGGATACCAGGAGCTAAGTATCTGGGAGAGGTGAGTGGCTTTGGAAATGAAAATCGAATGGAAAATTACTCACCGGTGTGGAGACTTGGGAAGTCAAGTGAAGGCCGATTTAGTGTACTTCAAATAGTTCATTAGGCTGGATCTTTCTAAGGTTCATTCTAGAATGATCTGTTGTACATTTATTATATGAAGATAACTTACCACTATGGATTCTGCCACCCAGCAGACATGTTGTTCTTACTGAATGGTATATATGCATTATATTCCAATAAGTCTGCCACGGCTGGGTGCTTCATTTATAGGCCTAAGTGACAGCATAGTAGAGATGGTCTGGCAAAAGCTGACTGAAACTACTCTCATGGTCTTTTTTTTTTTTTTTTGGACTCCAATTTTCAGCAACATTCCGCTCAGTGGGCCACCTTTATGGAATAGTTTCCCTTGTCCTTTTATAAAATTGCCTCATTGTCTTCCTTCTTTACTAGATGTTCCTACCTGTCCCGTTTCTCCTCCTCTACCCGAGCCCTAAATATTGGAGTTCCCTAAGATTTATTTCTCCCTAGGTGGACTCATTCACTTCCAGATGTTATCTATTTATTGGAAATTCCAGCATATATAACCTAGCCCTAACCTGTGAGCACCAGACTCGTGTCACCTGCTCCTGTGACCTGTCTACTTGGTTGATAAGAGCATCTCAGATACACGAGGTTCAAAGCAAGAGCTGATTTTCTGCTCCCAGCAATGCCCTCCTGCTGCTTCCATATCTAGCAAATAGCATCATGATTTATATTTCCCTAGCTAGAAAACTAGTCCGTCCTTTCTCACCACGTCCAATCCAACACCAAGTCCCATAGGCACGACCCCCTCTGTCTACTCTCCTCATCGGTGCCTCCACCTTATCACCTTCCACGTGGACTGCTGCAACTCCGTCACTTAGCCCATACTTGGTGCCTCCCAATACACCTTAATCTCCCCCACCCAGTTGCCACGCTGAATTTGCAAATTGTAAATCATATCGTATCACTCTCTTGCCTAACACCCTTCTATGATTTCCCATTTTTCTGAGAATAAAATTGAAACTCCTTACCAAGAATAGACAATTTCCTCTGTTCTCATTCCTGAATATTTCTCTGGCTTTGTTATTTATTCCATTATTTTCTTACTCAATTTTCTTTGAACACATTGACCTTTTTTCACTGCCTATAACATGCCAAGCTTTCTTATTCCAAGAACTTTTCATTAGCTTTCCTAGAACATTGGCTATCTTGGCTTCTTATCCCGTGGGTGTCGCGGAGGGATCCTTCTCTGACTACCTCTCTGACGACTCCAGTTAGCATTGTTCTCGCTGTAGAATGCACTAGTGCCCTCTTTAGTTCTCCTACAGCTCAAGTGTTTTTGTGTCCTTTTCTCTACCCTCGTGAACTATAAGAACCATGACAATAGAACTAGTGTGATGCCTGGTGCACAATCAATAGTTTCTCGAATGGATGCCTATATCATTAAAGTTTATTTTAAAAAGATTGTATAAAGATTTTAACAAAATTTGAGGTAAAGAAAAGCCACGTCAATGGCAAAACAGAACATTTAAATACCAATGCATTTTGACCATTGTCTGGGCTAGATGCCAACCTAATTTTGTGGAATGATGTGATGAATGAGCTAATAAACGAAAAACAATTTCCTTGATTATAAGGAAATCTTATATTTCCTATTTCTCCTATTTCCTTGAATATAAATTTTATATTAAATTACTTGCTGTGAGGAGCCATTTAGTTATTCTCAATGATATCCTAAGTTAAAGGGAGAATGGCTTTCTCTGCAATAGAGATTAAATGATTCCAATTATGTCAAATTGATGGAAATTCTTACTAGCCCAGGGTCAGTAAGAAACGTGAACATTTGGGGGCGCCTGGATGGTTCAGTCAGTTAAGCGTCTGCCTTTGTCTCGGGTCATGATCCCAGGGTCTTGAGATCGAGCCCTATGTCGGGCTCCTTGCTCTGCAGGGAGCCTGCTTCTCCCTCTCCTCCCCACTTGTACTGTCTCACTGTCTCTCCTTCTCAAATAAATAAATAAAATATTAAAAAAAAAAAAAAAGAAACGTGAACATTTGGAAAGTCCTGAGCTGGATGTAATTGGTGCATAGAAGTATCCCAGCTTATCTGCCTCCCAAGATGGATGATGTTTTTTAACGTCTTAAATAGACCTCACTTTAAGTGGACTTTTGTTTTATTGGGGAAGTCAAGATATAATCAATTTAATAACTATTTTTTGTGTATGTAGCTCTTAGAGGGTACTGATTCTCTAACTTCACTGCATCCTATCAAATGCAAAAATAAAACAGAGCCATCCAAGAACTGTCCTTTGTCCTTCAGTGACAGTGTATTAACCAGATGACCTATAAACATGCCCTGGATTCAGTTTATGGTTCTCAGCTGAGATTTGTGGGGGGAAAAATGAAAAGGAGATTTTGTTAAAAAAAAAAAAAAAAGATTTCAGGGGCTGCTGGTGGCTCAGTTGGTTAAGCGGCTGCCTTTGGCTCAGGTCATGATCCCAGGGTCCTGGGATTGAGCCCCGCATCGGGCTCCCTGCTCCACAGGGAGCCTACTTCTCCCTCTCCCACTCCTCCTGCTTATGTTCCCTCTCTCGCTGTGTCTCTCTCTGTCAGATAAATAAATAAAATCGTTTAAAAAATATTTCAATCTACAAGTATTGTTTTGAGGATTCACTATGTCTGGGGCCGTGTGCTTGGCACTCTGAAGGACTACAGTGATGAATCAGAAGTGATTCCTACTCTCAAGGAATTTACAGTCAGATAATGGGTTTATTTGACACATAACCAGATACCACAAAGTTCAAGACAAAGTTCCACAATAGAGGTGAAAAATAAGGTAGTATAGAAATTCAGAGGAGGAGACGATGAACTTCTCTTGGGGATATTAGAAAAAATATTAGAAAAATAATCATTAGAAAAAAATGTGTAGTCACGTTCCCTGAGCTTTGAAAATTATCAGGACCAGGCTATGTAGGGTAGGGAGAATGGGTTTCTATCTCAGCAAAGGCATGAAGTCAGAAAAGCCCAGGAAATGTATGCAGAACAATGAATAGATCAGTTTAAGTCAAGAAGTATATGCAAGGGGAGAAGAGAAGAGAGGGGGTGATGTTGGAAAAGTAGGGCAGGGTGTATTTCAGGAACCTAAAACGTAAGTAAGGCTAAGCAGGTGAACTTCATCCCAAAAGCATTAGGGAGCTGCACGGGGCTGGTGCTCAAGGCTATATGTGAGTGGAGTCACACTATGAGAAGCAGTGAGCACAACTGAAAGACCTGATAGGAGGTCTCTCAAAGGTTGTTGATGGTGACACAGGTGGACAGGTTCTGGCAACTCTTTAGAAGAGGGGTGTAAGAGAGATTCAAACTTGATTCAAAATAGTTTGAACTGGGTGAGTGGAAGGCTAGTTGCACCATTAAAAGAAATGGATACTATAGAAGAGCAACTGGGGGAAAAACAACTGTAGATGCAGGTCTAGAAGGGTCAGTTTGGATGCTAGTAGAATACAAAGTATGTGGGATGCTTGGGTGGCTCAGTCCATTAAGCATCTGCCTTCAGCTCAGGTCATGATCCTGGAGTCCTGGGATTGAGCCCCGCATCGGGCTCCCTGCTCAGCAGGGAGTCTGCTTCTCCCTCTGACCCTCCCCCCCTCTCATGTTCTCTCTATCTCAAATAAATAAATAAAATCTTAAAAAAAAAAAGAATACAAAGAATGCAATCACGGGAGTGGACGTTAGGAGAAATTTAGAGGCTGGAGATACAGTCCTTTGATCATTGCTGCTATCTGAAAGCCTGTGATTTATGAATTTTTCAAAAGAGAGATTATGGAGAGATAAAAGAAGTTTCAGACTAGATAATCAGGGGATACTCTCATTAATTAGGTCAGGGAAAAAAAGTAGAAAAATAGACACAGGAGAAGTGTTGGAAGGAGGAGGGTCCCAGGTCATGAAAACCACTCTAGGAGAGACTTCTCAAGAAGAAAGTGTCCATGAATGCCAGCTGTATACCTTTAAACTACGCAGCAGTTAAAACTACCTATCATGTCTGCCATGCTTGATTTTGTATCCCCTGGTGCCTAGGAAAATGCTCTGCTCATCATCAGCAAAATTTTACCCAACAAATAGTTTTTTGGTTGTTCTGTTTGAAGAGACCTGACTGTAAGGTAATGTACATACAGGTAAAAGAATGAAGCATTGGGGGTGCCTGGGTGGCTCAGTTGGTTAAGCGACTGCCTTCGACTCAGGTCATGATCCCGGAGTCCTGGGATCGAGTCCCACATCGGGCTCCCGGCTCGGCGGGGAGCCTGCTTCTCCCTCTGACCCTATCCCCTCTCATGCTGTTTCTCTCTCTCTCTCTCTCTCTCAAATAAATAAATAAATAAATAAAATCTTTAAAAAAAATGAAGCATTGGTTGAAAATAAGAAATTAAAGTGGCAGATGAGACATTGTAATGGGATGTTGGTGGCAAGCAATTAGATGGACTTTATGCTGGTGAGTGACTGTCATAAATAACAGTGTGATAGGTACACCAAAAACTAGCCATCCCCAGAACCAGGAGCCAATGACAAAAACAAAAGGGGGAAAAAAAAGTCAAAGATACGAATCTAAGCCTTATGCTGCTTTTAAAATCTATACAATAAATCGACTTAAACTTACATCTGTTTTTACTAAGGGGAGGGTACAGAGATAAAGTAACATAATGCCATTCCTGTGGAAGTTAACCTTTTGTTTTTTATTAGTAAACAATAGGAGGGCAATCAATAAATTCAGCGAGCCATGGTAACGTGACTAGCCTTGCAAGTTGGTCTGGATGTCACGGCCAGCGCGATGAGACTTCGTGCTGTTAAAAATGCAAATGAGGGAGTATCTTGTATCAAGGAAGGATGGTAACATTCCATTTTAAATCGTTTCAAGCTTGCTTTCTTTCTCAGACCATCTCCTGTGCTACATTCAAATGTAGCATGTTAATCTGGAACTCGGTTGTGAAGCCCTTTTAAACAGTATGCCCAATTGCCTCTGTATAAAGGGAAGCGTGTTTGCTTGATAGGAAATGAGGTCCTTTGGCTTAGGTATTTCTTTCCTAAGAACTGCGATTCCGCGGGATGTTTACCCATCCCCTCCTCGCCCCCTCACCCCGCGATTGCTTCGCAGGCCACGGAACCTGCTCCTGTGGTCGCTGCGTGTGTGAGAGAGGCTGGTTCGGGGAGCTCTGCCAGCACCCGCGGGAGTGTAACCTGACGGAGGAACAAAGCAAGAGTTTGTGTGAGTCAGCGGACGGCATACTGTGCTCGGGGAAGGGTGAGTATCCCTGCCGGAGCTCGGACCGGGTCCCCGATCTGACGCATGGTTTGTACGGCCTCGCATACAGGCCTCCCCAGACGGCACCTTGCAGGAATGAAAAGCATGCTGCCCTAGGCTTGTCCCGGACTTCAGACTTGAAGGTCAACCGCATGACGCGTGGGTTCTAAGACAATGAAATGCGTGCGAAGGGTTTCCTGCGAAAAGGTCCTCAGCCCCTTGCGTCCATCGTCGTGGCTCAGTGACCTGTAATTAATGTATAAAGAAGAAAAGACGACGAGATCTAATGGGCGGTGAATGGACCTCCCAAAAGGCAGAGGGGTAATTGTTGCGTTCACCTGTGAAAATAGCGCAGCCCAGAACTGCAGAAAAGTGATCCCAAGTATCTGAACTGTCAGACACTGGATGATGTAGGTGGGTGTGTGGAGGAGGGGAGGGCTGAAGGTGGGAGAAAGACAAAAGGGAAACTAAGTATTTTGTTTCATAAAAAAGGAATGGAAGAGTCTATGGGTCTCAAAGTTCTGGCGTCATTTTCTTTGGCCTAAAAATCACCAATTTTCCAACCAAACATGTGTAATCTAATATATAACAAAAATCAAGCCTGCAGTGTGTTTATAATTTGCAAGTTGATTGAATAGGAGCCACCATCCCATTCAAACATTCACTACAGAAACAAATTCTAGAAGAATAGCAATCCCGCCCATTGTCCCCTGAAGTCCCCCAGAAAAGCAAAACAGATTTTTTTTTTTTTCTGAGAAAGAATACTGACAGATTAAATTTCAGGCACCTTGATGTTGATGTTTCTGTGTGAATTCTTGAAGGGACTTTAAAATCCTGTTCTCAGGGTGCATATGGGCTCATCTAGAAGGCTGTCACATTCCTCCTTGCTAGTGCCTAGGAAAATACCAGGAAGGTTCTGGAAGCTCACCAGTTTCTCAGTAACGTTCAGGAGCTGCCCTTCATGCATCTAGATGGCACAGGGTGTCCAGACTCTCTTCTTCAGCACAGAGGCCTCCTTGCCCAACGGACAGCCCTGTCCCCTTTTCAGACAAGGCACAGCTAGAGGTGAAGATGCCCTGCTTACCCTCAAGACTTTGTGTTCTGCCAAGGAGGCCGTGCCTTCCACCTAATGCAATGGTAACCGTCAGGTGGCAATCGAAGGAGTTTAAAGCAACCACTTTGTTCCCTGTTTGTTGTCTTATTAAATTCGTTCTAATTCCAACTCCCAGATGAATCTAGCACCAGTCTGTCTGTCAGGGGCTCTCAATGCCTGGAAACACCTGCTTTAGGTTCAAGTTCTGTTGGGAGAGCCAGAAAGGGTGAAAGAATTGTGGAGGAGGAGATTAACAAAGAAAACAGGAAAGGAGGTAGGGATGGATTTAACCTTTCAGGGGGAAACTGGCGGGGGGGGGGGGGGGGGGGGGGGGGGGGGGGGGGAAGAAATGTTATCAGATCAGAAGGCAGTGTTCTGCAAATAACCAAGGGGCGAGAATGATTAACCTTGTCTGAATTCGATTTCTTCTTTCTGAGTACAGCTCTAAACACAGAGCTCTAAAGCTTAGATTTTTTTGTCAGTTGGTTTTCCATAATGGCATTATTGTTGGAATGAGGATAGTAAATTTTCCCAGAAACTCTACAGAATGAGGATTCCCAGTCATATTAAAACATTAGTGTGCTCGTTAATATTAGTTTACTTTAAAAAATCAGCCACTTTGGGAGTGTGTGTGTGTGTATTTACTAGACACACTGTGGAATCATTAACGTTGTCCACGAGCAGGCCTTGGCTAAGTCATGTCCACTGGCAGGTACAGGCAGAAAGCACAAAGCCGTGCTCACCCAGATAGCAAATACCAGTCTGTCGTTTGCTACACTGAATTTCATACAAAGAGGAGCCATTTCTTTTGAAGAAATGAACGTTCTTTTTTAAAGCCATTACTTTCTGAGGAGAGTCTTACTCTTCAGCATCACAGATGCAGAAAATGCAAAAAGAATAGCTTGACTAAATATTGACCCAAAGGCATTTCCTCAAAACAAAACAGAACAAGGAAATCTCTCTAGTTAATGCCTTCTCAAATTGTTTGCTTTGGGTGATGGTAATATATCCAGAGATCAATGAAGGGTTGAAAGTCTATTTGTCTAAGCGGTTTATCCTTCAGTGAGTAGAGAGTTTCAGAGTCGTTAAACTCAGAAGAGAATGTGAAAGCTGTCCGGAGGCTGTACGTTTTGAGGCTGGTGTTAGTGCTGATGGTGGCCTTCCCGCTGTTGGCAGCGTCTGGCTCTGGCTTTTTTCTCTCCTCCTGTTCTGGAGAGTTCTGTGCTGGATTATACAGGAAGAAAGGGGCTAAGATCATGAAACTGTAGGCACAGAGGAGAACGGGGGTGCAGTCGTTATTCCTGTCCCCATGGAAGTGCCACTCCAACCCCACCCCAAGAACCACAGGAAAAGTAGTCCAGGAAGTAGACTAACGGTCTTCTAACATGGTGGCAAGATAGAGGAGTGGGCCTTGACCAGGACCATGTATTTCTTGATCTCATGGACTTGCCAGAATTCCACATACTTTTTCTCAAATTTGCAAACGAAAACCCCTCGCCCTGATGATCGCAGAGGAAGTTGGAGCCTTTCTCTTTCTCCAAATATGGGACAGGCATGTGCAGTAAGCCTGAGGTGACTGCCATCTAAGTGTTTCCACCAGAAAGACAAGTCTGGAACATGCGCTTCCCGTGAGCTGTGAATAAAGCTGTCACCTCAGGAGACGATGAAGAAATAGCATTTTATTTCTTTACAAATTGATAGCCAAGACAACAAATCACTCCATAGAAAAATTGAAAACAAGATACATTGTGGTGACCTTCGTAACAGATGCAGTAGTTAGTACGATCGTGAGAAGTCCCTACTGGCATGTCAGGTTGCAGCATTTTGTCAGGCTTGATGAACGAAAAAGAAAGTCCAACTTTATTAATGGGACCGCTAACAAAGGTGCCTTGCCCTTAGACTCAAATTGTTTCTGTGAATGGCCAGAGGGATGAGCTTAGAGCCAGGTGTCCCCTGAGTTTCGCCACCTTTGCAGAATACATGACATAATTCCTAGGCTGTTTGTTTGGGGATTTATTTATTTGGATCCAAGAGGACCCAACAGCCTTTCTACCTTCATAACTTCAACCTAGATCCGGGTTGTCACCTGTAATATCTTAAAGCTGCTGTTGTGTTACGATGACTGTGGTTGTGTATCATTGGACGTCTCCTTAAACTCTCCCAAGGACACTTGCTGAGTCCTGCATCAGCCGTGGATGTCACGGTGCGCATGCGCACCCGCCTGTCATCCCCTCTGCTCCACCCAGGCTCGTCCTCCACCCCCAGGAAAGGGGAAGAGTACCAGTTGCCCTTCAAAAACCAGCTTTAGCCCAGTGTTCTAGTTGCTTCCCCCGATGCGGCTGTCTCGTCAGAGCTGTGAGAACACACAACTCCTTTTTTGAAACTATATGGAAGTTTTTCCTGTGAGGGGCATTATGGATAGGTAGGTAGGTAGACAGAAGAACAGACTGAGTCAGATTGAAACCTTGGGATAACTGTTGTTTCTGGCCCCCGTGGCCCTGGGCAATCCCCTTATCCTGTCTGTACTTCCATTTTCTCATCTTTGTTTGAAGGCAGGAGAATTTCATTTCCTTCCCCTTCTTAAGTCCTAAGGATGCTTTGAAGACAAATGAGAAAATGCAGCTGGTTCCCCGGGAATGGAAGCCAATAAGAAGCACAGAAGAGAGATCGGAGCCCTCTTGCGGGTCCTTATAGCGAGAAAGAAAGTAAATGGGTTCGTGATATTGCGGTCCTGGGCTTACTACCCGGGAGCTCCTGCCTGCATGGGCCAGCTTCTCCTATGGCTGGACTGGCCTCATGGGTGTGAGTGGGTCCCAGCCAGCTGAGCTAAACAGTTGGTCACCTCTTGGCAGTCATGTGGCCTGTGTGTGTCCGACAGAATCCTCTCCCTCAGTTTTTCCCTTTGCAGAGACAGGCAGTTTGACCTCTGGTTATCGATGAAAACAGCCAGACCATAGACAAAGGCTATAAGAGGTCCTCATAACTATCCCACTGTGTTATTACATGCGAGGCTATTCCTAGTTTCACAAGCTGTGGAAGAATTTCCGACCTCTAAGATACACTGAGAATTGACAAACAGGAAAGGAGCAACACAGCTGGGGAAGATGCTGACCAAGAAAAGCTAGTTTTCACAGCACACACAAAAACCAATCCGCATTTTGCATTCTAAGTATTTCAGTAACTAGTAGACTTTGGGAACTGGGATTTACTTGTCAAACGGTCTATCAGTGTATACCATATTAACTTTAGCTGAGCTTATCAGTTTTGGGAAACTACGTTGATATGGCCTGAAGCTAAGCATTTCAGAAGCTAGAGCAGTGATGAGAATAGTTTCAGAGCCAGGCGATAAGTTTAAAAGTGAAATGTGAGATCTTTTCATGAATTGTGACCAAATAAAAGAAGATATCCTAGGTGTGATACACGAATATCATGGACATATAAAGTCATTTGCTTCTGCTTCTTTCTAGAACTAATTTTGCAATATAAGGGAGGCACTATTTTAGAAACAACTAAAACCAGTCAAATTCTGCAAATAATTAATCTTCCTTTACTCGTGGAAAGAAGGCACTAAATACGGTGCCTTCTGAGGAAGTTGCAATGAAAAGTCAATGAAACGCCCCAAGTTTTCTTTGTTGTAGATATATCGCTAACCACCTGCTAAATGAGAAGTTGTATGTTGAACATTTCTGTGCCTACGAAGATCAAAAGACAGTACTTGAAGTGAAGGTAAATACACTTCTAAACTAAGGAAGCTCTCTACCTGGATGTAGCCAAGAAGGAGCCACCATCCCTCACGGACTGACCAGGAGGCTCAGCTCCTGGGTCCTGTGCAGCCTGCCAGTCACTCATCAGAAGCGAGAGATGTCTAGACTGTGCTCAAGAGCGTGCAGCTCATCCTAGACCCTCAGGAAAACAGTCCAGACTAAATGAAATCATGCTGTGCTTAAGCAAGGAGTTGATCAGTGTAAACACAGTTGTCAGCCTATCACTAATTCAGACCCGCCCCTTACCTTGAGAAGCATAACAAGGCATGTCACACGTTTAATTTGGCCATTGGGGATTCTTATAGCTAAATGCATATGCCAGTTTCCGTATGAAATACCACCAAGTGCCTGAGGCACGGGACCCGTTTATATGAATCCTTTCATGATATCTATGGCAAATATTCCTTTCTCTAACCACTTTTATCTCCCAGCTTGCACACTCATTTCTCAATCGCTGTGTCTGACAGAGGCACTAATTAGTGATTGGTCCCCGCCCCGCTCCCATTACATTTTGAACTCAACAAGTCTGGACTTTTGTCAAATATATCAAAATGCTTTTTCTCCTTCACATTCTCTTAAGGTGATTTTTGACCTGAAACATGCAGTGATAGCCCTCATTTAGTAAAAGGAAATCACATTGGGAAGGAACATCCAAGCCAGAGACATAGAAGGAAGGGGAAGTCCTTTTGATGTGTGTTTCCTTTTCAATTTTAAAGTTGTCTTTACTGCCGCTATAGAAGTCATTTTGCCATGTGGGGGTTTTTGAGCCTGTCATGTAAGGACGTGTAGACCAAGAGAACTTTCTTCTCTTTGTGAGATCATTTAATTCATGTGTTTTTTCTCCTTTTAAATATACCATTCATAAAATTGTTTTTCAGTACACCAAGATATTTTTAATAGCAGAAGTGGAAGTTTCTTCCTGGTTAGGAAATAAAAAGAGGGGAAATGGGTGAAGTGGTGAGAAAGTTGGCAGAGCTTCATAGAAGATGAACTTTTGGGGGGAGATTAGAGCTCTCCTTGATCGTGGCAGGGGGTCCCCGGGGTGAGAGCCCATAAGTCAGATGCCCACGAGTAGTCGTGTGTGCATTTTGAGCACATTGACGAGCCACCCAATACGCAGGTGTGTCCCTCCTTTCACAAAATCATGTAGACAAAAATCCAAAAGTAGAAGCCCAATAATTTAGTAGTAATTTTAATTATAAAATGCATCCTTATTTACTAGAACTTACCGTTCAGTTCCTTTAAAGAGCAGACACTTTTAAAACATGATTCAACTCAGGAAAACAAAAAAGAGAGAGAGAGAGAAAAGCATCTGTTTTTGAACACCTTTTTGGAAGGCCATCTATAAGAATCAGCACATTCTGCTCTTACTGACATTTCAACCAGACTAGGCCATGGAACATTTGCTCAAGGCTAATTGCAACGGTCTAGATCCATAATGAAGCCTTTCCTGGATGACCTTTATGAATTGTGGTAAGTAAAGCTCCCCTCTGAGCAACAGGCTCTTCAATAAACTTGTACCTTGGGAAGATGGGTTTTTAGAAGCCTCTTGTCCGTGCGTTGACGGTGTTCTATTCTAGACAGCAACCTTTAGTTACATGCTGACAGCAAGTCATGCCCTTTGTGATTTCAGGTTCTTGCCACTGTGGAAAGTGCATTTGCTCTGCAGAAGAGTGGTATATTTCCGGAGAACTCTGTGACTGTGACGACAGGGACTGTGACAAGCACGACGGCCTCGTTTGCACAGGTGTGGTATGACCTGCTCTGCTCGCCCCGTACCCCCGCTCGGGGGAAAGACCAACAGCGCCCGCCCTGTGGTGCCGCCCATGGCTGTGTGGTCGGGGCTGCTTCCCGATGATGGAGTCCTGAGAACTGCTTATAAAACATGTGCTTAAACAAGCTCCAGGGGAAAGAGAGATGGAGGCAAAGCCCAGCTGGAATGAAACAGGGTGGGCACTACTGGATGGATCCTGCCTAGCTGGTGGCACTAAGTGGATGCCAGCAGTCATTTGAAAGATCAGATTTCCCATAGCTGTTTAATGAGATCATAATAAGGTGGCTGCAGAGCATGAATGGGATGGCTTCGACTATGAGCGGCTGTGGTTGATAAGAACATTTTTTAACTTGGTGCCTTTCGGTCATGATGGTGATCCCCCGTGTATTTTCTTGCAGGGAATGGAATCTGTAATTGCGGGAACTGTGAGTGCTGGGATGGATGGAACGGAAATGCATGTGAAATCTGGCTTGGCACAGAGTATCCTTAACAGTTACATAGGAGAGGACTGGAGTCTTTCCTTTTCCATTAGAACAATATAAATGCAAAGGCAACCCTATATAATCACCACTAGGACAGGTCAAAGAGACTATTGTATGTTTTTCTGTTTCTGAATGCCTGCATGAAGTCTGGGTCCCTATTAAAAAATGAATTAAGCAAAGTCTGAAGTAAATAACGCCAGAAAGAATGTCTCTTCCAGAATTTACATCAGTGGTCCTCAACAAGGGTGACTTTGCCATCCGGAAAACACTTGGCAATGTGTACAGTTTCAGTCGTCACACTGGGTGGGATGGGAGGGCGTGCTACAGGCCTCTAATGGGTAGAGGCCAGGGATGCTGCTTAAACATCCTACGGTGCCCAGGACGGCCCCCACGACAAAAAGTTAGCGGACTCCAATCGTTAATAGCGCCAGAGTTAAGAAACGTTGAATTACATGGTCCTTAGACATGCATATCCCTCACAAGAAAGACCCCATGAGAATCTAAGGAAATACCCTCACATAAATCCATCGATCATATTTTTTTGCAGGAATCCCTGTCACTCAGCATTTCTCTGTGGGGACAATAAAGACAGGCACGCATAAGGGAAAATGTCAGGGGGCGGGGAAGGTGGGGGGCAGAGGGCGGATCACCAGTGCTTTTTAAAGAAAAAGACTGGTCAGTTTTAGCCAGTAAGTCATTCGTCTGATCTCACTTTAAACTCACAAAAGAAGATTCTCTCAGGAAGGAAGTATGAAAAATGTACAGTTTGGCATTTTTAATAAATAGTTACGTAAGTTGCTTACAATCTGCGTCAATATATATTTGCCTACTGCTGATTAACAACAACACAAAATGAATTGGTATTCAGGGGCACCTTACGTTCCTAGATCCCTTTTTAAACTGGGCAGGGGTAGGAGTACAAGCTCTTTGATTTTTCACTATTTAAATTATTCCATGGTAACTTGCGTTTTAAAAAGACAATATCTAATTGGACCTACGATGGGCCTGAAATATGCATTCATTTCCCTTAAAAGACTCTTATTTCTAAGGACACATTATTTACTGCAAAAGTAGGGTCATGCCAAGAAGTCACGAAGAGATACTGTGATCAAATGACGCCAGTCTCAAAGCTCAAAGGGTTAAAAAAAAATCTAGAAATGTGTTAAGTAGAAATTACAAATATTCACTCAGCGATAGGAACAAAATGTTTATTTTCTTAATGGTGAAATTTTGCTCTGTATGAAATTCACATTGAATTATGAAAATGTACAATAATTAGGACTTCCCTTACATATTTACAGTTAAATCTACTTACACACATTAGTTTAGGCAACCGTTAATTATTTGGAGCTAAAAAAACCCATTTTTTTTCCTAAATGCGAATTATATTTTGTAAAATCCTAGAATAATGTAACAAAACCATTTTTTCCACATTGTTTAAGATGAAAATTTTTACTTGGAAATTTTACTTAATGATGTAAATATTCTAGAGTCATGGCTTGGACTTTATAAGTCAAGTCACCAAAAATAAGGAAAATATGCATCTGCTGAGTTACTTAAAAATTTAATATTGAAAATTATTTAGGAGAAAGTTTATCTGATGCCGACTTTTATAGTACTAATAGTGTTCTCATACTTTAATAGATTTATAAAATTGTTATCTCTATCCTGAGATTATGGAGTGCAACCGTATTAGTTGTATCTCTTTTGTTGAGTATGTCCGTTGATATATCGGTTTTGTAAAATGAGGGAAATAGAAGCAGTTGAGAAATAATATAGAGTATATTCTTTCCTCCTCTCTATCTAATTGTTTTAAGCCTCAAACCAACCTGTTGTAATTGTTCAGCAGCACTTTTGATGACTCGATGATGCACCATCATCAGAATTCCCTTCATTATCTAGAAGCCATCGTATACAAACGACCTTCAGCTTCCCCTCCTGCAGAACTCTGCTTTCTATAAAGGACCAGAGTAAATATTTTAGACTTTGTGGGCCACATACATCTCTGTTGGATCTTCTCTGTTTTTAATACTTTAGAACTATAAAAGGGAAAACAGAAAGCAAACTCGTTCGGAGCTCATGGGCATTTTTACAAAAACAGACTGTGCTCGATTTGGCTCCCAGCCTTCCGGCAGCATTTTGCCAACCTGAGCTCTCCTAAAGCTGCCCTTAATTTCCTTTGTCTTACCCTGGAATCCTGGGTGTGTCTTATTTTTCTTGCGGTTCTCTACGTTTGTTATCCCTTTTGTTAACAACTACAAAGAAAGGGCTTCTCTTTTTATATTTTCATATAAGAACAGTGTCCTCAGCATTTACTTTTTTTAGGGAAAAGTTTCGAGACAGAGAAATTATACTAGAAAGTTCGCAATGTGATTTATTCAAATTTTTTGACAAGGCTGAAAATATATGACAGTCAGTTCTCTCCTGGGTTGATTTAGCCACAAGTTATTGAACTGAAACTGAGTTATAGAATAAGTCACCTGGTACCTAATCGCTAATGAATATTTTTCTTTTAAAACAGAAATAGTTTCTTTTTACTTCTGTCTGCTATAATATTTCGTATGCGTGTATATGAATTTGACTGTAGCAAGGCAATCATTAATAGACCTATTAAGAAGTTATTTAATTTACATGTTTAAGTTGGAAAAAATAAAATACAGTTACATGTAAAGAGGTAAATCCTACCCTTCTTTGATGTGGTTTTGTATTTTAACTTTTAATTCTGTTACTGAGGTAAAAAACTCCCTCTTTCAAAAAAAGGCAGGGCAGGAACAGGCTTGTAGTGGGGAAGGGTAAATGTGCGAAGCTCCTCGGCTTGTTCGAGTTCGTGTGAAGTTATGGGGAGATTAACGTCAGTTGGGAAGGATGCAACATGTCTGCTGCTGGTGTTGGCCCTCACCCTGCTTGTTGGCACACCGTTACTGAGGAATTCTTCCACAAGGACTTTTCAGTAAAATTCAGCTAAGGTCCTAAGACCCAGGAGGCTAATAATTATACCCCATTTTCTCCCAGGACCCCTTGAGCTCATCTAGATTCCTGCAGCACCTTGAAAGGAATGGCCTCCACCACTTCAAATGCAAACACAATCTTTGCCAGCAAACATGAGGATCAGACAGAATGATAACTGAGAAAAAAAACCAAAACGAATCACCACTCAGCCTTTGCTTACAGACTCACTATCAATCTCTGAAGCCCTACCCAGTATCCAAGAGTCAATAGGCCTTGTGTGCCCCCTTGTAAGCTAAGAAACTTAAGCTAGGAAATGTATTTTACTCCAAAGTAACACCATTTGCGTCTGGATGTTGGTATGTCTGTGTTTAGCCAATTGCTTTCCCTGGAAATAGTCTTGTTCTTAAATACAATCGAAAATAGTTTTCAATTATTTTATTTCCTCCTAAAATGGATTTCTTAGTCAATCTGGTGTCTCCTTCAAACATTAGTTCTCCCTGTAATATTAGGAATAAAACCTTAAATGAAGTGATACATGTCTAACTTAAGGAACAAGAAGTTGTTGTTGTTGTTTTGTTTTCTAAAAGAAAACCAAATCTAACATTGGTCATCTCGAAAACATCTGACTGTTTTAGTGCTTTAGGCATTAAGTGAGCAACTGGCCCGGTGTGTTAAAAATACTCACTCTGCTTACTCTCCAAGAGGTAAATAATTAGAAGGACTGCAGCAGGAGTCTTGTTGGCCCATTTGTGGAGCTCCTAAAGCTATCTCCTATCCCCAAACACTGAGGGCAGGCAAATGTTTAGGGCAAGAATCCCTAAATTCTGCAGGATTTGTAACGAAATCTTGCTCAGTACCATTTTACTCTTTACATAGGGTGCACCATCTGCATCTCTTCCATAATTTTTCCAAGTAAAGTTGTAGCCAAATATTTTAGAAAGCAAACTTAAAAGAAAATAAAAGTGGTGTCCCCTGGAATATCAAAACAACGAACGTTCCCAAGGGTTGCAGAGGGGTGGGTGAAGCAATCAGCTACCGTAACAGAGCAGTAGAAGTAATCCTCCCCTACCAGATACGCATGCAAAAGGAATGTAACATTAGAGAGACTCGATGCAACTGACAAATGTACATGGAGGTACAAAACACACGGTCTGTAGATACAAATGAATTCCATCAGATTTACTATACAGAACATCAATGATGACAGATTGCACTTGCTTAACAACAGCAAACTTAATTTTTGAGGGGAAAAAATGGTGGCATCTTATCCCAGAAAAATAGCAAGAGAGGTATCATCAAAGAGCTAAAATTTTCTTTGGCATGGTCAAGGGGAACATTGAGTGTACCAACTTATTTACATGACATTTCTCTATATTCGTGGGTGAAGCAATGCCATTTTGTTACATAAAGTTGTTTGATGTTTTGTAATATGCCTTCATATCAGTATTTTATTCAGTATGTTGTATTTGCGAATACAACAAATGGTATTAAACACAGGAACTGTACAATGCAGACAGACTCTTTGCATGTAAATTGAATAGTACATACCAACAGTTCTTGATACACAGGTCTTACTACATGCAGTTCCTCAGTGCTGTCCTCGTCCCATGCAACAGGTGAGACCAGACACGAAGGAAACCGTCTAATTTACAAATAACAAGGACCCGTCGGCAATATGTCTAAACATATATTAGAAGAAAGTATTTGACATCCATTCATAGGGATAAATGCCCTTGGAGACAACTCATATACAAAACAAAACAGAGGTGCACATTGACATAAATCTCAGTCATTTACAAAAATAAATCTTGTCTTAATTTTAACCAATAAATAGGCTTGCGGGGGGAAAAAAAAATAGCAAGTAGGGCTGATTACCAAAAACCAATAGGTGGGGTTGTTCGGTGTGTACGTGTGTGTGTGTGTGTGTGTGTGTGTGTGTGTTGGGGCAAGCAGTGTCTATAAGCCCATCTAATTGGAATGTCAAGTTAAATAATTCGGTTTGCCACAGATTATAGAATACATGTCTCCCCTAAATAATTGGTTCGTGAAATCCATCTAATGGGTTTTAACTCATCCTGTTGAAAACAATAGGCTTTAAAATGGTGTCACAAGAAATCAAGAATGGTTGAAGGAATCGTTTTGTTGTATTCGTACTTTAGCATTATTGACAATAAATCTACTCAAACGTTATGCTAACTTTTTCTTTATTAAAATGAAATCCAATATGAAAATGAAGTAAGCATAAACAGTTAAATTTATACTAAATCTTTAATCAGCTAAGCAGGCCAAAATTTTTTAAATGCCGGGCAAGGGCTGTCATGGAGACTTAGGAACGCAGTGGCAAAATAATTTCCTGGGAAATACAGTGCAGATGCGGGGAGGGGGGGGAAGGGGAGAGGGGGGCGGGGGGGGGGATGGCGACTGGGTCAGCCTTCCTCATGGAAATAATCACAAGAGGCCAGTACATGATCCTGCGTATAGTTTTCTATAAATGAGGTTCAGTTTGGTCTCAGTTAACTCTTACGAGGAGGAAACATTGAATTTTATTAAGTATACACAGAGCTAACAAATATATTTCCAAACAGTTTCGTATTCCACATTTTGAAACTCCTTACAGCCCATCGTGAACGTTTTGCATGGTTTCTTCCCTGTGCAGTCAACCACTGGTGACCTTTCTTAGCGGTTGTCTTCCCTGCGCTCGGACTTAGGCAAAAGGAAATTAAGAAAAGCAAAATAAAACAAAAAGCAGAGCAATGGAGTGGACCAAAAACCTGATGTTTGAACGTGTTGGTTTGCCTTGAATTTTATCCAGAAGAATTCAACAGACTGCATTCTGAGCTCATGGCAAGGCACCTCACCCCAGCCGCTGGGCTATCGGGGCCCCGAGAAGCTGAGTTACAGGTATGGAGTGGTGAGACACACAGTACCTGACTCAGCATGCTGAGCTAAAAAAAATAGTTGTTCCTAATATGTCCGGTTTAAAAACTTGTCATTAAACACCAAAAATATTAAAGTCTAATTTAGTAACTAACGTTTGCATTGCTGCTGCAGAAAAGAACACAACAGCCGCCTTGCCCATGCTCTGCTGAGTATGAGTGGAACGCAGCCAGACCCGGGGATGGCATTCAGTTCGGGTCATTAAAAACCGGTAGGATTTTATCGGAAATGGATTTAGGTAGCGCAATTCTTGTAGGTTGTAATTATTGAATTTTCTTTTTTCTTTTTTCCAAATAACGAGGATCAGTAGATGAAAAATGAACCTTAATCAGGCCTACAAGGCCTACAGAGTTCTTTGGACCCACTTTCTCAAAAACCAGTGGGTCTTGCTCGCTGGGCAAGGCAAATGTTACCATTACCAGTAAGCTCGTGATATGTATAAAACACACACACACACACACGGAGAAACCGTAGGGGGAAGGTCAAACACATACGGTAGAGAGCTCCCCCCCGGACTGTGTTTGGCCCGTTTCCCACCCGGCAACGCCGACCTCAAGAACACAGGATCCGTACTGGATAGAGCGTGTATGTGTGTTTAATCGATAGTGGGAACCGAAGCGACACTCTCAATCTCTATGCGTGCAATCTGTAACACTAGGTTTGGGAGGCTTCCTGATTCCTTGATCGCTCTCCGAACTAGGCCAACTGCCACATTTAAGGTTTAGAGGAGTACAATCTCTGCAAAGGTCACAGACAGCGGAGCGAGCAGCCCTGTGAAAACGGGGAGAAGAGAAACCCATTAACAGCGCAGGTTTACAGCGTCTAACCAGGAATCACTCGGGAGTACGTTGTGCGGCGAAGTCGCACGGAAACACAGGGGTCTCGCGGGAACGGGACTCGAAAAGGACTGTGGGTAGCTGTCAGCAGGCAAGGTGTCGAGCGTACTTGTGGAGTGTGTCATTCCCATGAAGAGTCACGTCACAAAAGGTACTGAAAAGGCATTCCACATCTGGTAGGGCATTCCGCGGCCTGAGCTCGGCTGCCTGGCCAGGCGTCTTCGCGCTCCGGGCGCGCGACGGTGGAGCGGTGTCGCTCGCAGCCAAGACGTTCGAGACAGGCGAGAGCAAGCCTCGGCTCGCCTCCGGCCGCCGCTCAGCCACGGCGCGGGAACGTCTGGCCGGGATAAATCACTCCACTGTGCTCAGGACGAGAAAGTCACAACACCCGCGAGGATCTGGCTATGTCGTCTTACTCTTGTTGACTGGTTTGCCGCCGTTCATTATTGCCGACGCGCTTGTGCTCTTACTCGGCGTCACCCCGGCCTTCGGGGCCGTTTCTCCGACGTCATGCAAAGAGGGTTCTCGGTACATGGCAACTGGCGACCGGCGCGAGCGCATGAAGGAAGGAGGGAAGGAGACATGACCTGGTTAGGTTCGAGCGTGGCCAGGCCCCCCCCCGCGCAGCAGAGGGAACTGCTGTGTCGAAGCCGTCATTCCCCTCCCCGGCCCCGGGCAGCAACGACTTCCTGCGCATTCTCTGCTTTACGGAACTAAAATACGGACACGGGTGCGCTGGGCCTTCGTCTACGAGGCGAGGCGTAAACAGGAGCTGGGCCTCTCCGTGCGCCTTGCGTCTGAGGCGCATGCGCGCGCGCACAGGGGGGGCCGGGCGAGCGCTTAACCTACTTCGCTTTGCGCAACTGGGACAGCGCAGACCTCCCTTCCAGGGCACGCCCATGTCAAGCCCTGAACCCCCTCGTTCCCGTTCACCTTTTCGAGGCCAGGTACATACCCCCTAGGTCATTACATTATTTTTCTCTCAAGTGGTTCAAAAGCAACACGATCACTCTAGTGTCAACTCCAAAGCCATCCCCAAGCAATGACCAGCATCTCAGTTTCCTGAAGCCGGGGCCTCCCGGAGATCAGCCTTTAGATTTCCTCTCCCTCCATCATGGAAACTGAAGGCCCGGGGGGGGGGGGGGGGCATTTTGTATTTTTATGCCTCGTTTTCTGATAGCTTGTTGAAAATAAGGCAGAAGCACAGAGTGACAGGAGGGCAAGTGGGAGCCATGTGCAAGTGAGCACGGAGGAGTTGCTTGAGGGGTATCCCGTGGCGCAGTTAATCACAACAGTTCGTGTGGCTTTTTGGCAACTGACTCTAGGGAATCCTGTGCTAGGACATGGAAGACTGACTTGGGGGAAATCAGCCGAGCTAGAATCATCTGCCATCAGAAATGCTGGTGGATTAGAGCTGTCTAACCTGCTGTTTAGGCTTTGGAGAGTGTTTTGTTTATACGATATTTCAGGAAGAGACTCACTCTGTCTCTTCACGGTCGGGTGGGTGGACTATCATAGTGGTAGATCTATAGCTCTTGGATCGATGCACTATGTGGATTCTCAGCAGCACACAGCTCTGAAAGCGCCTATGTACACCAGACCTGCATGAGATGAGTCGGCAAGGTACTAAAAGGGATTAATCCATATCCCTGAAGCGCTTTCCAATCTCTCACTCCCGCTACTAATTCAATTAGGAGACAATGGCGTCAGAGCATTAACCTTGACTGTCCATGCGGTGAAGTTGTGTAAGAGATATGAATGCCCCAGAGCATCAGTGATTAAATCGAGTACCTAATTTGCCCTAACGTTTCCAGTCATATAATTTACATCCTGTATGGGATTTGAAAGTTTGAAATTAATCTTCCTCTATAAATTACACTATGTGATAACCTCCGTCATTATAATACCCCCTTAATTATTTTTAGGGTGCTTCTGTCTGTTAATTATTTGAAAATACTGTTTCTCTCTGCCTCTGAAGTCCATGAACGCACAACACACACATACACACAACTGTTCAGTGTATGATTCAAATGCCAAGTGGTATTATTACACCCAACATCTCAGTCTTAGATATTTCCTGCTAGGTATATAAAAATATCTGGTCTCCAGCTTTTGCCTCAGTTAAGAGACATAAAGGCCCTTTTGGTTTTCATTATGTCTATGCAGCTAGAAGATAAGGTTTTAGAATTTAGTTAGTTCATATCTGTTCATATTCAGAACAAAAGTTAATGCAAAGAGACAAAGCAAGGTGGCAAATAAACAAGATCTATGGACTTGGTTTTCAAATGTTTCACTTGCATTTGAATATTGGTGAGTCTGATGGTCTCGATTCATGTAAAACAGTAAGGCCAAATCGCAGAGGTGTTACTTTGGAAGGACAGTAAAACCCTCTCACTTCTTATTTCTACTCTAATTCTACTCTGATGATCTATCATATAATGAGAATAATTCACTCATATTTCAGACTCTGGTATAATTTTTCCTTTCCTAGACAGGCCCTTGTGGCTAATTGTTTAGGTTTCAATGACTTGTTCTATAGGCAAATTTAGTTATGGGGACAGTAAGCCATCATTGTTGAAATTATAAAGATGGTATTAACCAACAAGAGTGGTTTTCCAAACATAGGCAAACTGAAAGCTGAATTATACATCCACAAATAATTAATAATTAACCTTTAATATTTAGAATTATCTTATTCCTATAGAGAAGATGGATTATAAAACCAATATACATTTTCTCTTGATGGCTAAACCTTTCCTCTAGGAACAAAAAACAAAAAGAAAATCAAACTAAGTTAGATGAAAGTGTTTATTGAGTTATTGTAGATCTGCTTTTCTGCGAAAGGTAGAAGTATTTGAATAGACAACACTTTTGAAATGCCTCAAGATCAATTTTTTTTTTCTAGTTCTCGAATACTATATAGATAAGGTAAAGGGCACTTCTGGGAGAATCCTTAATGAAAAAGGTGCAGAAGTTTCTGATTAATTAGCAACACTTTATAGTGTGCTCTCTGGGAATCTGATCAAAGTGAACGTGAAAGCTTCATTGTTTACAGGTGAATATAGAAGAAGGCAGGGCCATAGCCGAGTTTACTAAACAAGTGTACAGCTGGAAGGGAGACAGCTGACATCAACAAGCTCTTTAAAGGCCAAGAGATTAACTCTTTATTCTCTCTAATTATAGTAATTCACAAGTATGTGATTATTTTAGCTGGAGACCATCAAAATGGGCAAATACTTATATTCCATAATTTTCAAAACTTAGCTATATGTGTATATATGTGATATATTTTTATATACTCCGTCAATTTGTGTATATATGTATATGTGTGTATATATTATATATCTATAAAATGTATAAACACACACACATGTATATAAAGTGTACAAATCTTAAATTCATAATTTAAGTAGACATTTGTGTGACAGCCACCCAGATCAAGATACGGAAAATTTCCAGCATTCACTTGAGGGTTCCTTGTGGCCAATGTAGAGTCAGCAATGGGAAAAATAAACGTGTCACAGACTGAGAGGGATAATGTTCACATAACACTCACCTTCCAATGGCTTGGGTAGAAAATGAGCTGCTGGTTTGGTTTTCTTTACTCTGTTTCCTTTCATGACTTGCCCTTCCTTATTCAATCCCAAAAACCAGGCTCTACCAGATTCCTGTTGTCTGTATAGCATAGATGAGTAGATTACATAATAGTTTTCAAAAACAGATTCTTTAAACTTGCATTCGGGGGTAAAAAGTTCCTGTCGAGAGAAGAGGAAGAAAAAACAGTTAGAGAAAAGAATGGGAGCTTCTCTGAACTTTTTCTTTATTCCTCCAGAAACTTGTCCGCCAGGCTGAAGGAGTCAGCTCTGGGGCAGGGATGACCTGGCCGCACCTCGTCCTGCATGAACTCTTTGTCCGTGTACTTTTCCCAATATACAATGAATAGAGAAGAATCTGCTACTCCTGGGAATATATGCATAGGCGACAGTATGCATGTCTTTTTGTAGGAAACTAGGAGACCTGAGCAAACTCAGAACAGTCTTGTTGAAACAGAATACAATTCAACCAGAATATAACCAGAAAAAGCACAACAAAGTAGCATCATATATTTACCATAGGCTAAACAAAAATAAAATCTATACTTATGGTATTTGCTCATCTATTTTCAATATTTCCATAGGAATCATTATATGCTACCCTGATAGTCGCTAGCCGTGCCCTGGATCACTGATATATAGGATGATAACGTTTTACCTACAAAGACACAAACGGAAACCTGACACCAAAACCATGAGGATCAGCGGGCGCACAAACTAGCCGCTGGAGCTGAGGCTGGATGTTGTGTTAGGGAGCTGTAGTGACAGGAGCTAGAAATAAAGATCAATTCCAGGCTTTGGAACTCCACTGGAATTCTTGAAGAGAAACATCAGAAGCTGCCCTGACTGCTGTCCACCCGGCGTTTCTGGAGAGGGTAACATGAATTAAGTGCCATGACCCTCAAAGCCACGATCCCCACCGATGGGCAGCACAAAGCTTACTACCTTATGATTATCATTAATGACATAAATATTCATAGGCGACTTTTACAGACTTCTAAACTTTAGCCGACAAAGGCATTTCTGACACACCTCTATTAAAAATAATTTAAGGGACGCCTGGGTGGCTCAGTCGGTTAAGCTGCTGCCTTCGGGATCCTGGGATCGAGCCCCGCATCAGGCTCCTTGCTCAATGGGGAGTCTGCTTCTCCCTCTGCCTGCCACCTCCCTGCTTGTGCGTTCTCTCTCTCTCTCTGACAAATAAATAAAATCTTTAAAAAATAATAATAATTTAAAAATTCAACCTTCCTAATTATAGACATGGAAGCCACCTAACTTGTCTTTGTGGCTATTTTAAATAGTTCAACACTGTGCTATTTTATATATATGAAATATAGATGCAAAAACAGAGCTTTCTTATCACTGATCTTTTAAAAAATACCACTGTTCTTGAAAAAAAATTCACCTTAATAGATTTTTATGACTGCAGAAAATAACTTTTCTTTTCAAACGTTATTTTCTGTATACATTCTGAAAAACACATCCTTTAGGGACTAAAAATAAAACTTGTCAGAGTTAAAGTTATGCTAACCATAATAAGGAATGTGACATTATTGCCTGTAGAAAGGTTCTTCCAATATTTCTCATGAGAGTGTGAATTATCAAATGGTGTCTCTTGCAGGATACAATTTATTCAGAGTGCCCCATTACTTACTTTAAATCACTGAAAGCTAATAGTTTTCCCCGGGGGAACAGGTTTTGTTATTGGCAGATGCTTCTCATGACAAAGATAAACAGATCCAGTGATTAATTCGATGAGATTAAAAGTAGCCAAAAGATGGGCTTAGACACTCCCAAAGGAACTTACGTAGGCCTTCATTTCTTCTAGATGATGCTAGCTCAGGTTTGAATGAGATCCCATCTAAATAAATGTTCTGGCTTTCCATTAAATCCTATTTTTCCAAATATCACCTCATTACTTCTCTTGCTAATAAACGACAGTCTCGGTTAATCAGGCCATGGCACAGAGGGACAACTGACTAAAGGGTGCGTGTTCATGCATTTGTGGTGAGGGAAATAAAGTGGAATGCTATAAAGCTGGTTTGTCCTCAAAAGACTAGTAAGTACAACATATTGTTTGAATGCGCACCTTCCATGACAGATTAGACTTCAGTGTGTCACTTGTCTTTTACTGAGACAGGCCAAGGCATCCATCCGAGTATATTACTTGAGACGAGTTAAAACTCATCTCAAAACCAGCTGGGAGTGGAGTGGCGAAAAGCTGACTGGATAGACCATGCCATTGGCTGACCTTTACCCAGAGACACCAGGGCCTCTAGCTCTGGAAAAACAGTTCCACAGAGAAGTCAACCTACTCCCATCTGATCCCCCACTGTCGGGATGCAGGATGACAGCATTACCATCAGCAAATGAGGTATGCAGGGTCTTTTCTCTAAGTTGCATATGAAAGAGAACGAAGAGCCTAGATGAGGGAGAAGTCATTTGTTCTCAGAGTATACCTTAAGGACATCTGACACTAAGTCTTTTTAGATAAAATGTTTGTCTCTGGGGACTCTGAACAAGTCATTCCACATCCTCTTTCTGGGAGCTGGGCCAGTGACTTCACAGATATATGGATAGGAAGGTAGATTAATGTGATAGGGGCTTGGACTCTCTGATAATTACATAGGCTTTCTTACGAGCACGAGGTAGATAGGCAGACATCCCTTCTTGAATAAGCAAGGGAATAATGACATAGCCCGATGAGTATTTTATGGACACACATCTATTGCCAATGCAGAGGCAGGTTCTGAGACATTAGCAACACTCATACACTGACATGTTGAAGCCCAATCTCTTGCAAAATGGACCGGAAAATTGTACAACATGCATATATGTATGTTCACTTTAGTAACTAGCATTAAAATAATTATCAAGAGAGAAATATCACCAGAATTATGACGCATTGTTAAATTGAGTTCTGAACCTCCCAGTAGCCCAGACGGAAACAGAATGTCCATATGTTCTAAAAATTCTTGAAGAGAGAAAATCTTTTCTTTTTCTCGGGACTAACTTCTAAAAGGTATTTCCTTGCAAGGAAAAAGTGGCATTGAGCGAATGAACAAAACATAACACAGAAACATACGTGTTCTCGATAATAACCATACAGTTAACCCGGTCACAGTTTTGTGTCTGAGTCCCACAGTATGCTTCGGGGGACAGATGGACTGAAAAGTCCCCAGGTGGACACTGTAGCTGATGAGATCCCTGGGGGACATGTGCCCAGCAGGGGTCACAAACTCAATGCCTCTACTGACCAGGTGGACACGAGAGAGAAGCGCCTGCTATGAGGTTACATGTGCCCCCTACTCGGGCTCAGTGTTGAAGAGACAGAATGGTAGAAAAGAAAAACCTTAGATCTTTAGTTAAGTCTGGTTTTCCAAAGGAAATAAGAAAATCAGGTTTCTAGATAAAATTTCCTTTTAATGGTGGCAACTATTTCTTAGTTCTTGTTTTTGTTTTTCGATAGTGTGCAGACCAAGGGTCAGAGATGGGACCCATGAGCCTGAGGTGTGAGACCCCCAACATAGAGAAGCCAAAGTACTAAAGAAAGAAGGAACCCCAGGTGGCTTAGCAACGCAGCCCTAACCAACCGTATGGTTTTGATACATTTGAGTAATACGATGAGAGCACCAGTGAAATGCTCTAAAACCGGCAGTGATAATATGAGAATGCTTATTTAAATTTAAGCTTAAATATAAGCTCTCAGAGACTGCCAAAACGAAATAGATACGGAGTTTGGTGTGTCTTTTCCTCGTCTTGCCTGCCTATATTTAGAACCCCCGATACCACAACAAAATCAACAACAGTTGAGTTCCAGCAGAAGCTTAGGTATTAATTTGCACCACTGCCAGATGAAATCATCCACTCATAGAATAGACAAACAGAACAATTAGACAAAAATTTCATATCTCCCTTTATGTTGTGGTTGTTCTCAATTGAAAGCACCATCTGTGGTGTACTTATCGATCTTAACAGTAGGGGCAGAATCCCTCTTCCGAGGGAAATGCCTTTGTTTAGGAAAATACCCTGATGGGCCATTTGCATGTACAAAGCAAGGCTTCTGGGTTCAGGATGAAAGAAGAGGGTGGAGGGAAGGGAAGGCCCATGTTCCATAATCCATACCAGGAATAGCTATAAACCCAGATAACTCAGGATTAACCATAACCTAAGAACGAGAAGTGACTGTGAGGATCTAAGTCAGTGGTCCAGCAAACTACAGACCAAGGGCCAGATATAGCTGCTTGCCTGTTCTTGCAGCTCACACTCTGAAGTTCAGGGGTGAATTGTTGAGACAGAGATGGTCTGGCCTGCAAAGTCTACAGTGTTCGCTGTATGGTGATTTGCCAAAAATTTTTGCCAACTCTGATCTAAGGTACATTTTGAGGACTTCGCAATCTAGGTAAATGGGGAGGGGCTGTTCATCTCATTTCAAATTACTGAAGAGCTAAGTATTCCCAAACTGAACTTGGATTGCACTTATTTTCATGTATACAAATGTAAACCATTTGAGTGAGAATTTTCATGAGTTTCGTCCCTGGAAAAACCCGTACAGTGTATTATGAGCTGGGGTTTCTGGTAAGGATACACAAGTAGTAGCCTGCAAATTCCTTCAGTCCCAGCATCATCTAGGACTAAATGAAAATTTATGTTTTGGTTAATATCTACAAGTTTGCCTACCAACAGCACCACCACCACCTCCATTGTTTCCAAAGGAAAATATAAAAATAGGCATTCCAGATCAATTTACAGCATTTATTAGAATACATGGCAAATCTAAAATAAATTAAAAAGAGAGGGTAGGGAAATATTCGACATACACTAGCACATAGCACATAATAAACACACAATAAGTAATTGCTGTTAATATTCTATTAACCTCTATATTTCAGAGTCATCAAAAAGCTCAGTCCCCTCCCATCAACATCTCAGTAATGACTCTGACCCTGAACTTTGGAGTATTTCTCCCCAGGCTTAAGCTGAGAGAAAGAGGGAGGCTCAGATTCCAAGTTCTTCCTTGAAGAACAGTAACAAATCATAAAGATTTCTTGCAAATGTCAAATAAGATAATAGAGGTGCAAAATGATTTGTAAACTATACATTGAGTTGTAAACTCTAGTTATATTGATAGTTATATTTATAAGCTATACATAGAATCGCAAAGTGCAACTCGAACGTTCACTGATATTATGGACAGTGAAGTAGTGATTTAATTATTCCTTCTAGGTTTCAACACAACAGACACTCCTACATACAGGAATCCCAAAGATCCATTTAACCAGAATTCTCAGTTTTTTTCTTCCTTTTCTACTCTTCAGAGATGTCATCTACTAGAATTTGTAGAATTCTCTGAGGTCAGCAGAGAATTATTCCATTCTCCTTCACCTCTGTAGTTTCAAAATCAATGATATGCTTTAATGATACCGCTCTGATCCTGGCCAGCTCTAAAAAAGAAATATGAAGCACCCTTAAGATTACATATAAGGGAAGCATGTTCTGACCTTTTAGAAGAATTTACAGTCGTGAATTTGGGGACAAAACAGAATTTGTAGTTAACACTCAAAAGCAGACAATTGAGTTAACTAACGTATTTACCTGAAACTCTACATAATCAAATATTCATAATATTAGACTATGACGAATGCCTACAGGAAGAAAAAAAATTAGCCAATTGTTTGTGCGTGTACTTCAAACTAAAGCATAATTACATTTGTGTTTAAGAGACAGCTTTCATTTGATTACAGGACCCAGTGGTTTGAAGTATATTCTCACCAACAAAGAAGTCTCTTGGTACTTATATTTATAGGTCCAGAAGCTGTACTTAAGTAGTTTCTGGAGAAAAAAATTGTAAATGAAGACATTTTCTTTTTCTTTCTTTTTGCTGGAAAGATACTATTTGACATTTAGAGACATTATAAATACAGAGATTTATCTTTAGACATAGTAATTGATATATTTATTAAATATATTTTTAATTTGTTATATAATATTGAATAAATATTTTCTTTTTATGACTTATTGACATACTTGCTTAGAATTGTGGCAAGAACACAATTTATTTATTGTAATGATTAAGTATTAAATAATTTAATTATTTTATTTATTTAGATAACTGTGTTTTTGTATATTTTCATATATATTATATATACATATATAAAAATCTTTAAATATATACATAAGGAGAATATAGGTATGTCCCTGCTATTCAGGGACTAAATAGCAACTTCACCTGGCATTTGGCAGAGATGCAGAATCTGGAGCCCCATTGCAGACCTACCAAATCAGAATTTGCATTTTAACAAGACTCCAGGTGATCTGTATGCATATTAGAGTTTGGGAAGCATTGGAATACGTTCCTATTACCATTAATAAATTAATAAATGTTCACAGATTTTTAGAAAATATCAAACTGGTATCAATCATAAGCTTGCTACCATTTCTTAACATTAGTATAAAATTTATTAAGGCCAGAAAATGGAAACAAATAAAAATATGAAGTATTTACAGCACATCTTTAATTAAGAAATTTTAAGATTATAAGGAAAAACATGTGCCAACTGGTTCTCTAACGTTAAATCTGTTTTCTCTAGAATATAGACATGGTTAAATTCTGAAAATAATAATGCTTGTAACATGAACAGATGGTATCAGTGCTTTAAATATTAGCAAAAAACTTATAAAATAAATACGCTTAAGAAAGTATTGATACAAAAAAAAAAAAGAAAGTATTGATACAACCATACACCACCCTTACATATCTGTCGGTGCACAACAGTGAAATCTTCAACATAATAATGTTGATATCATTATAATTATATAACAATTACAATAACATAATAATAATAATGTTAATAACTTTTACTAATATTTAAATTATGTATACTCTGCACGAGGCACTGTGCTACACACTTTACATAATTCTATGGGATTGGTGCTATTATTATCTTCATTTTAGAAATGAAGTAATTGATCATAGAGAGTTAAGTAGCTTGCCCAAATACATTTCTTTTCATCAAGATAAATATATGTAACTATTCCTACTCGCTTATCATATTGTTCAGCTGAAAATATTTACTTTTTTAGATATGTGATCAATTGCAAAAATGGCCGTATTCGTCATCCTCCCCTGGATCTATGCCCATTAGTATGTAATTTGACATGTCCTCCCACCATGAGCCAAGGTGAAGAAAGTAGAGGATTGACAAACACTTGTGCACCTGGACTTGCCTTTTCAACCTCCTACACAGTCATGACAGCATCCTGGGCTAACCTGCTTGAGGAGAGACATAGGTGAAGCAGAGCCAACTGCTCCAACCTAAGCCAGCCTATTTCCAGACACACGTTCAGGTCCTGCCCGAGATCTACAGAGCTACTTAGCCAAGCTGCACCTGACCCCCGTGCACAAGCTATACACACTTATCTGTTACATGCCACATCATCTCTTGGGGTTGTTTGTTATAGGTTACAGAAAGGCAATTGATAACGGATACAGATAATTGCTAATTCAACTGAATCACTCCTTCAACTAAAACAGAAAATATGTATCTTATCTGCTGATCTTTATATCTATGCCTACATATGGAAGAAAATATAGGTGGAAAATAGTAATGAATGATGTAAGCTATCATGTTGGCAGAGGTGACACATCTCTCTAAATAATTGTAAGGAGAGGAAAAAGTAGATTCTTGAGAGTGCAAAAAAAAAAAAAAAAGAAAGAAACAGGAAAACACAAGCACCCAAAATGAATCTCTTCTCCCCTTCACCCAGCCTGTGCACAACTTTTTCCCCCATTGGTCAATTAAAGAAATATTGAATAAAACAGAAATTGGGTTGGCTGCCATCTGTTGTCAACCACCCCCCTAGAAAAACACAATTCATGGCTGTCGTAAATTCCCAAGGGCAGGGTTGGAATGGGATGAGGGTGTCGTAGTGGGTGGTGTTGTGAGTAAAACTGAGCTCTCAGATCAAATGTGTTCTGCTGTTTTGTCACACATCAGCTTCCCAATGGTGTACTTCTCCAACATATGTGGGGTCATATGCTAACTATACTGAACTTTCTCTAAAAAAGAAACGTGGAACTGACAGTGTTTTATGTGAAGGGAATCAGACTGAATGAACATAATCAAATCCAGAAAAAGTGCTGCTACTAGTTTTAAAAAATGTTCTGGAAGATCTGAGTGGATGATGTCAACAGATATCCATCCATGCAGGCAGGAATATATGCAAGTTTCTTGGTCTGACAGATACTCAGAGGCTTCATCAAAACAGAACTTAGTGACGTCTCAAAGTCGAATTACCCGTGCCGTCTCACCTTCCATTGTAAGGATTTTACAGATTTGTAATTTTGTTACAGCAGAAATATCAAATGAAACCAACTTTACATAGAAACTAACCATGACAATGTCAGTGAATGTTTTAGAACATTTTAGAAATAGGGTTATCTCATTCGAAAGGTAAATAATAGAATATATTACATAGTCTCCATCATAATACTATGTAAAGTATGGTTCAGGGACCTGTGTCCAGCTACAAATTGTTTATTCCCTGTCTGCAATGAAACAAGTACAGAAATTGAGCAAAAACACTGATAAACTTCTGTTAACAATTTAAGAGTATTTTTTATATCTATTGGATGTAAAAATAAAAATGCTGAGCTTTTATTTTGTATTTTTAAAAATACTTTTCTAGTAACTTAATGGTCTTATATTTTTATGGCGGTATCTCTCTGCAAAAGATTGAAAATAAAAAGAAAACTATTGTTCTTTACCACAGATGTCTGGGGAACACTGCTGTATTATAGACTGGCGTAGATGTGACTGTAAATCTAATTAAAGGAAAACCAAAGTGCATCTGAGTAATAATTAACATTTATTTATTTATCAGCGTAAGCCACTCACAATGCTAAATGCTTTACATGCATGATCTCATTTTATTCCTTTTAACAAACCATGGCATTAAAGTGAAGCATCTTGGGAAGAGTTTATGCAGAGCAGGGCTTCATCCTGGGCTCTCTGAGTCACCACTAGTTATGCCACTGGTCAACCCAATATAATTGTAAAAGGGAATCCAAGAAAGAAATGTGACTTGATAACAAATAGGGTGATTACAAGGCAAGTTAAGACCGTTCCAGAACAAATTTTCTCATTCAGTGAATGACCCTCAAGAAAGGACTGGAAAAGATGATTGAGTATATTTGGATAAATTATTTAAAAATTATCAGCTGCAGTGTTTCTTTTATTCTTAACTTATTTCATTACTTTTCCCTAATGTCTCCAGAGTGTTGGGTCTGGAATGGGACTTGTACCTGGTCTGGTCCTGTCAGGTATCATCTATAAATGAAAGAGAATAAAGAAATACAGGGAGATAGCACTTAAGAAATAAGATTGCACAATTAGGGGCTTTCAAGATAACTGGGGGAAAAAAACAACAAAACCTGTGTTCCCAGAATCAGGGCACCATTGGCTGTGGTGAGGGTGTGAGTGGGGGAGAGGGTGCAACAAAGACATTCCCGAATGGGACAAAGGCTGAGGAAGATACTCAGCTCTTCTACATCCAACTAGACAAAGATTTTATCACTGATGGTAGCGAACATTTTCAATTCATTGCACTAGAATTTTTGTTAGCCAAAATAAGCAGAATTTGCTGTGCAAAAAAAATTAATTTTTAAGTTAACGTAGTTAGAATAGAGGTATTCGGTATCTTGCCATGTCCTACCCCACCTGGTTGCGTTATCTTCCTTTATCATGGTGTTCTTTCAACTCCTTGTACTTCTCAGCCCATTGTCTTGAGTAACTGAGTATAAAACGTCAAATATTTAGCTCTGTTTCTCTGCTGAATTCTATGAGTAAATATGTCCTTGTTTTCATCAGTTTTTTTCTTGAACTGTATTTTAATACTATTTCTGTGACTCTACAAACTTCTCTCTTTAGGCTAATGTCTACATGCGTCTGAAGCTTTTTCTACTTTCCTTTCTTTAAACCCCATTTAAAATCTTAAATTAGACCTTTCCATTGAACTTTTTTGGTATTAAGTTCACATGTTGTGGATATTTCCTAATAAAACATACCTAGTCAGAACCATTAATTGTATAACTGAAAAGCAAACCAAAGCAAACAATCAAGAGTACCAGTTTATCCAAACTTTAAAATGCAAGTTTCCATAGAAAAATAAAGGAACTATCAGTAGGTTCTACAGGTACTCCTAAAATACCATATTTACTGAATAATATTAATGTATATTGAGTTTTATGATTTTCAAAGACCATTCACACATATTTTGTTTGATTCAATAATGCTGTTAAAAAATGCTTTGAGAAGGAAAAAAGCATTATCTCATGTCACAGATGATGATTTTGAAACTCAGAGGGCACAAGTTCCACTAAGCAATGGATGAGATGTTTTTATTTCTATCCATGTGATATTTTATGTGCATCATGCTGCTACTTAGCACGTATTTAGTAATAATAATGATGTTAAAAATATGGAGCAAATCGAAGGGGCTTAATTTTTTTCCCCAGAGTATCCAATAAATCATCTTACCGGACTAAGACAGAATTCAGGAGCTGATGAGAATCAGCAACACTGATAGTGTGGAGCACAGAGGAAGCCCACATCATACTAAGATGAAAACCTGAGGATTACTTTCTCTTGATTTTGCTTTAGTAGCTAGTAACACTTTGGACACAATTTCCCAGATTCTGGGAACAACTTGTTCGGTGATTCCAAAGGTTAACACACAAGGGTAAACATCAAACACTGAATAGAGAGACCAGAAAAGCAAGAAGAGAGACAATACCTTCCAGGGAAGTGGAGCACCCAAGGAGAGGAAAATGTCAACCCATGACTAGTATACTCTACCTAGATGAGGCTGAGGCCACCAAAGTTGGCCTGCTATGGATTTAATTCTCTCTAAATTAGCACTGTAATTTCATGTAATATCATGAAATATTACAGGCATTAGTGAATTACACTCTCTTAATTTCCAGGTTGTTGGTTGAGAGTATGACACTATGAAATGGGAAGAATTACATTTGCTAAAAAAAAAAAATCTACCATTATAAATACTAAATTTCCTGTTTCAGCTATGAGCTAATACATTTGGAAATCTGAGTATTGTGAACACATGGAAACAAGTTTCCATTATTCTATACTTAATGATATCTAAAAGTCATGCATTCATTTATCCAATGAAAGTTTAGTTTCTAGTATTCGCCAATCACTGTTCTTGATCTTGAGATATAACAATGAGCAAAAATTGATATAGTCTGTCCTCTCATGGAGGATACAGTCTAGCGGAGGAGAGAGATATTTACACTAATGATTACATTATCATAAAACAAGACAAGTTCTTACAAGAAAAGGAATGATTCCTCTGAGAACATCTAACAAACAAATCTGACCTTGCCTGAGTTGGTAAGGAAAAACTATTACACTCTGAGCTGAAATCTGAAACATCATTATGAGTTAACTAGGTTTAGAGCAAGGTGAAGAATATTCCTGGAAAGGGCAGTATCCTGTGCAGAGCCCTGGGGCAGGAGCAGAAACAGATTATTTGAAGGATAAACTGAAAACAGTGAAATTGGAATGCAGAGTGTGAAGGAGACAGCAGGGAAAGTTAAGATCTGGGGGGTAGGCAAGAGCCAAACCAGCCGGTCATGATCAGGTTTTGGTCTTTCTCTCCAGACAATGGGAAGATATTAAAAGTTTTTATGCAAAAGCATGCCACAGTCAGTTAGGCATTTGGAAACACCATGGCCAGAGTGTGAATAATGGAGAAGAACAGAGTCGCTTTGGATACAAGAAGGCTGATTTGTCTACTGCAGGGCCAGGAAAGGCCATCGCCAGTGGAGATGGAGAGAAAAGGGCAGATTTGAGTTTTTAGGAGGTCAAACAGCTAGTACTCTGTGATTGCACATGGCAACGGAGGGAGAGGGAGTGTCAAGCATAATGTGCAGGTTTCTTGCTTGTGGAACTGGCTGACATTTGGTGTGTGTTCCTTGCTGTTTCTGAAAGGTCACACATTCCGGTTTTGTATTCTTGGGCAAAATTAAGCTTACGTGTATAACATAAGTTTACATGGTGCTTTCTGTCCTTTTGTAGACTATTATTTCTAATATCTATTGGGTAATTTTCCACAATGTTGTGTGTTTACTTTTTTCCTCAGGTAGCCTGTGTGTGTGTGTGTGTGTGTGTGTATTTTCAATTTCAGATTACTTTACAAAACTTAATGCATTCTTCGAACAAAGACAAATCACATTGAGGAACTACTATTAGTTGCAGAGCAAGTGGAATTGGAAGAGAAAGGACTGGAATTTGCGGGGGACAGTTCCTTAAATTTCTTACAGTTTTATTTCTTTTTAAAAAGTTCCAGTCAACAAACAGAACGGTTCCCAGATCACAACTAAAACGTAAAAGGAAGATGGCCATCATAGACTTCCGGGTTGAGGGCGGAAACATTTGCAAAAAGGTTTATCTCATAAGTTTACTGTGGTAGAAGACTATTCCATTCCCAGTGATTAGTTAAATACGTAAGAATAACCCAAAAATGCCAAAAGAAGTCAAATTTGTGACTTTTCAGAATACTATGAAACACAGTTATTCTTACTGATATCAGGGCAAGCAGTTAGAAGTAGGCTCTGAGATACTTGTTTCCTTAATAGCTGTTATTTATCACCATTCATGAACTCACCTAACCCTTTTAGAAATGATTTTCATTTTTATGGGGTGTTACAGTAAAACAACAACAACAACAACAGAAATTCCATCAGCCTATCCCTCCTGCCTTCATTAATCTGTACACTTGATCCTGTACTTGCCACATTTCTCTCTCCAGATGGAACTGGGTGAGCTTTTAGGTCTGGTTTCATAGATTAGTTCTTCTGTTCACTCAATCAGTCCAATTTGCTGTTGCAACTAAAAAGGCCAAGCAAATGGTAGGCCCTCTGAGGAGGAAAATTGAAAATAAATTAACAAGTATCACAGCACCTTGTTACAAAGCCCCCAGGAGCCTGCCCCTAGGGGACAGGGTGCTCCCCGAATCACTACACTTTTAAGGACAATATAAACATGCAGAGAAAGACCATTCAATCAATTGAGAGTTAAGGAAGTAGTCGGAATCAGATAAAAAAATTTGAATGTAGGTGCATTGAAGTCATCAGGAGAGAAAAGTACAGATGAAAAACCAGTGATCGTTGGGCACACCCCCGTTAATTACAGTATAGGGGTTGAGGTCGAGGATTTGGAAACTAAATGCACCTGAATTTGTTCTTACCCTGGCCTCTTATTTAATATAATCTTGGAAAAGTCACCAAACCTCCAAAATAAAATACTTAACTCTACAGAATTATTACATTGGACACAAAATCAGCATAGTTTTTTTTTTTAATTTTTAATTTTTAATTTTTTTTTATTCTTATGTTAATCCCCATACATTACATCATTAGTTTTAGATGAAGTGTTCCATGATTCATTGTTTGTGCACAACACCCAGTGCTCCATGCAGAATGTGCCCTCCTCAATACCCACCACCAGGCTAACCCATCCTCCCACCCCCCTCCCCTCTAGAACCCTGTTTGTTTTTCAGAGTCCATCGTCTCTCATGGTTCGTCTACCCCTCCGATTTCCCCCGCTTCATTCTTCCCCTCCCGCTACCTTCTTCTTCTTCTTCTTTTTTTTTTTTTTCTTAACATATATTGCATTATTTGTTTCAGAGGTACAGATCTGAGATTCAACAGTCTTGCACAATTCACAGCGCTTACCAGAGCACATACCCTCCCCAGTGTCTATCACCCAGTCACCCCATCCCTCCCACCCCACCCCCACTCCAGCAACCCTCAGTTTGTTTCCTGCAATTAAGAATTCCTCATATCAGTGAGATCATATGATACATGTCTTTCTCAAAATCAGCATAGTTTTGGTGCAAAGTATCTACTCAATAAATGCTAAGTACTGTTTTTATGAGAAGACTAAGGATGAAGAGAATTGTAATAATGTCTAGCAGAATTCATATAACTTTGAGGGAGATGAAAAAAAAAACGAATTCAGATCTGTTTATCAATCATGGAGTTCTGCAAATGGAAACAGCGAGCCTGTTGTTGAAAGAGGAAAATTTAAGGCATTTCTTTGGCTCTGCTAGACAGTTCCACAAATGCAATATGTAGCCACACTTACAAATGATTAAGGTGGTCCACTTTATGTTATGTGCTTTTTTACCACAATCAAAAAAATTTTTTTAAAGATATAAAAGAAAAAAGAAACTTAATCTTACTGCCTCAATGAACAGTATCCAATCAATTCTCGTATTGATGGGGTCACACACACAAAACACATTTGTGTTTTGCCCATGTAAATATATATAATAAAGAGTTGCAGTGTGACAGATGTTGCATCTGAGAACCTTTATGACTTTTCAAAGTAGAGCTGTATGTACTTTTACTTCACATGGACATTTGAAAGTATGGCCTAACTAAAAGCTTCCTATCAGATTTTTTTTTTAAATGATGAACTGTTGTGAAATGATTAAAAAGATGAGTACTGAGGTTGATGTCTATGGACAGAGGACAAACAATATATAGAGATTTCTATGCTTACCCTGGCTTGAGTACAATGTTATGTAGCCCAACCCATAATTGCCAGTGTGGAAGATTTCAAAAGCCTTGCTGACATATAGCATCTGACTGTATTTAACTATATAATACATACAGAGTAACACAAAGTCCAGGATGAACTTACAATTTCCTTCAAAGATGAAAACAAATGGCAAGTTACAAAAAAATTTTTTTTAAGAAATAGGACATATACAAACATACATATTTCAAGGGAAGGTTCAGATTTTGAGGGATGGGTTTTAAATAAGAAGAGTGACAGTTTGTATGATGCCGAGGAGAATAATGGAAACAAAGAGATGGAGTGACAGGGGACCAGGGAAAGTGGGGGTCACCAGCAGGAAATGCCAGAGGCAGATCAGCATCAGGGAGCAGGAATTGCAGGGCAGTCTTAAAACTGGTGAATGCTGGAGCAGAGACGGTTCCATGGGTGCCATTACAATTAAAGGAAATACTTTGTAAAGAGCACTTGGCAAATAGAATCAAAGGAAGCTACTGAGAAACTGGCCAGACGTCTCTGTAACTGACTTCACCCTAGAAAAGGACAGTGAAGGAAAGGTTGGCAGACGGAGTATAAATGATCTTGGAGGAGTAAACTGTAGTCCAATTGGCTACTACGATTGCAGTTAATGAGGCAAAGACCATGTTGTGTTTAAATTTCTTATAACTTTGACTTTGTGTCCCCATCCCAAGTAACTGTAGCTTAAGCCGGTCATTGTGCATGAGAGACGGAATGCATATCCTATGATCTGCCAGTGGGGCAACAGATAGGACACTAATAGGACAGTAAGGTGAGCCTGAAGTACAATGTGGGTCAGCTCAGCAGTGTCACCACTGTGTATGCAAGATGAACATACTTAATATGAAACCAACTCTAAGGAGCATGTGGAGAATTAAACTTACAGGGAAGATTGGGAGGCCTATTTTTGTTTCTGTTTTTCCAATGCTATCTGAGTCATTCATTTAGTCAACAAATATTTGAGTGTCTAACTCACATACTAGTTGCTGGGGGTGGAAGAACAGGTAAGATAGAGACTCTGTTCTCTTAGAGTTTTAGTTTAATTTTCGTAGAGGTTATCAATACTACATTAGCCATCACAACAGACTGAAGACATCAGAGTGAGAATCTACAGAAGGGAACAGCTATTTCTGATTAGGAGAAGAGGCAAAGCTTCTTAAATGAGGTGCTCCTTAGCAAGGTCGTGAAAGGTGATTAAGAGTTTGTCAGGTGAAGAAGAAAGAGAAAGGCACTCCACTGAAAGGAAAAGAGCTGCATTCTAGAAATTAAAATTATAAGAAGCTCTCTGAGGCAGGAGTCCTAGGCAGTGTGGTGGAAGCTAAGGTCTGTACAGTCAACTGAAGATGGGACACAGATTGTATTGGCCATGCTGTGGAGATGTGACTTTCTAATAAGCGAGGATGAGCCCCGGAGATTTTCAAGCAAAGGGATGATGTGATGATGTTGTATTTTATTCTATTTTTCTGTGTAGATAGCATCTTTCTTTTAAATTTAAATTCAATTACTCAACATATAGTACATCATTAGTTTCAGATGTAGAGTTCCATAGTTCAGTTGCGCGTAAAGCCCAATGCTCATCACATCACATGCCCTTCTTAATGCCCATCACCCAGTTACCCCATCTCCCCACCCTTTTCCCCTCCAGCAACCCTCAGTTTGTTTCCTATAGTTAAGAGTCTCTCATGGTTTGTCTCCCTCTCTGATTACTTCCCATTCAGATTTCCCTCCCTTCCCCTATGATCCTCTGCGCTATTTCTTATATTCCACATATGAGTGAAACCATATGATAATTGTCTTTCTCTGGTTGACTTATTTCGCTCAGCATAATACCCTCCAGGTCCATCCACGTTGATGTAAATGGTAAGTATTCATCCTTTCTGATGGCTAAGATTGTATTTTAAAAAGATAACTGATCATGTGATCCAGCAGTCATGCTCCTTGGTATCTACCCAAGTGAGTTGAAGATTTATAGCCTCACAAAAACCAGCATATGAATGTTTATAGTGACTTTATTCATAAATGCCCAAAACTGGGAACAACCAAGGTGGCATTCAATAGGTGAATATATAAACAGACTGTGGTAAATGCATACAATGAAGTATTACTTAGCGATACAGTACCTTAAATGAATATTACTAAGTGAACGATGCCAATCTGCAAAGACATGTATGATTCCAACTGTATGGCATTCTTGAAAAGGGAAAATTCTGGAGACACTTAAAAGGACCAGTGGCTGGCAGGGACTATAAGAGGAAGGATGACTAGGTGGAGCGCAGGGGATTTTTAGGGCAGTGAAACTACCTGATGATATTGTAGTGGTGGATACATGTCATTATACATTTGTCAAAACCCACAGAATGCACAATACAAAGAGTAAACTCTAATGTAAACTATGGACTTTAGTTAATAAGAATTTATCAATATTGGCTCATCAATTGTAACATTGGTACTGTATTATTAATATAAGATGTTCATAACAAGGGAAATTGGTGGGGGATAGCAAGAAGGTATATAGGAACTCTCTCATTTTCTGCTCAGTTTTTTGTATACCTAAAACTGTTGAAAAAGAGTAGTCTATTAATTAAAAAAAAATTAAAAATAAATGACTTAGGGTGGAGGGGGATTTTGGTCCAGAGTCAGAGATGTTGCAGGCTCTGCATAGGTACCTCCATTAATGTCTAAATAAATTCCCATTAGGAATTCTCAGCAATTATGTATAAGGGAAGATGTATATATATTAATAGTTCTCAAGAACAATATTTGAATGTGCAGGTTGGCGAAACTAAAATGGAACTTTGAGAGCAGGGATAAGTAAACTACAGTCCCCAGGCCAAACCCAGCTGCCAACTGTTTATGTAAATAAAGTTTTATTGGAACACAACCACACCCACTAATTTACATATTGCTCATGGTGGCTTTTGAGCTACAGCAGCCATGGAGTAGTAGCCGTTGAGACCATATGACCTACAAAACTAAAACATTCATCTGGCCCTTTTACAGAAAAAGTTTACCAACCCCTGCACTAGACCCTTGTTGGGGCTAGCTGCGTATAGCTTTCATGGGATTCCCTCGTCCTAGAATAAATAATTTTGAGATACAGAAAACTTCTCTGGAAAGAAAAGAAGAAAAAGAAACAACTCCATCTGTGGACAGATCTCTCTGAGAATATCTGAGATCTGGAGCTGGGATTCTGGAGAAGATTTTCCAATTTGATCTATAGAGGTAACGTAGAATTCACGTTGATTCATTAAATAGCTCAATTATAAAACAGATGGAGCAGCATTCTACCTATATCTTATTTCTATTTTAATTACCTCATGGATACACTTTAATTCCTTTCAGTAAAATTATAAAAGCATATTTCTAATGAAACCTGTAATTAAAGAAGTGTCAACAATTAAAGAGGACAACAGAAAGCTGAAGCATTGTTTTTGCTTAACCAGAAACAACATTCAAAAAACAGATTTATATCCTGTTTATCCTCTCAACGGTCTCATGCACAGTTGAGTAGAGGAGTAAAAATGAAATATTTAGAATTTGCTGTAAATAAAATTTAAAGATATTCAATACAAATTTTAATCAGCCGCATGAGGTACAAAAGGACAGCAATAACTTTCATGTATAAAATACCAAACAAGTCTTACTATTGCGAGCGATGATATAAAAATGATCACTTACACGAATAAAAGTACTTGGTAAACTGTGTCATTTCAAAATGCTTTCCGTTATAAGGAATGGGCTATCTAAACTGTGGGGGCTTAAAAGTAGAAGTTGAACTTCTGTCACTTAAAGTCTCTAGAAGTTAGTGCTTCCATCATGGGATCAGGGCTTCCGATCGCATCAAGTTCCTCCCTGACATCCTTCGTGCCCCTCCTCCTGCCTCAGTCAAGGTCAGGTAAGCGAAGTAAGTACAGAAAAACCCGCTTCTCCTTTGTTGCCGGGCATTACAACAGAGTTCTGCCCAGAGGGGATCTTGTGCGCTGCCCTCTCATTTTTAGTATTTTTAATGCTCCGGAGCCACGTAGTTAGAGTACACCTTTATGCGTTTCTTTTTTAACAAAAATCAGATTTTATAAATGGAGGAACAGACAATCCCAAATACCGCTAATAATGATGAAGAGGAAGCTGATAGTTCTTGAACCTGGAGAAAAATCAGTAACCAGTTCTCCTTCATTTAACTATAAACCAGAGTGAAAATGTGACATGGAGTGCACTCCCCCAGGCAAACGGACGTGGAAGTAAAGCACTTAGAAAGATGTATATGCCGCATCAGCATTGTTGGAAGAAAACGGGGAAAAATAAGTATCTAAGTATATACATATAAACCTACCTACATATAAACCTACCACAGGAACCATTACCACTTGCAGAAATCATAAACAAACAAAAAAAAGGTCTGGAAACAAAGGTGGTTGAAATTATTTCTGAGTTTTGTCCACAAAGAATGCGGAGGAGACATTCTAGTGAATATTTGGAAAGGCTCACGTTTCTACATTTCCTCACGATGTGAATGATGTAAAAGCAAAATGAGAGCCCTCACCCCACACCACCCCCCCTCCTCCTCACCCTCACACAGTCTCTTCCAGTAGCTCTGTATACGCCTGTCAGCCTGAGACTTCACCTGACAAAGGAAGAACCCAAACAGGTGGCTGAAAAGAAATCAGTGAAGCCTTAAACTTTCAAGGAATTCAGACCAGCTGGGGCAATCTAATCTTCAAGTGGGGAGAGAAGCGAAGACCCTGCCTGATGAGTTGCTCTCCAAATGCACAGGAAGGGTCAGCCCTTAGCAGGTGACGGACAGGTAGGCGTGTTAGTCATACCGTTCAGAGTTCACAATTGGAAGCAGTGTTTGAGGGGCATCTTCATGAAGTAATTAAATGGCATGTTCCTCTTCCAACTCTAATTTGCAAACCAGAGTCTAACTCCATGACATCCTTATGCTGGCGCGGTTGCGAGACTTCGGGCTTATACATAACCCCACATAACTGTCAGAGATGTCTTCTCTTGGTTTCAAGTGGGAGTTGTTAAACATAGGGATACACATTCGCAGATAAAAAAATAATGCATCGACTAGAGAGAATTGTAAAAGTTACTGGAGTAGCTCACACCAATTCTGTATAAAAAACGTACACGATTGTACATAGATACTATTTTAGTATGAAAGCACAGCAGGCTTATTTTTCTGGAAGAAAGGTTTCAATTCGGGCTGTGATCTGTTCCCTCAAGAATATAATAATGATAAAACCACCCATCCTTCATAGAGAGACTTACTTCTTTCCAAAGGCAACCTCTCCTCATGAACTTAGATGCAAGTTAAAAATTAATTGCAACTAATTCACGCGACAGAAAAACTTTCTTCGTATTTTAATAGATATGCATTTTGTATGGCAGTGTTTTTCTGGTTTACAGAGGTGGATAAAAATAAAAATGATTTGTATCTAAGAACCCAGGCTACTACAGTCTTCTTCTACATGAGGTTAATTGATTTTCTTGCTGGTAGAACAGCTGTCTGGTGTTCTAGAAGCATTCTTTACAATACTCTGAGAAAAGAAAAAAAAAGTACAACCTATGTGTTTTAGTTCAGTTGGCACTATCCTATGCTAGGCTTTCTTTTCCTGTTAAAAATGATTAAAAATCAAGGTAGAGAAAAATCAAGTTAGTATATCAAGCATCCAGAATACATAAATATTTTTTGAATTCATAGTGTTGAAAGTGTTGAGTTAATTTTACACACTGCAAAGAGATGTTTACTAAGATGGCTTTTAAAATAACATTGAACTCTGGTGTCTAACTGAGAGATTTTTAGTGGAGTAATTATTACAACATTTATAAATATTTTACTTCTTAAATCTAAACCATGAAAGGGAACCCAAATCTGGTGTTCAATATGAATTTCTTAGGGCTTGATCTAAACTGCACTCTCTGATCATGGTCTGAACATCCTGATCATGCCTTTCCTTGTTTTTTGGTATCTAGAGAGTCTGTTTGTCTTATTTTTAAATCGCTAAATGGAACTTAACAAAAGCCTACAGCCTTTTTTATTTTGTTTCTAAAAAACAAAGACAGAGTTGTCTTTTTCGTATTTTCAGTTATTTTTTTTCCAGAGGGTGGGGAAGAGAGGGCTTTTGAGAAAAATAATTAAAACCGATAAAGAATTTTGAAATTCAGACATGCATTTATTAGTCAAGAATTTGCCCTAAAATACGAACTGAGATCACACAATAGCGCAGTTCTAAATGTCCCCAGCAAACTCCTGGGTTATTTAGCAACAGGCAGATGCTCAGGTCTGAGGAGACCTGAAGAGGTGCCTCGGGCCTCTCCCTCAACTTGAATAAACAGCAGCGGGATCTAATCTGGAGGTGGCTGCGGAGCACACCCTCAGTTTCTCTGCACCCTGACTTAGACAAAGGTCACCCTCTAGTGGGGTTGACACGTATTTCAATCTCAATCCCCACTCTAGGAGGAGAAATGTCACTTAGCATGCATTTGAGTCACAAAATGATGCCTTTTGAAAATCAAAGGCAAGTCCAGATTCAGGGATTTTTATCTGGGTGAAATGGATGAAGAGGTAGAAATTATTGCAGAGATTATTGCCCCAGGTAACTGGCCTCACCTGGGATTAAGAAATTTAAAGACCATGAAGCCTTGTCAATGCCCTGTTAAAGTCACCTCTAAGTAAGTCCTAAAATGGCCTTCAATAACGGTGGGAAAAGGGATAGGCTGGTCTTCATTTTAAAATGGGGAATAAAAAACCTCATTCCTCTTGAGAAGTACTACAACTTTACAGCATCTGGATCCCTTCTATAACCTTTATATGTGACTTCTTTTTTTTTTTTACTAAGTTCACTAAGCCGACACATAGTACATCATTAATTTTTGATGTAGTGTTGAATGATTCATTAGTTGTGTATAACACCCAGTGACCGCTTATATTATACACAACCTATGGATTCCCTAGAAATTAAGCCATTAGAAAGCTGGAGCAACTTTTAAAAATTAAATATAGACTCAGTGATATTTTTCCTATGTATCAAACACTTTTGGGGGGCAAAGTGGTTTTTTTGTATGTTAGCTTAGTTTTAGAATAGAAAATAATATACAGGATAACTATGAGGCATAAATTATTATTTTTTATAGTACAGATAAGGAAGCTTAGAGCCAAAGTCCTCAAACTTTGGCATGTATCAGAATCACCTAGAAAGCTAGCTGAAATGGAAGTCTGGGGAGAATTTGCATTTCCACAGGTTCTCAGGTGATGCTGCGGATGCTTGCCTGGGGACCACACTTTGGAAATCTAAACTCAGTGAAAGCTAAACAATCTCATAAACTCTTAAGAACCAAGTTAGCATGCATATGGGACCTTTGCAATAGAAATTCCTTCAGCACAGATATATGACGCATGCACAGTAGGAGCTTAATATATTTTATATTTTAAGTTTTCTGCCTTTGCCAAGCAGAAAGACATAACTATAAAGATACAGTAATTACAAAGACAGTAACTAGATAATGACAGGGACTCTGCACCTGGGAATCTAGAGCTAACACTTTCCCCCATTTCTGGATTGAGTTGTGGAACTTTCTAGTTCTCTATGTGATTGACAAGTCAGTGGAGTTAGGGAAAGGATATAGCACCTTACCAACATGCAGATGGGCCCTGAGTAAATCAATGGTTCTCAAAATTCAATATCTAGGCCCCACAGATTTTAATTCAATAGTTCTGGGTTGGGATAAGGTATCTGCTTTAATAAGTACCCAGATGATTCTTATGTAAGCAGTATTTTCCAACATGCTTGGAGAAACTCTGGCTTACAGGTTTAACAGGTGTCTGGTTGCATCTGATATGAGAAAAACAACAACAGTGACGATAATCACCAAAGCCCCGTTTCTGTCGGGGCTGCACTTCTGAGCCAGTCTTGGTTGGGGCTGCCCGGGCATGTCCTACCCACTCCCTGTGACTACTTCCTGTGTCAAGTGCAAAACAGAGGTCCGTGCAGAAGTCTACAGAGCTGTACTGTGTACCTGTTGTTGTAACTACTCCAGACTTGGGGAGAATCTCAAGATAGGCAAAGGGCAGAGACTCATCCGCTCTCCTCCCCCACCTCCCTGTCCCCTTCTCCCAGCCCTCGCCACTAAGTCATTGCATATACGTTACGGGGGCCAGGTTGATGCTGTCATACAGAAGCCTGAACATCGAGGGAATGAAGCACATGCCCAGTGGGAGCCTGGGCGGAGCAGAGATTGCAGTGGTTCAATCGGAGTGATTGGGGTGGCTAAGGACCATAATGACATCAGCGGACAGTAAGTGGTCCGCGGAAATGGCATCAATGGTACATCACAGGCAGACTGCCTCTGGCTAGACTGTGCTTCTCTTTGGCTCCCTTCAGAGCTTGGTTATCTGAGCGCCCGGTACCCTGCCAAAACATTTCTACAGTTCTTAACCTCTGATCCCTTGGTTGGTGAAGCAGGTTTGCATCATTTTATGAACGATTTGTCTCACGTATTTTAATTTTACATAGAACATTTCTACTGGTGTTTCTTTTGCTTGGCTGTAAAACTGAGAAGAAGGACTTGATGATCTCTAAGATGCATCCCAGTCCTCAAGATTCCATCCTATTTGGTCTTAGAAAAATGCCCTTGGGTGGGAGCTATAACCACGGAGGAAATAGGATCAGTTTTATTATCTGGCTCTTTTCTGCAGAAGTAGAAATGGAACTTAGATACATGAAAGGATCAGCCTGGAAGTTTCAGAGGCTGCTTCCACCTCTTCTTTTAAGCTAAACTTAGTGGCTGCTAAATAACCTAATAAACTCCTAAGAGGAGAAAGGACTTCCCAAGTGACAGGGAAATCTTACGTCTCTTCATCTAATACCAACCCCTGAGCCTCCCCAAAATAGGGGTGGCGCAAATGGCCCTTTTTGCAGACTGTGGCATTAGCAACTCAGGGGAAAATCTACATCTTTAGTCAAGGTAGGGTAACAAAATGTCCTTGGATCAAACTATTTTTTTTTTTAAGATTTTATTTATTTATTTGAGACAGAGAGAATGAGAGAGACAGAGAGCACATGAGAGGGGGGAGGGTCAGAGGGAGAAGCAGACTCCCCGCCGAGCAGGGAGCCCGACGCGGGACTAGATCCCGGGACTCCAGGATCATGACCTGAGCCGAAGGCAGTCGCTTAACCGACTGAGCCACCCAGGCGCCCGGATCAAACTATTTTTGACAGAGATAAATCTGAGTGACATATGAGCCAGTACCTACAATGAAAGGCAAGACTATGCCAATTAAATTCTTTGGAACCATTTCTGTCCCTGGAGGCTGGGAAGTAAAATATATCTCTCTGGGGCTTCCTCTGTGTTCGCTGCTTGTTTCTCTTCTACCTTTTCTTTAAAAAGGCCTTTGTCTATGACCTCGGGCTGTCAGGTGACTTAATATTCTCTCTATCAACACCTATTGTCAAATGTTGCCTATTCACATGTTAATTTTCATAAAGACTCACGGGGAGAGGTAAAGTGGTAAGAAAATCTATGAGAAGTAAGCATAAAGTGCCTTTTTTTAAATGGCTTTCCAATGTCTCGGGTGCTCAAAGCCCTGTTCCTGCTGCTACCTTGATTAAAAGCCATCAGTGGCTCCCTGCATCTTCAAGTACAAACTCGAAATTTCTTTTGACATATGATACACAGAAATTGCCTTAACCAACCATCTCATCCATCCATGTATTCATTCAAACACTAACAGGTGGTTATGGAGCAACCATTGTGTGCCAACTGCCTGGTAAGATTATTTTTCTTTGATTCCTTCTACCTCACCCCCCAGCACGTGACACTTTCTTATTACCATGTTTCCCTCTACCCACAAGTTCTTATCTTCAACAACTGCAACACTTCAAGCCTCTCCTCATGCCACCTACTCCACAAATCCCTCTACAATGTCCCAACTGTATTGAAAAATTCTCTGAGTTTTCCCGATAATGGTCCTATAATCGTATTATACTAATACTGGCCATGTTCTGAGTCATGCCATATTTACTACTACATATGTTTTATATCTAAATCTGGATTACACACTCTTGGTTTACAAAAAGAATATCTAGTACTTGCAAATGGTAGCTTGCAAAATCAATCTCATTGCTGGTTGTCTTGAAGAATCCATTGAGGCTACAATTAATTATATAAATTGTAGACCTATAACCAATGTGCACAATACAGCCTTATCTTCTGATTTTTCACCTTCTATTAAAATAGAGGTGGTGTTGGAATTATAGTCCCAATTCCAAAAAAAAATGTATTATTTTAAAAAGTTATGACTACTATCTAGGAAATGACAGATCACACTCACTGTTCAAAAGAAACATTAAAAAAATCAGGGTCAGAGAAAACTAGGTCCTATTACTTCATTTTTTGTTAAAACAATTGCTTGAACAAACTTTACGACTTTCCTTCAAAATTCTAATAACGTTAAATGGCAAGTGACAATATTATGTTAAATTTCATTTAGTATTTTAGTGATATGATTCCTAGTTTCCTACTATTAAATTTTGAAGGTCACTTGGGAAAAAACTAAAATCCAACAAATACTAGTGTTTAATTGTTAACAGCTTTCAGTTTTCCCGGAAAAACAACTTATACACCGTCACTGGTCTTTGTGGATCTGTGGGAATTGATGGTAGCACTGGAAAATCAAGATCGTTCTACATTTCAAAATGAGAAAAAATGGCTCTTTTAACTATATGCCAGTTATGTCAATGTATACTCCGAGCAAAAAATCTAGAATTGATTATCAAAAGATATGGTTTGCGAGTTAACGAAAGTAGTCAATATCCATAAAACCTAGAAATGTACACTAGAAGAAATTATTCGAGACTCTCATAATTTCTTTCAAGAGGGTTGCCAGATTGTGGGTAGGAATCTCAAGGCAGGTATAGCATGAGACCTCCGACTAGGGAATGTACCTGTTGGAAGTGAACAATGGCTTGTATGATCACATCTAAAGATCTTGAATCTCTATCAACGTTAGCAGAATTGATAGTGGCCTGACATAAAGTTCCATATTTTTTATCCAATCTTCTTTAACACTTTTCCTAGAGAATATGAGATATTGAACAAGTTGAAAATACCATGAGGCTAAGAGTTTCAGTAAATACATCAAATGATAGAATCTCGATCTAAAACAATTCTAAGAAGTTGGAGTGATAGGTTTTAGATATAATAAAATGATATTCACAGAGAAATAAAAGTGAAGTCCTGGCCTTGGGTCCAAATTCACTCTTCACAAGTACCTCCTGGGACACTCATGGAGAAGAAGGTCTGAAACACATCAGAGGGGTGTAGCTGCCAGTAGGCTCAATGACTCAACAGAGGGATATGACTGCCCAGCCTAGAAAATTCAACCTTCAGCTCTACTTGTAACAAGTACTTTTTTTAAAAAAGATTTTATTTATTTATTTGACAGAGAGAGAAAGAGAAAGCACAAAAGCAGGGAGAGCAGTAGAGGGAGAGGGAGAAGCAGTCTCCCTACTGAACAGGGAGCCCAAGGCCGGGCTCGATCCCAGGACCCTGGGATCACGACCTGACCCAAAGGCTTAACCATCTGAGCCACCCAGGCGCCCCTGTAACAAGTACTGTTAAGACGGCACTTCTCTGAGCATTCACTAACTAGATGACCTACTTGGGAAGTAGATTGGCAACTGTAATGTTGGCGGAATCTGCTGGCTCAGAAATCTCTTCTGAATAACACCCAAAATTGTTCCTAATTCAACTCATGACTTCGTAAGGATATGACAGAGTCCAATGACAAGAATAAAACATACATTTGTCCTAATGGATCATTTGAATCTACATGTATCTTATCTGTCTTAAGGCATATGTGAAAAGAATAACTCCATTCAGTTCTTCACAAATCAGTCCAGCCCACACCTATCCTTATGCCTTCAGTTCTTAGTTCCTCACTCTGAGATGTTAGATGATGTGAAAATAACATGGGTATGAAAGAGAAGATAACATTCTCATTTTATATAGTTCCATATGGCTCCAACAGCAAGGGCCAATAAATAAAACTAATCATGTAACAAATTTTGGCGTCATATAAGAAAGAATTTTCTATCAGCTGTCTGAGATGGAGTGTGTAGTTAGAAGTTCATCATCAGAAGGGAGAAAACCAGGGCGCCTGGGTGGCTCAGTTGGTTAAGCGACTGCCTTCGGCTCAGGTCATGATCCTGGAGTCCCGGGATCGAGTCCCACATCGGGCTCCCTGCTCGGCGGGGAGTCTGCTTCTCCCTCTGACCCTCCCCCACTCATGTACTCTCTCTCTCTCTCTCATTCTCGCTCTCTCAAATAAATAAATAAATCTTAAAAAAAAAAAAGGGAGAAAACCATGTGTCATTAATGTGTTAGAAAAGAGAGGTCAAGAATTTGATGAATGGTGTTGGAGGTGATATTATGGGATGAATGTTTGTGCCCCCTTCCAGTTAATAGGTTGAAGTCCTAATCCCTAATGTGATGTTATTTGGAAGTGAAGCCTTTGGAAGGTAATTAGGTGTAGGTGAGGACATCCCCTCATGATGGGATCAGTGTCCTTAAAAGAGGAGGAGACATGAGAAATCTCTCTCTCCATGCACTCGTACTGAGGGAAGGTCACGGCACCATACACTGAGACGGGAGCCATCTGCCAGTCAGGAAGAGAGGTCTCACCAGAAACCAACCATGCTGGCACCCTGATTTTGGACTTCTAGACTCAAGAACTCTCAGAAATAAAGGTCTGTTGTTCAAACCACATAGTCTATGGTATTCTGTTATAGCAGCCCGAGCTAAGACAGGTGGCTCTCTTCTGATGACTCTATCACTTTCATATTGACAGAAGCAAAAACATGCCTTTTTTTTTTTTTAACAAAATGCTTTAATTTATTGGTTTAATTTATTTCATCTTTAAATGTTAGTCTTTTGACAGTATTATAATAATCTATCTCCATGAAATACTATCTTATAAGCTTGATTTTACTTTGACTGCTAAAAAAGTTCATTAACTTCCATTTCACTAGGAATTAATATAAAGTTCTAGGTCTATCTATCTATCTATCTATCTATCTATCTATCTATCTAATCTATCATCTATCTATCTATCTATCTATCGATATGTAAAGTATCTAAAGCCCTGATAATCCTCTGATTTCACCTTGAACCAAGTCCTCCTTTCTTAGCCCACTCCAGCCATGTTGGCCTCCTGACCCCAAAGGCCTCCTTATACTTCTTCATCCATTCCAAAGACTTCCCTACCACAGGGCCTTTGTATTTGCTATCTCCTTTGGGTATGCATTACTCTGAATGCTCTTCCCCTCTTCCACAAGACCCACACTGCTTCTTCATGTTCTTCATGTCTCTGCTCAAATATCCCCTAAGTAGGCTTTCAGAATCACCCTTTATAAAATATACCCCTCCTCTTTCCCTTGACATGCCCTATCTTGTTTACATTGCTTTATTTTTCTTTTGCCAGTAGTCACTGTGTGTGTTTCTTTCGATTTGTTTACTATCTGTCTCCTCCACTAGAACTTAAACTTTAGGATAGCAGTGATTCTGATTTATTCACTGGTATCCTAAGCACCTAGAATGGTCTTTAGCTAGTATTTGAAGATCATTTGTTGAATAAATTTAAAGTATTAAAAAAATTCGAAGTCAGCATGTTTGGGACTTTGTGCAATTAATTATTGTCTTGAAAGATAAAAGATAGCATTACTTCACCCAAACCCCCATTAAGAATTTATGCCTTACAATTCTAATATAGTAATCTTAACTTTCAGACCAAAATATAAATTAGGTACATTCCTTCTCCAACACTATTTGTTAATAAAGATTATAAAGCTGGAGGCCTTAAATCAGGGACATTTGTTATACAAAACAACAAAATAAACATTGGGTTTTGTGTATTTAATTTACATTAAAATAATTTCTAACTAAAATAAATACATTTTGTGAGTCTCCAAATAAATCACAGAACATGTAAGGGAAAACATAAACCAAACTTCCCGCTCTAATTTATATAATGCTTAAAAATGAAAAGAAAAAACCCCACATAAGATAATGTCATATAGAGAGATTTTCTAGCTAGTTGAAAAAAGGGAAAGTCATACCACAATCTCTGTTGTACTTCCAAATATTTTTTTTTTAAGATTTTATTTATTTGCGAGAGAGAATGAGAGACAGCATGAGAGGGAGGAGGGTCAGAGGGAGAAGCAGACTCCCTGCTGAGCAGGGATCCTGATGCGGGACTCGATCCCGGGACTCCAGGATCATGACCTGAGCCGAAGGCAGTCGCTTAACCAACTGAGCCACCCAGGCGCCCGTACTTCCAAATATTTTAAAGACCCAAGTGACTAGTGCCTTTCACTTGGCCAGCCAGGGGAAAGACCAAAGCTTGGAAGCCACCTGAGCATAGGTTCCCTCTATCAAGAGTTGTTCAGTGTTCTGAGCCCTGCAGGAAAGCCAATGGCAGACACATGCTTACATAGATTTCTTGGTCAAGTTCACAGCAATGAAGAGCCTCTCTATTCTTCACTGGCAGCAAAGGGGTGGGCATTTCTCTGTAAATATTCAATTCACAACCCAATGGCTTGAAATCACAGTTAAAGTCTCCCATCTCCAGGGAAATACACCAACACAAGAGTCACTGAGAGAGCCTGCCAAGGAGTCAGCACTGGGGAGAAATCTGCTAACTCCTGTCCTTTTGATTCTGCTGATTGCAGTTGACACCGAACACAAAACAGTATGTGCTGTCGATCTGGGTAGGGAGCAATATGAGGTACCATATTGTACTGTAAATATAGTATTCTAGATCATTCCATAGCTACCAGAGTCGAATAAACTCAAGGAAGCCAAAGCCCAAATGGTAGGGTCATTTTGTCTGATTCCTAATAGCACTCTTAAACTTGAAAAAGCTTGTAGAGATGCGTGCTTATTTTGAGAGGGCCAAGTTACAGAGTGCTGCATTAAATCTCACCCAGTAATGCAATGTTTTGGAATAGCATGCCTTTTATAGGAAATCGGTGATATCTGCCTTCAACTGGGTAAATCTTCAGGGAATGAATCTTCAAATCCCATTGTGGAAAATCTCGACTTTTTGAGTGAGTTTGAGATTCCAAACAATACATTCACTAATTTATTATAACAAAATAGTTTTTGTTAGGGGCATTATACTCAAGTAAAGTAGAAGGCAGGTATCATTGCCTTTTTCACTCCACATGTTTTAAGCTACCCATTCAAAGACTAACAAAAGATACAACCTTAGGTCACACATATAAATACATTGCCAACTGAGCCCTGTTGCTCATCCGTGTGGTTATGGGTAACATGGCTGAAGACATTTTAAAAATGGCAAAATCGAAACAGCTTGACCCAGAAGACACTGTTGTAAATGCTCTCCTAGTTTGATGGAGATAACCATAGTGCAGTCAACATAATTTTAACGCTTTTTTACACTTCAATACCTATACACTTTCTATATGCTTCAATACCTGCTGGCACTCAGCAATGTGCCCGTTTTCATTGAACTGCGCGGTATTAGCAATTGTCACATTTCATTTTCCCAAATCTGTATCATGTCAAATCCTACTCTTGCCTTGTCATATTTTTTCTCTTTCCCCGAGGAATATTTTCATGCTAGTCAACGAGTTGTACTTGGGCAGGCTGCTGACACAGCCATGGGGAACATCTCTTAGTGCTACGCCAAACAGGCACCCCGACTCCAGCCTCTAGCCTTTTGTCCCTTCATGAAAAGGTCAGGGGTTGTCTCTCAGACTACCAGCTGCCATTTCTCCTTCTCATCACAAGGAGAGTCAAATACAGGGCAACTGGGTATGTTGGAAGTCTGTAAAATGCACGGAAATGAGAGCACTTGGCTTTGGAAGTTTGGTGGGGCTGGAATATGAAAGAGCAATCAGCGGGGACATGGAAGGTGCAGCACAGGGACCTGTGATTACAGTAATAGCACATTGTTTTACCTGCAACAAAATCAAAGACATATAACATTTCCCAGCCAGTCATCCCCAGCTGTGGCAAGGCCAGCAGAAAGTCAGGAAGAGCTTTTGGTATCACTGATTGGAGTAAAAGGGTTGGTCGACTCAGCCAGACCCAACGTGCCAATATTAATATGTAATCTGCCCAGCCTCTTGGATTTAATAGTATTTTTGAAAAAGATTTATTCATTTATTTGAGAGAGAGAGCCTGAGCACAAGCAGGGAGAGGGAGAGAGAGAATCTCAAGCAGATTCTCCACTGAGCACAGAGCCCATCTCAGGGCTTGATCTCATTATTCTGGGATCATGACCTGAGATCATGACCTGAGCCAAAACCAAGAGTCAAATGTTCAACTGACTGAGCCACCCAGGTGCCCTGGGATTTAATAGTTTTTTAAGGGCCTACTTCTTTTCCTAAAACGGTATAATACTTCAGTTATGAGCTTTAAACTGGAATGGTGCAGGAGTCTGTGTATAGACACTTCAGATGTGGAATTTGATCCGACCTCTTTGCATCCCCATTTCCTCTCCAGTTTTAATTTACAGTAACATACTTATCCTCCCAAAGCAGGGGCAGACCAGGGTGGGAGGTCTAGTAAGAGGTCTGTCTCATCAGAAATCATGTTTCATTACTGACATCGTTTAGAATGGTAATAAAAAGCAGAGTACATTTTAGTTGGTTTTATTGTGGTTATTTCTTACATCTCTACAGACAAGGCACTATCCTGTTGCCTGAGCCCAGGGACCACTTCCACTGACCTGCCTTATTCCCCAGTGGGTCTCAAAGCTACTCCACACTTCAGGGCTCTCATTTGCATGTGACAATTTCAGTACCTGCCCCTATTACCTCCCAGAGTTGTGAAGATGAATCTGATAATGGTGAGAAAGTGTTTGTTAATTGTCAAGCAAATTGCAGCAGTTAAGTTCTTGATTATCTTGGGGTGTGGAGAGAGTGAATGTGAAGGAAAACCAGAACTCGCTCCCGCATGTCCTAACCCTATCTTTGCTCCTGGTTTAGAATAGTCCTCTAAACCATAAGTGAGTAACAATGATGGGCGATTGACCAGCTCAAGAGCCAGCTTCTTCATTCTCTGTGCTTATTCTAAAGCAGAGTATCTCAACCACTGACATTTTGGACCAGATAATTCTTTGCTGTGGGGGCTGTCCTCTGCACTGAAGGTTGTTTAGCAGCATCCCTGGTCTCTACCCATGAGATGTCGTCAGCATCCTTGTCCTGAGCTGTATCAATCAAAGGTGTTCCCAAATATTTCCTAAAGTCCCCTGGGCGATTAATGACCACTCTAAAGCAATGTCACTATTTAGGAACTAGATGGGCAAAAGGTGAAGTAAAGGAATCCAGAAGGGTTTTTTGAAGTATTTAGTTCCCAAGAATCTCAAATTTACTTTTCTAGGGAAATAATTCTACATTTTTAAACTGCTTAGATGGAGTTTAATTTGACCTTGAGTGAGAATTAGTATTTTAATATGCCAAGGTGATAGCAGTACCACTGGGTTCAATATAATCACTCCTGGATGGTAATTTCCCCCATCCAGATTCTCCATGTATCTGCCATAAAGTGATGCTTCATGTACACAATATATAATTGGCATTTTGTGAGCCAACAGCTCTCATTGTTCCATTTTGGTTGGGTTCATACATTCTACAATATATATGAAAGCAGTAGGGCGGAATGGCTTAGATCAGTAGGACTAAACAGTAGACTGGATGATATGACTCTGCTTTTGGCTTATGTATTCCTTCCATTAATTCTATTCTTTTCCCTCCCTGCTTCATAGTTCAGTCATAGGGAATATGAGTTAATGAGTTAATGAAATTTGAGTTGACTACCAAAAAACTCACACAAAAGAAAAAACAGAGAAATAACTTAAAAATCCCCTGTATCTGCCAATTATGTGCAAAACCTTACTTGGCCAAAAGCTATAAATCCATGAAGCCTCTAAATGGCATGATCCATCAACTGAAAATGTTGGTCACTGGGACCATTGCCTTAGATTATGATAATAGTAATAAAAGGAAACTTTGCTGTCAACTCCCAAAATGTTCTAGAAGACGAGGGCAACTTCCATTACTTGCTATATGTTCCCACTCTTCCCCTGATAGAATCTCTATTTACCAAATCAATGTTTTACCCTACAGATTCCTAAATTATGGAACTGAAGATCACATAGCTGGATCAGCATATAAAACAAAGCCTACTGAACACATATAGAAGCTTTTATTTCTTGAACAAATCTATGGAGATTATGTTTCCAAAAGTCATGAGGCTCGGTAATTTGAAAAACAGGTCTCAATAGCCATTGATCCAGATCTATATTTGTATAACCAGACGCTGTACTAAATGGCACACTGTATTTCAAATGTAAGATATTCAATATGGGTAATAAATATCAATATTAAAAAATGATCATTGCAAGAGGCCCACCAAGTCAAGGTACATGTTGTATGTTTCCTGATGATGTTCTTCGCGGGGCAGACCTATATCTTGTGCTATAGTCAGGTGAGTGACCACACATCCTTCCTCTTTCTCTTTCTGTCTCTCCCTCCCTTTCTTCCAGTGTTTACTGAAGGCTTGCATGAGTCAGAAATGGTGCTAGATGTTCACATCTAGACCTAAATAAGTCACTCTGCCCTCAAGGATTTCACAAACTGTGGGAGAAACAGATATATAACGGACTTTTGCAACATGTGCTTAGCAGCATTATGACAGAAGTAAGTAAAAGATGCAAAATATACACAGAGGATGTGGATAGGAGAAAGTTTTAGGAAGAGTGTTGACCAACATCAAAAGCTGCAGAGAAGGCAAGTGATGTGAAGACTATACTGGGCTCACAATGTAATTTGACTTGGAAGCAGGGTCTTTGCAGATATAGTTAAGTTAAATTCAGGTCACACTGGATTAGGGTGGGCCCTAAATACAAGGATTGCTATCCTTATAAGGAAAGGACACATGAAGACATGGACACACTCAGGGAGGCGGAGGCCATGTGAAAACAGAGACAGAGACTGGGGTGCTGAATCCACAAACCAGGGAATGCCAAGGATTGCCAGCAACCACCAGAAGCCAGGAGACAGGCATGAGGCCGATTCTTCCTAGAGCGTCCAAAAAGAACCAACCATGCAGACACCTGGATTTTAGATTTATGGCCTCCAGAACTGTGAAGAAATAAATTCCGGTTGCTTTAAGTCCCACCATGTGTGGTAATATTGTACAGCAGCCTAAAGAAACCAACACCAGGACTGAAATGAGCTTTCTCTCTGGTATCCTATTTAGGCATATCCTCATCAAAAAGGAGAATTTCCCATCTCAAACATGACAGTCCTTACTTTTTGGAGCTAGAAATGCCATTTATTACTCTCTAGGAATTTTTGTGTTTATCCTCTCATTTTAAATACGCAAGAGATAATGTGCAAGCTCTTCTCAAGTGCCCTAAATTGTGATAGGATTTACATCTCTGTCTCTTTGTTCCAAATCTTTTTCTAGCCACCTATGTGGTGCTGAGTTAATACAGACTATGATTAATATTTATAAGGAAGCTGCCTGTTCTACTGTTTAGAGCCATGGTTGGTCACCTTCACTGCATTTGAGAATCACTGGAGAGCTGTTTTAAATACTGAGACCAGAATGTTGGTTCCTGGAGATTCGGATTTAATTAGTCTGGTGTGATATTTGGTCATACTTAAAAAAAAAAAAAAAGTCTCCCCAGGGTTCCAGAAGTGCAGCCGCAGTTTGAGAACCACCAATACAGAGCAAGGCTTTACTAGAAGCCCATATGCTGAAACAAAGAATGTTAAATGATCCCCTGAAGGTGCGAAATTGAAAATACAAATAAAATCCAAGAATGAGCTCTAAGTTTACTGAGTCAGTTATAAACTCATGCAGTGTTTTACCCCAATATGATTTCAATAGAAACGGGGGAAGTAAAAGATCATGCAATGTGACCTGGATCAGAGAGTCAGCAATATCATTGATTTGGGGCCATAGCTGGGGGGAGAGGGAGTCATCCTTACAGAGTAGCGGAAATAAGGGGTGAGGATTTAAAGACAATAAGAAAATCACTATCATCATGCTACCCTTTGGGGACCCTTTCGGGACAAACCTCTCCAGAATAACCAACCAAGCAGAAGCAAAAAATAGTCACTTTTGTTCCCAAATGCGTTCTTCTAGAAATGATTATATTGCCTTTTTTACATTTTTAAGTGTGGATTTAAATTTAAGTATCTTGTTATACAAATGAGGTACTTTTAAGTACAAAATTGAGACCATGTCTTCACAGTCTAAAATATCTTTCTTATGTCCTCTTTGATGCCCACATTTATATTTTATTGCTTACGCAATTTTTTACGTGAAAAATTACGCAAAATTTTACGTCAGCAGGGAGGTCTCTAATTGCACATAAGATAAATATCTGTTATTTTTAGAACCGTGCATCCTTAAAAAACATTTTACTCCAAAAACAGTGAATCAAGCATTAAAAAAATGTGAATATCCACATAGAAAGAAAATGTTTTTAAGGGTACATTTATATTGATTTTTATTCTCGTGAATTTGGCTACATTTGTGATGGCAGAATCCTTTATGAATGACTGAATCTGACCAGAACTTTTGTCCAAACCACTCGCTATGGACTAATGTGTGTTGACATATTCAGAATAAATATCAGTAGTTTGTCATCTTTGCCATATATGTGTATATCCATCTTATCACAATGCATATTAGTAAAGCTTGAAGGTACTCAAGTATTTTAACTGGAATATTAAGTATTGTCTTACAAATGGGTTTTAGTAAAACAAACATTTGAGGGGCGCCCGAGTGGTACAGTCAAGCATCAGACTCTTGGCTTCGGTTCAGGTCGTGATCTCAGGGTTGTGGGATCGAGCCCCGTGTTGGGCTCTGTGCTCAGCACGGAGTCTGCTTGGGATTTTCTCTCCCTATGCCCTGCACGTGCTCTTCCTCTCTCTCTCTCTCAAATAAATAAATAAATAAATCTTTAAAAAAAAAATAAACATTTGAATAATACATGACAGGTTAATTTGTATTTGATAATTAAAAAATAAATATTACATTTTAAAAAGAATTAGCCTGAAGTATTGGTATTAGTCCTATTGGCTAACCTCAGAGTTAAGAATAGTTAAATTATCAATAAGACAAAACATACCCCTCTAATTATTTTCTTGTATGAAGTTTCTGTAACTACAAGAAAGCATGTAAATTATATATTGATATGTAATTACTATTAAATTGCATAGTCTAAAATACCATGTAAGAAACTTAAAAAAAAACTAAAATGACTTAATGTGATGGTTAGATATCAAACATGATGCTTTAAATTCTTTTTGTTGATTTGGAGAATGTGGACAGAATACACTGCATTTCTAAACAATCCAATTAATAGTATTCAAATATTGCAGTGTGCCGGCAACATTATCTAGAATCAAATAATAACATAGAACGATCAAGGAACTTACTGGGGAAATACACAACAAACAGTGAAAAATATAGAAACAGGCTTGAAACCAAATGAAAATAAAAACAATGCATCAAAGTATTTTTCAATGGCCAGTATACAGATTTCCCCGACGATTTGAAGGTGGAGTTGGTTTCATGAAAACTTTCGTATGCCAAAATGGCGTTAACACAAACAATTACCATTAATGTACATGGGAAAATGTCTGAGCATTCCCAGACCCAAAATATCACCTCTCTTAGGCTTCCTGATACTTTAGGACACATCTTGCTAACAGCTGCACAAAATAAAAGGCGATAAAACCCAGATGCTCACAGATATAGTAAAACCTCTCTGGTGGCCAATCCTGAGAGACTGAGTGTAGTTCCCAGGGAAGGAGATGGCAGCCCCACTCTCATTGCTTGGGCCTCTACAATGGCTTGCTACAAAACCAACGCTGAATACTGTTTTCATTTTTGCCTTTTTTTTTTTTTTTCGTAAAAGTGAAAATTCTCTTCGAATTTCTTTCATGGAGTGAAAACAGGTACTAAGGTAGGTCTTGTATAAAAGCGAAGCCGTGTAACACGAACTTTAGAAAAGCATGGGGATATTGTAATCCATATCGGGTCTAAGGAATTTAAGAGGATGCTTAGAAGTGCGTATCGTAACATATCTACAGTGCAGAAGGATGTTTTGGTGCAATCATCATGGATCTTCATACTTCCCCACCAGGTGGAAAGAGTCCTCTCAACAGGCTCAGCCTCAGTGGGTACGTCATTAGCATGCGTTAACATTCTAGGGCTCCACTTGCACAAAGAGGGTTTAAAGAAGCCTCAGCAAATACACTGAGGCTAGTAAGACACATGAGGAAAAGGTTAATGGGGTGTGTTGCAAAGTTTTAATTATTTAATATGATAAACGACCCTTTATTTTTTCAAGTATTGACCTGAGAGAAAAGTTTTCTCATTATGGCTAGGCTAAAAATCAACAGAAGACCATTAGTAGATAATTATCGTTCATGTGGACCAATTTTACTAAACAGTAAGTCTATTCACACGAACAAAATGAAAACTTTGAACATGACATAGAGACCGTCAATGAAATTACATTCACTCATAATTTTGGACTTTAGACATACATCTTTTTACTCAATCAGGGATGTTGTAATACTGATTTACTTGGTCCCCAAGATATAACATAGAGTCCAGTTCTCTGATCTATGAATTTAAGGAATGGGCTGACAGACATTGTCAGGTAAAACTCAGTTTTTCAACTTGAGTTTTGAGAACTCTAGGCATTCCACATATTTGATTTTAACTTCTTTTTTCAAAACACATTTTAATGACTTTCAAAATAAAAATCTAAAAAAATAATTTAAAGGGAACTAACCTTTAAAAAAATTCTCAAATTGTTAATTAAGGATTTGTACCACTATGATTTGCATATACATTTATTAAAAAATAATGCTATCGAAAAGATGCCTTCCTTTGATACATTTCAATAAAATAAATGAGAAACAATACATTAAAATATGGCAGCACATTCACATTCGCAGGGAAGAAGAGGTGCTGTTGAAATAGGGCATGGATTATTGTGTTGATAAGGACAGGGAGATGCTCCCCAGACCAGAGACAGTCGACTGCACCACAAGAAAGTTTCTAAGGACTGTAGAATGCCAGAAGGTTTTAACTGCAAAATCAAAAAGCTAACTGACTCTTATTTAATAATTAATCTACCACAGTTTCATATAATTAGCACAGTCATCTTTGAATGGAGAAACAAAAATTTTCCAATACTGCTCCACACAGATATGCCTTCTGAATAACCTCTCTTACCCCCCTGTATGAGGACAGAACTTTCCATGTAGAGGAGATGCAACATTACATTTTGGAGTGAGTGCTCTCTTGTCTCTTCTCTCAGGATGGAAAAGCTTTGGTTTCTATAATTACTTCCCATTTATCCTTAGTTAAAGGTGGGTGGAATTTTCTACTAATTAAATTTGATTTCTCTCTAATTGGCAAGCTTAAGAAAATGACAGGAATAAATTGTACATGTTGCAACCAAAATAAGGTTGGCGTAAAACAGATATATTATGTCACTTAATGAAGCAATATTAAGAAAAAAGAATCCACAAATCACTCAGGTTAAAAGCATAAATAAATTGTAGCATGACACAAGTTAGAAAATAAGACTTCCCTTTTATTGGACACATTTTTGAAAGAAGCCTGGGAGGGGTACCGCTGGCTAGAATTGAAGATAATTTTCTTGTATAGAGGAGGCAAAAGGGACTCACTGAAGACCCTAAATAAGAGACTATTCCTAAATAATGACTTTGGCTTAGTTCTTTATAATCAGTCTATTCATTGTTGGTTTCTAAACATTAAAAAAAAAAAATACAATGCGGAAGAGACTACTGGGACTTCATGAAGCTATTGTCTTGGATTAAGGCACATTCTAACAACTGTTAAACTTTAACTGTGATACCCACTGGTTTATACCAGTATATGTTCTTGCATTTCCTTCTCTCCACATCCAGAAGAAAAGGATTTTATTTATTTTTTTAAAATTTTATTTATTTATTCATTTATTTGAGAGAGAGAGAGAGCATAAGTGGGGGTGGGCAGAGAGAGAGGGAGAAGTAGACTCCCCACTGAGCAGAGAGCCTGACACGGGGCTCGATCCCGGGACTCCAGGATCATGACCTGAGCAGAAGGCAGGCAGACGCATAGCCAACTTAGCCACCCAGGCGCCCCAAGAAAAGGATTTTAAAACTCAGCATAATGCTTTAAGACCTACTGGATCATAAAACTTTTAATGCAGGGAAATCCCTTTGAAATTCTCTAGCCTAGCTTCTTCATTTCACAGATGTGCAGTCAGATGCTCTGGGAGAGGATGCTCTCTGCCCACGGCCACTTAGCTAATAGGAAATCTAATTTATAACTAATGACAAGTGTATGCTCTTTTGTTCACACCAAACACTTGTGAGCATCATTTGCCAGTGGTATAGGTGAATACAATTTCACAAAACTTGCAGATGAACAGAATTTGAGAGGAAGAATGAATATGTTAGAGATGGTCACATAAGAGTTTGAAGGAACAAGGGTGCCTGGAGGGTTCAGTTGGTAGAGCGTGTGACTCTTAATCTTGGGGCTGTGAGTTCGAGCCCCATGGATGTAAAGACTACTCAAAAATAAAATCTTAAAAAAAGAGGGTTTGAAGGAACGCTGACAGGTTAGAATGAAGGGAGAAAATGGCAAAAAAAAAAAAAAAAGGTGGGGGGCGCCTGGGTGGCTCAGTCGGCTAATCATCTGTTTTCGGCTCAGGTCATGATCCCAGGGTCCTGCAATCGAACCCTGCATCGGGCTCCCTGCTCAGTGGGGAGTCTACTTCTCCCCCCCCTGCCCCGCCTTGTATTCTCTCTCTCGCTAACTCTCTCAAATAACTAAAATATTGAAAAAAAAAAAAAAGGAAATGGCAAAAAAAAATTTTTTTTGAAGAACATGGATGTGAAATTTTCCTCTAAATTGACCACACATATGTGGACCCAGCACTGTGCTACAGTTGCAGAATGGAGAAGGTCAAGCTCAAGGAAAGTTCATGCCAAAACAACTGATTGCCAGAGAGACTAATTTAACTGGATCTCATGAACACAAGTGAATGTTTATCTCGGTGACAGCAATGGTCCTACTGCGTTTACTTTGAAGCCAGAAGACGTGTGCTAATGTTCTAACTCTGTCACACTCATGACTACTACCTGAGTATCCTCCGTAATGATTTTTAACCAGATGCCCTCTCCACTAGATTATAGAAGGTACGGGGGCAACATCATTCTTGTTCCATTCCCTCCTGCGTTCCAGGATTTTGCCCTGAGCCCAGCACATAGTAGGTCCTCCATCAGTACCTGTTGAATCAGTTAGTAAAGTATGTGACTTACCCTCTCTGAGCCTTGGCTTCTCATTTGTAAAATTAAGAACCTACAGTTGCTGCTCTGAGTGTAAAATGAGAAAACTTGTGGAAGTGCTTTGGAAACTCCAAAGTGTGATGGATAACTAAGAAATTGCTACTATTATCAATAAACGCTACCAATGAGGCTTAAAGAAACAGATGATTTAACACCAAAAAGCTGAGATTGGTGAAATGTTATAGTTGTTTTTAATTATTTGCAGAAGTATTGTATTAAACAGAGATTGGACCCACTTCATATATTGCTCCAGAGGGTGGGCGAGGGGCCAACTGGCCAGACAGATGTGTCTTAATGGGAGGGCAATCTGTCATTAGAGTGTATTCTATAATTCTCTATCAGTGGAAATCAGTTGACATTCCAGAATTTCTCAATGTAGGGGCTTAGAGGGTAGAGCAGCCTGGTGGGAGGGTGGGATAAGGGGTGAGAGATCCATCTGGAAGCAAGTCCAGTTCATTACATAGCAAGCACAATGTTTTACTTAACTTTCATATGTGTTTATCAGGGTCAAAGGAACTGAAGGAGATGATGTTGGTTCTGAAGTCCTGCCTACCCCCACCTCTACTCCCATCTCTGGCCACACTTTGACACCACCATTGGTGGAAATGTTTAAACAGAGGCTAATATGGATGATCAAGGGAATCTTGAATTGGGCAAGAGTGCACCTTTGAACTTTAAGGTCACATTCAACAGCAAATCTCTGGATATAAGCTAGAGAAAGTAAAATTTTTGAATTTGGTAGGAATAAATGAGCCTTAAAAAAACTGGGAAGAAGGGTTGTAAGCTCCTTTTTTTTGCTTCCCTATAATAGAGAAAACAGAATTTAAGTAACAATTTATATTGGTTACACCTCCCACCTTTCTAAAAAAAATAATCACTATATGAAATTCTATATAGGAAATAATATAATTTGGTATTAAGATATAAACATGACTTTCTGTATATATAATACATTTACATGCAAAACCAAACACATATAACACAATTACATAGGACAGCTCTCTAATTCACGTATTTTATTTCGGCATTTATGTGAACTTAGCTGTCAAACGCATTAGCCCACAGAAAACTCTGAGTGATTTGATGAACCTTGAATCCACTGAGTGTCTGTCTTAAAAAAAGAAAAAAAAAAAAAAGAGTGTATGTTTTTAGAAAATCATTTGGCCCAAAGATAATATAAGGGAAAGCTTTTCCCATTTAAATAGCTGCTATTTTTATAAATGGAACCAAATCAACTTCTCCATGAGGAGAAAACACACTCTTGTGAGGAGCTGAGAAATTCTGAGAGGTGGGGGGAGGGGAGGTGTTACAGTTGCCAAGGAGTTTTCTCCTACATTCCAGCAACACATCTTCGGGAAGAAAAGAGATGCAGGGAGACTTATTTCCTGGCCCCTGTGTAGATTAGTATAGCAAAGAGCGAAGTCTTAAGGGAGGAGGGGGATACTAGGAGCCAAGGAGGAAAAGCATCTATACCCTTCACAATTATTAATTGCTACCAATTGTACGCATGAGCTAGAATGCTCCAGCCATACACACAGACTTCCCCACTGGAAATACTGTTATTTCTAAGAGTAATGATAGAATATGTCACCTGACAATATTTTTCCAGGACGAAGAAATTCACGAAAGCATTACACAACTCCCCCAAATTAAAAACCAGCCCAGTGGACAGGGACAACTTCCTGAAGTTCCATTTTCATATTCACAGGACACATTTAGTAGTCCCATTAACATGGGTGGAAATTACACACAGATATCCCAGAAAAGATGTCCCTGCCCTCACTGCTTCCCCTTCTTATCAGTGGGAGGATCGGAGGGCAATTGGCCCTCTGCACCATTTCTCTTTCCAAGTGAAAGCTTGCCATTTGACTGAATCTATCCGTTTTGTCAAGCAGAACGTGAAGATATTAATATGTGGAGCTGGGCTCCAGAAAGGTGGTTGTTCTGTGAAAGCTCAAAATGAAACCGGCTTGGTGTTATCACAGCCATCTTAACTTGAAGCTGTAATTATTGGGATGCATGTCTCAAGAGCAGTGTCTAGGGAGCGCACAGATAATAATCAGAGTCGATTTTCTCCTGAAGCTTGCCATTCAGGGACTCCATTTCCAGTTCAGGGATATTACACTCAATCCCCTCCCAGTGTCTACAGATCAGTGTCAGATCTCAGCTGGCGAAAGGCAGCTTTCAAGCTGACCTCCTGAAAATGTTAGAAGGCTGCCACTCCAGATACAGTAAGCGAAGCCGAGAAGCGCTGAAGGAAATCCTAGCCATTGCGCAAAACTCACACTTCAAGGCTCACACCCGTGCTGAGGTCTGCTCACACTCGGCGTGTTTTAAAGCTTTGCTTCTGGGTCCCGCCCAGTAATTCCTGTGCCATACAAAGCCTTAAAACATGCCACAACTCCTTCTATGGAAACATCTGTCATTAGAGGCCAAAGAACAGCGGTGAATGACAGAACAGCAGGCTCTGCTTTCTTCCCCAGCCAGCTCCAAGTCCAGGTCATTGCAGACCTTACACAGCAGTCCCGGGTAATCCAGATGCTGCCTGGAGGAGGTGTGAGAGCAAGCCCGACCTCTCCTATCTGCGGCGGACAGAGGAAGTTACTACCCGTGGAGAAAAAAAGTCGACAAAGAGAATGGAAAAAGCATGCTTTGGTTCATGAGTTCCCATACTTCACAGTTTCTTTAAAACAAGCGGGGTAGATGATTCAGATGATCTACCGCGGAGTAAAGCACAGGACTCTTTGTCGGAGTCCCGACACCGTGGCTCCACTCGTGTCACACTGAGAACACCACGTGCTGCGAATGCTTTTTCTCCTGGTGATTTGTCTTCTCTCTTCGCCTAACATCTAACTTCCTGGAGCAGAGCGCCTCTGTCTTGTGGCCCCTCTTCCACCGAGATTCTCTAGATGAGAACGCAGACCTGCTTTGTTACAAAAAAGGATTTGTTCTGCCCCAGTGAATGAAGGAGGAACGGTCATGAAGAGTGGTCATTTGTTAAGATGCCAGTCTTTGTTACGACGTCTTTGTAATATCATAATTGGCAAAATGCAGAAATTGATGTGAGACCTAGCGTAACCTTGTTACGCTCCAGGCTGTCACCAAAGAGCCAAGTTGACATCTGAATTTAACTGACACTGTTTGCTTGCTTTGAGGCTGTCTTCGTTGTGTCTGTAGCTGCAAATGAGCATGACTCCCCGAGAGAAGCCTTTGGGATCGCAAATGCATAAACATCTGGGATTCAAATCTCTTTCAATTACATTAATGATCTACTATGTGCAGGAGAGAGTTTTGAGTCTAAAATAACATTAATTCAATCTCAAGGTTGGAGAGAGAGATTTTAAACTTTTTCTAAACCCCAAATGCCCTTTAAAAGCCCAGAGGGAGAAAATCTATATGCACTCTGTAATGAGACTGTGATGAGACCTGGGAAGGGAAGCATATCCTTGAGCTTCTTGGTGAGAGAAGCTGATAAATCAAATGGCTGTGATTCTTGTTTCCATAAATCAGGCAAAGAAAAGTCTGGGCTGCCAAGTTATTTATTTAAGATGTGGTCATAATATGTCATTCAACGTGATTGCTATCGCCTACACTAACTAGCTTAGAGCTCCAATACGGTTCAATTCTGCTGGTCTTTCCTTTGAAAACTCACTCGTATTTTTCTGATCTAATGGTGTCCATTGCCATCAGCTAAGCCAATCTCTTGTCTACCTCTTGCCAGTACTAACCACACCATATGATTGTTACAGCCCCACTTCCAGCATATCCTTCTATGTAAACAGTTCACCTATCAGAACAAGCTTATACCTCCATCAACCCGCCTCATCCTGCAGCCAATGCTCCTTCACATTCTACAGGCAGCCAGCCTCCTTGCTGACTCCTTGACATTGACCTACAACACGCTCGCTGACTTGTGTCTTTGCATCTACCTACACTATGCTCACTGACTGTTGTGCCCTTCTCCTTTTCCCCTACTTCCCAGGATCCAGTGCTCATCCTTCTCAAGGCCTGATTCATGATCTACTCCATCCATGATCCCTGGCTCTTTTGATCCACACAAACTCTCTGCTTCTCTGTACAGCGTTTTTAGACGCTACTGTAGGTTTTAACTGTGGTTGGGCATGTTTGTGAATATGTGTAAACCCATACGTATTTATAGAGAGACATAGATTGTAATTTCTTAAAGAAACAGCTTCTACTTGTTTTGTTTCTTCCAAGATATCTGGGACCAAATTGTGAACTCCTCTGTCTTCATAAAACAAACCTGACAACCATGGGTTAGTTATATTCTACTACTAATTAACAAAAATCAATAACTAAAAAGGTCATAGAAGATGTCAAAGCACCATCCCTTCTTCCCCTGGCCTCCTACACTTGCTACCTGCCTTCATTACCTCACCTCTTATCTTTATGTGATATTTAAGGATCCTTTCAAAAAGCCAGAGACTGCAGCTGGGGCCAAAAGTCACATGAACAACAATGTCACTGTACATATTAACAATAACAGAACTTCCTTCCCAATTTAGAAATCAGAACATGGGCTCACTACAATCCAAAAATAACAAAACTACCTCTCAAAGCCTTAGAGAGGTTCAGTCTCTCAGGGTTTCAGTCTGTTTCAGGGACTAATAAAACTTTCAAAGAAATCACAATTGAGGGGAAAATGCACCTCGATGGTATTTTTGATGGCAAACTGTTTCAGTTAATAATATCAATTCCATTTTGAAATTTTTCCCAAGTGCTGCTTATATATGTGAAAAACACTGAACATAAAAGGCAAGTAAATCAGTTAATTTACATGTATCTAATATAGAGTTATGAAATATTTGGGTTTAAACTCTGATCTGAATATTCTATGGAAAAGACTCCTGTCATTATTGTTTTAATATGCTAATTTAATGTCCAATGGTAATCAGCTTATTTAATATGCTCTAATGGTAATTTGACTTGACTATTACCTTTACAAAAAAAACCTAGCACCTCTCTTTCTAGGGAATAATAATGTTATGGAGGAGGAATGAGACAAACTATATGTGCTTCTCCAATAAAATATTAGGGGGACAAATTTAAAGTAGCATCCCTTTATTTTCAGTCAGCATAGTGCCCTGGAAAACCTCCCCACGCTGTTGTTCTGTGTGAGATATCAAGAGCGCAGACTGTGGACGAGCATGAGTTCAAGTCTTGACTCAGCTACTTACTAACTGAATGGCATTGGGCGATTCACTTAAGATCCTGGAGCATCTGTTTTCAAACCCGGAATGGACAGGGTGGCTGTGGTTCCATACTTACTATTTCACGTTAAGATAAAGCTAATATAAGGGATTACTAAGAGGCTGTCCTCGTCAGTTGATTTATACAATTACCATCACCCATCAAGGGAAACCATTGTAAAATGCCCCAAACTGGGTGGAGCTATAAAGAGCCTCGCTTCCTTTGTTACCCTGTATCTTTTGGAAGCTGGTGTTGTCAGAGCGCCTCAGCAGCCAGAAATATTGTTGCTGATTTTGTGGTTTTTCCAGCAGGCGTTTGTGAAGTAGCATATGCTCTAATTATTTTTCTAAGACTTTCCTGCAACATTGAAAAACAAAAATGGATTCATTATGTGAATGCCAATCTACAACTTAGAGTCTTTGCTGCTTTTGTTCTTAAACATGAAGTCAAACTCTTTATTCGTCATTAATTTATAATGACTGGTATCTTTGTCCAAATACTAAAGTGTATAATGACCTATCGTGGGCTTTTTTCTTTTCTTTTCTGTTTTAATTGTGCGTTTGAAGTAGGGTAGGGGAAAGGTGCAAATCTGGTTTTGACATTGACCTACAACACGCTCACTGACTTGTGTCTTTGCATGCACCTGCACTATGCTCGCTGACTGTCGTGCCCTTCAAATCTGGTTTTTCTTTTATATATATATATATTCTATTTTTATTTTATATTATATTTTATATTTATATATATATTATATATATATAATATATATACATATATAAATCAAGCCTTCCTAAACCCTTTAAGCTAGTGTTTTCTCCCATCCCTTCAGACCTGGAGGGATCTTGGTTGCAGTTCATCAAGAACAGAACTCACAGCACAGCGCTGATATACAGGTTCTGGGTAGGGGAAGAAATAAGAGGTTTAGAGAAGCACCATGTAAAGGCTCATTAAGTCTTTCTTTCTTTCTTTCTTTCTTTCTTTCTTTCTTTCTTTCTTTCTTTCTTTCTTTCTTTCTTTCTTTCTTTCTTTCCTTCTTTCTTTCTTTCTTTCTTTCTTTCCTTCCTTCCTTCCTTCCTTCCTTCCTTCCTTCCTTCCTTCCTTCCTTCCTTCCTTCCTTCCTTCCTTCCTTCCTTCCTTTCTTTCTTTCTTTAAGATTTTATTTATTTGACAGAGAGAGACACAGCGAGAGAGGGAACACAAGCAGGGGGAACGGCAGGCAGAGGGAGAGGGAGAAGCAGGCTTCCCGCCGAGCAGGGAGCCTGATGCGGGGCTCGATCCCAGGACCCTGGGATCATGACCTGAGCCGAAGGCAGACACTTAACGACTGAGCCACCCAGGTGCCCCTATTAAGTATTTCTTTAACTGAATTTAGAAACTCTAATTTCCCTCCAAAGCAGATGGTATTATCCCCTTGCCCTAAAATTCCTCACAGCTTCCTATCACTCTTAGCAAAAATGTAAACTCCTTCTCCTAGCTCAGATGACCTCCATGATCTTACCTTGCCGACAGCTCTGACCTCCGCCCCTTGCCCAAGCCACTCCAGCCACAAGGACCTGCCCTCGTGTTTGCCACCCAGCGCCACCTCATGGACCACACACTTGCCATCGTGCATGCTTCTCTCCCCAGTCATCCTGCCGTGGATGGCGCGCCCTCTCATTTCAATCTTGTGTCTCTTGAATGTCCCATTGAAAATAGAGCTGCCCCACACCAATCTCGTCATTCTCTTAGGCTGTCTTATTTTACTTCAGAGAGTTTATCACTGCCTGAAGTTATACTATACATTTTTTTTTTCAGTTTACTTGTTTATTTTCTTTCTTCCACTCGTCTGTGAACCTCGAGAAGACTACACTCTGTCTCTTTGATGTACCCTTCACATCTGGAACATGCCTGATCAAGATAGAAACGCAAAGACTAACTGAATAAATGCATGAGTGGGTGTTGTCCATAAATATTGACTAGTGGCCTTTTAATGCTGCATTTTCTAAGAAAGTAGTGGAAAGTTGGAATGTAACACTGCACTATTACATTTAATTTCTTATATTAAAAAAACACTGTGGAATATCTTTCATTCTCATTCTATAGCTGAAGCCTCAGATTTTATATTAACAAAATGTGTCCAAGTGCATCTACTTAGCAAGTGACTGTCAGGATTTGAGTCTTAGTTTTTAGATTCCAAATAATTTTGGAATTGTTCCAGATAATTTTGTCTATATGTGACACAGATGTAAATGTAAGTTTTAGAGATGCTTAGAGAGCTTGATAGACTTCATTAATTTTTAGTTAGGTGGTTAGTATTACAAGGAAACTCTGATTCGGAAGCTGGGATGAGAGAAACATAAGTAAATGAATGTTTATATAAGCAAAGAACCCAAGCAGCAAGGGAATCAATAAAACCTAATATTTCTCATTCATCTCTGGCTCTCCTTTCCAATTTCCCTCAAATATACATATCCCTTAAGATTTAGCATGTGTTCTTTTCAATCTATAGTCTTTCCTTTAGAGATCTCGTGCATTTTTATGGCTTCATAACCATAATTCTGCATTTCTAAGACTGGCCTTCCATTTAAACTCCAGCCCTATCTCCTAATATCTAGTGAACATTTTCATTTTGGGTTCTAGCCATCATGTCTCCAAAGTCAATATTTTTCCATGTCTCCAGCTGGCTGCTTGCTCTGGATTTTCTCTACCAATGGTATCATAGTCTAGTCACTAAGGATTAGCCCTATTTAACTATTTAACCAAAGAGTTATCATACCCTATCAATTCTTATTTAAATCATGTCTATGCCTTGTGTTCACCTCATCTTTGCTATTCTCACTGCCAGTATCATATTTCAAAGCCAGGTGGACTCACCTGGATTATTAAATAGTTTCTTAATTGATCTGTTTCCTGTGACTCCTTATTAGAATTTATCCTGTACATCACTGCCAAATTATATCCCTTACAGTTTTCTCAAAAAGTCTTTGCCTACAGTTCAAAGTTTGCACAGTGTAGCTTGGGAGTAGCCATCTACCATGTGATCCCAATATGCCTTTTCTTCCTAACTCCTACTATTCCTTAATATCCTCCAGTTTAGGAAAATCTTCTAAATATGCCCCGCTCATATTCGTCGTTCAGACTTTTCCCCTACTCTGACCACTTCTTGGAGTGTGATCCCTTCTTCTCTCCATTTATTCAGATCCCTCAAGGGGCAGCTTATGATCCATCCTCATGGAGACTTTTCTGATTGGGTTGTCCCACATGGCTCAACTCCAGGAGACACATTAACATATTTGTGTTCTGGGATGCGCATTTCTTTTTCACTCTTGGATATTAGCCTCTCTCCCTTTTAGCCTTTAATCTTATGGAATGCTTCACTGATGTCATTCTGACCATTCTTTAATCATTGCAATGTTTGCACAAGCTGAATATGACCTCCCCTCTTTGTTTAGTCTTATCTAATCTTTCCTTTCTTCCATTTGTCAATTCCCGCCCTAGGTTTTGGGGGTCAGCATGTATTTATTAAACACCTGCTGCTCACCTTGGATTGTTTAAGGCAGTGGAGATACAGCATTGAGCAAATCGGACTGATCTTTGCTTTGAAGTGAAGAAAGCATCGCTCATATCACTGTTCATTAGTACATGCAGTCTACAGGACTGGGTGCTGAAAGGGAGGGGTACCCAATGCTAGAGGGGCTGAGCAGTGAGCTGGTGGGGTCATGAAAGGTTTAGGTCGCCTTAGCCATCTATTTCACAGATAGCTCTCAGGATCACCTCTAGCTCTCTTCATACTGTTGCCCATAAAGAGGGAACGGCAAACTCCACATCTGGCAAAACATATCCATTTTCCCTCATTGCCCTCTAGATAATCTTTCTATTTGAGCAGATGAGAAGTACGATCATTACATCCTCCACATAAAAATGCACCTCTCTCCAATATACAAATGCAAAGTGCACATGGATGTAACCTTGACATATCCTTAGATTTAATTTTTTTGAATTATATATAGATATGTAAACTACTCAGAAGGCAAGGAGCAAAGCTTCTCTCTGCTTTGGAAGGCACATTTGCAATGGGGGTCAGCAACCGCAGCTGCTGAGGACAGCCTCTATTTAAATATTCAAAGTTTCAAAGGCCAGCTTCCCTTGCAGGCTAAAAGAAAGAAAAATAAGTCAAAAATATAAAGTAAAACAATACTATTTCTGAGTGCTAGGCAATCTGATGTATAAGTTTTTGCAACTTTGAATGTCATCTTAAGCCATTCTTAGCATTAGTTTAGTAACTGGGCACTGTGATTGAACATATCTGTCTTTAAACTAAAATGCATTATATACCGCAACCTTACCCCATTAACAAGGTACCTGGCTTGATAGGAATATATGTGTTAAAATGCCTCCTTCCTCTTTTCTTAAATTGTTTCTGGGTCTTTTCCAGGTGGCAGAAACAATCAAGTATAAGGAGTATTAAAAATTAAGTTAATTTTTAGTGCTTTTATTTTTTGGCTATCAATATGTTCATAATGTTCTAATAGTAACACCCTGAGAATCCTACTTCCCATGCTTGAGAACATACACCAATCATAACTTTTTGCTGAAGTTTCATTATTACCTACCGTAGAACCCTACTGGACATAAATTGTGATCAGTGGTCCCAAAGACCCTGGCCATTTCTACCATCTGGCATACTCTGTGAGCTAGTGTCCAGGAGCCTGGCTAATACAACCAGCTGCTGAATGTCACTCTTAACTTTGTGCCCACCAGACAGGACAGGCTGTGGTCACATGCCTGTTGCTGGTCTGATATCCCAGCACCAAGGCCAAGGCTCATGGCCCAACCATGCATTTTACCCCATTTCATAGAATTATGAAAGCACTAGTATGCATTAAGTCTCACAAACTGTCTATTCCTGTTTGTTTCATTTCTTTACAAGAATAGGGATCTTACTTAGGCAATGACTATTTGCATATGAAGAGTTCCACTGATTCTAACTCTGAAGAAAAAATACTTTCTGCATCAGTTTGCTAGAGCTACCATAACTGAGAACCACAGGCTGGGTGGCTTAACCAACAGAAATGTATTTCCTCAGAGTCCTAGTCCTCAAAGTATAGGTGGGGTTGATTTCATCTGAAGCCTCTCTCCTTCGCTGTCTTCTCCCTGTGTCTTCTTATGGTCTTCCCTTTCATGTTCCCATGGCCTAATCTCCTCTTTTATAAAGACACTTGTTGTATTGAATTAGGTCTTTGCCGGTGACCCCATTTCAACTTAATTACTTCTTTAAAGGCAACCTCTCAAGATACAGTCACATTCTGAGGTGGTGGGAGTTAGGGTTTCAACATATGAATTTAGGTGAGGATGCAGTTCAGCATAGCACTTTCTTCTTCCAATTTGTCTGATTCTTGGCTTCCCTCCCATGGTTGTTGACTATTAAACCAAATAGCATATATATAGGCTGCTAGAAGGTTGATGGTGTGCCTTTTAAGAAACTTAAAAAAAATCAACTGTCTCTGTGATGGATTTTGTGACATACATGCCAGAGAGGAAAACACTGATAACTCAAGTCAAGTTGCTATTTAATCCCGACCCACTGCCAATATACAATCTGCTTTGTCTTTCCAATTAACACTATGTTATATGTTATCTAAAAGCCAGAATCCTAGGCTAATTCTGGACTTTCTCCTTTAAGTGAATATTCCAGAGAATAAACAGTGTGGAAAAACCACTGGGCTGTAATTCAGAAAATGTGACATCATCCACGTCACTAATCAATGGTGTATCTTCAACATATTGTTCAATAGTACATTGCAAACCTAAGCCAACAGTACTCTCCCTAACTTTCTAACACCGTTTTAACAAAGAAAGTTAGAATCTATAGGAAAATCCTTTAAAAGCCATAAAGGACTATCTAACATATTGGATAGCTATTATTATCCCTTTTTGTGATTATTATTATATGAGTGAATGGAGGACCCACTGTTTTCATACATCAAACTCAGTCATTTGCCGCCCGTCCCCCTATGTATTTCCATAACTCTCTCCCTTCACCTTATTATAATGTTTATTATACTATGTTTTCATTGTGAATTCACTGATTTTTTTTCCCACTGGATTATAAACGCTTGAAGAAAAAGATCATGTCTACAAGCAGTTCTGTTTCCTTAATGCACAACCCTACGTGGTTCTCAGTAGAAGCTCACTGTGCTTTCTGGTTACCAACTGCATCCTCTCAGAGCACATCAGCTGGGTTTTCATTCTGGGTAGCAAACATCCCGTCCTCTTTCCATCCTCCTCCCCAGACAACTCACAGCCTCCATCCATGAGCAGTGGCTGTCTAGGCACACTTCCAACCCTCTTATTCTGTAACCCCACAGTGTGAAAGATTGTAATTGGTTTGGTGTTTGTTTTCACCCCGTTGCTCACCTCTGCCCACTGAGAAGATTAAATCACACAGAAATGCCTGGCTATTTCCAATTACCTTTCTTTTTCTTTTTTCTAAATTCACCAGGGCAGTTCTGCAGAATGCAGGCACACCAGCGTTGGTGCCTCAATGATTTGGGAAAACCACACAACTATTTTGAGGTTGTTGAGATGCCTGCCTCCTGATTTCCCCATCCAGGCCTCCACTGTCAATTTAGAGCAATTAAGTGGTAATTACGACTGAATGGGAAAATTAATTTGGGGGACTGCAGTCACTGTCCTCCCTCCAGGAAATCTACACGTGTGTACGCACTGAAGAAAATTCTGAGATATCTGCTGGGGTAATAAAAAGCAGTAGTCTTGAGACAAGATACTTGATTAATGAACTTTTCATGAGCCCAAAGCATGTCGTTATCAGAGACCTAATGGATTCTTTTGATGTGACTCGGACATTACATGCTTGCCTTCCTTGCTTACTTTGAATGTGATCAAGTTCAAAACCAAATACAGGGAGGAGAAGGCGTAGACATTTAATTGGATTTTTCAGAGTGCATTTTCCACATAATTCCCAGTTTTTGTGTTAGTCATATCAACCAGAATTTGCTTTTCAGTTCTAGAAGTATCAATAGCCTCACCTGTCTAGGGTTTTGGATATTTCTTCACCTTTTTTTCCCTCCAGGATGCTCCCTAATTTAAGGGAAATCCTACCACTTCACTGTTCTTTGTGTCTTTCTGTCTATCCATTTTTTTTAAATCTACATATTCATTATAGGATCTTTCCTCCCATAGAAGGATCCATGATTTGGTTTGCCTTCCCCTCTGTACACACCCTCCTGTAAGGGTTTATTCACTAGCAACTTTTCAATCACCATGACTCACAAATTATCTCTGATTTCAGACCTTCCTACTTCTCCTTCACTGGGCTGAACATGTCCGGGACTTTTTCCACTTCAATGTTTCAGGGGCTAGGATTAAGTGTGTCTGGAATGGAGCTCTCTTCTTTAAGGGATCACTTCTAATTTTTATGCTTCCCATTAGTCACACTGTTCTTTTAGGTCTCCAAGCCTGTAATTCTGGAATCCATTGAGAGTTCTTTCTCCCTGCCTGGCTCTTGACCCTCCATAGGCCCCATGTCCCAAATATCATTTTCTCCCGATTTCCAACATTATCAGCTTTTTAGAGTTTTGCAGGTGTCCTCATGCCCCAGTTTCTGATCTCCGTGTTGGTCTTGTAAGGCACTGTCTTCATTTCCCACCTCGAATAGTAACTTGTGACCCACTTAAGAACATCACGTTCTTTACTCTCCATCCAATCGGATCTGCTCTTCAAATCTCCCCCAGATTTCCCTGCCATCATGAAGTTGATTCATATGTGTGTTCTGAACTCTTCTCTAGTCATTTGGATAACTCCAAAATTTAATGCACCAACTCCCATTCATTTGAGATTCTTTTGTTCTCTAATCTTAGAAGATTCCAGTAAAATTCTGAGGATCACAGAAACTCAAGATACTGTGGAAAATTGGACTGAAAAAGAACACTTTTTGGAATAAATACATGAAAGCTTTTTTGGGTATTATTAGTTTCCTAAGATGGAACAGTAAAGAGTACCTTAAATTAAAATAATATGTGACATTGTATGCACTTCAAATTAATAAAAATAACTTTATATTAAGATGTATTTACCATTCTTTGATTTCTTCCCTTAATGTTTCAATGAAACTTTTTTTTTTGGCTTTATTACAAATAGCATACACTGTTAGGGGCTTGCCTTCCATGCTTTTAGTCTTCAACCACATGTTAAATGTCAACGTGATCTCATGACCCTTCCATTTTGCCTCCTGGCCCCATCTCCCTCATCTACTCTTCTAATTGTCTCAGTTTCCATGGATGAAGGTCTAACTTTAAAATTTTCCCCATCATTTTCCTTTAGTTTTACTTCTCATTTTTACAGACCTTTATTTTATTTTTCACGATCACTTCCGTTCATGACCGGTTTCAGGTAAAGTTGATAAATATTCACTGAAACCCACAGCATAAAAAGGTGTCCAAAAATTTAGGATTTGCTTCCTTTAAAAAAATATGCGTCTGAGTCTAACTCAGCCATTTGGAAAGTAAAGTTCCCTGGATGTCAAAGGACAAGCTGGATTTGTCTATATGTTGGCATTTAAAAATAAAATTAACACTGTATTAACACTTCCTAGGAAATGAGGATAATCAATTACAGCACCCAATAAAGGTAAATAGAAAATATTTTTTAAGCCTTACTTGGTCTTTTCTTTTTTTTAAGATTGTTTGTTTGTTTATTTATTTATTTATTTATTTATTTATTTATTTATTTATTTATTTTTCAGAAAGAGGGAGAGAGAGCACAAGCAGGGGGAGTGGGAGAGGGAGAAGCAGGCTTCCTGCCGAACAGGGAGCCCGGTGTGGGACTCAATCCCAGGACCCTGGGATTATGACCTGAGCTGAAGGCAGATGCTAAACTGACTAAGCCACCCAGGTGTCCCTTACTTGGTCTTTTCGTATTTGGCCTTTGTGACAGATGAGAAAATAAACAGTAAGTCGAAATGGTTAGAGCAAAAAGATCTGGAATTGTCACAGGGAATAATATTAAAACCAGAAGCCATCTTACTAACAATGCAGAGTTTAAGAAGAATTCAAGTAGATAAGTAGAAAGAAAGAAAAACAGAAGACAGAATTGGCAAGGGTGATCTAAAGACGAACAATTAGAGTGAACGTAAGCTACTCTCCTATTGTCAGCGTTAGATCAGAGGGAAAAAGCCCTGGTTCACACACAGATACCACCATCCCTTCAGATCCCTGAAACAACAGGAAATAAAGCAAAGAGGTTTCTGGTACAAAATGACAGCTTTTCATTTTAGTGTCACTCAGGTTGACAATTGTTATACAGGACACATGTCACAACTCATCATTGCCTATCATGCAGATACAAGCCTTGGAAGTTTCCAGCAAAAAATGAAAACGCCAAACAACACAGTGAAATCCTATTTCATGAGATGAGCTCAGATCAAGGTCATTTTGATGAAGGAAAAATATCATAGAAAATAGTTATTGATTTATGCCCAGCCTGCCATCACCAGAGGGCCATCAAAATTCAGGCTCATTGTTAGTTGTAAATCCAACATCATAAAACAAAGCTTGTGCACAAATATTTTCTTTGCCCCATACTGGTTTTATTTTTTAACCAATTGAACTCATGTTTGAAAATCAGAACTCACATAAAACTGAGTTTTCTAACTTCTTTTGAAAAAAAAATCAGATTTAGCAGCACACACACACACGCCTTTGACACACAATCAGAAGGAGTAGAATAGAAGCTACTTCTGTTCCACCAATGCCTGTTTCTTCCTCCTCTGAGACTGATTTGCTCCTTTACTTGCCTGAGCTCTTAGACACTTGAGTGTGAGATCCTTTGCTAAACCATAAATAGGGATGATTCGTGATTAATTGTTTCTACATTGTATTATGAAAATGATCAATTAGCTGTACTTACTAGTGAAACACTAATATTAGCAGCTCTGTTAACTTCAGGTGATAAAGCTTATTGCAAGGACACATGGAGAGATACATGATAGGTAAATACACTGAGGGAAACCAGAAAGCTCCCTGAGCCACTCACATACACACAACCCTCCAATGTCATATCAGCACCTCAAGCAGTTGTCTCCTTGGAAATGGGTGTTGTCTGCCTCTGACCACCTTCACCATCATTCTTATGACTTAACTTCTTCCCTTGCTTCACCTTTGCAACTTTATTTGCTCTTCCTTTCTATCCCTCTTCTTCCCCTCCCTCCCCCTCTGTATCTCCCTTTCCTGCTAACAATGACCAGGATTCGCTGTAAGGCTCTGGTCATTCCTACCACTTTGCAGTCTGTCCTTTTTCCCCTAGCTCTTAACTCTCCAGGGGAAGCATCGGCTTTGGTCAGCAGTCAGGTCTGACACAGTGTAGAATGTTCCTATTGGGCCGAGTTCTCATAGAGGCTACTAATAAGTAGCTTAGCCACCAATTCCTGGTCCCAGTCAGAAGTGACTAAGATAGATGACCAGATGGTGCAAAGCATGGCAACTTACGTACAAGGAATTGCTTGTGGCTCCTTTTCCCTCGTTCCAAATAGCAAACATTTTGACATTTTGACAAGTGACCATTTAATACATGGATAAGGTTTCTGTGTTTTATCAGCAGCTCAAAGCCTGAAATTTCTTTTTCTGGTGCACATGTTTGAGCCTCTGGGGCCTTCCTAGCAGCAGAAAAGTAAAAAATAAACAAACAAAAAACATGCTTTATTCAACTGGACATTCTATCTTTTTAAAAAAATTTCATTATTATTGAGGTATAATGGACAAATAAAATTGGAAGATATTTAAAGTGCACATTGTGATGATGTGATATACATACACACTGTGAAAGGATTCTCTCCCATCTAGTTAATTAACAATCTATTACCTTATTTGTTTATTCATTTACTTAGTGAGAACATTTAATTTCCACTCTCAAATTTCAATGATACAATGCAGTGTTATCAACTAGAGTTACCTGTTTTACATTAGATCCTCAGATCTTATTCATCTTACTGATGAAAACTTCTACACTTTACCAACCTCTCCCTATTTCTTCCAACCCCCCGGCCCCAGGCAACCACTTTTTTACTTTATGTTACACTTTTTCTTAAAGACACTACCTCTAAGTGGTATCTTTATATGTGGATACCTTGAAATATTTGTGTTTGTCCTTCTCTACTTGACTTAATCTCACGTAGCATAATGTCCTTGAGATCCATCCATATTGTCACAAATGGAAGGATTTCCTTCTTTTTCATGGCTGGATAAATGAAGTTCCATTGTATGTATATACCACATATTCTCTATCCATTCATCCATCCATGGACATTTAGGTTGTTTCCACCTCTTGGTTAATGTTTATTACTCCACTCAGCAGCAAATGTTGTGAAATGTTTGTTCGTAATTGGAATAACAAACCTAAGCAATGGTCAAGTTTCTAGTACAATCTCTACTAAATAAACTGTGAGGTTGGGGGATGGGAAAGAGATGCAACAAAAGCTGACAGCAAATATTTATTGGTAGATTATCAATCAAGAGGGAGTACATCACATTTGCAGGCAGACCCAACTTCGATTTCAGCCTTTGCTTTTTAATGTTATGCACCTGCTTTGAAAATAAATCACACTCCACTTCTTCATTTTAAAAATGTGTTACCTGACCAAAAAGAATGATGATTATCAACCCCAGCGATAAACTGAAGCAACTGTTATGAGTTGGTGTGTGTGTGTGTGTTAAAACTCAGTAGAAACACAGATGTTTAAAGTCAGCAAGGAAAAAATATCTAAGAAATGGTAAGTCTCCAAAAAAACAAAATAATCTTTTCATTGTTTCAAAAAGTAGTCTTTCATTCAAAGGCAAAATAACTACAAGGAAAGGCTGAATTAAGAAAATTCATAATGGGGCGCCTGGGTGGCTCAGTTGGTTAAGCGACTGCTTTCGGCTCAGGTCATGATCCTGGAGTCCCTGGATGGAGTCCCGCATCGGGCTTCCTGCTAGGCAGGGAGTCTGCTTCTCCCTCTGACCCTCCCCCCTCTCATGTGCTCTCTCTCTCTCTCATTCTCTCTGTCTCAGATAAATAAATAAAATCTTTAAAAAAAAAAAAGAAAATTCATAATGGTTATTAGGGGTTGGATGGTAAGACTTCCTAAAATTATGAAAGTGTGTGCTAACGACATTTCTTGTCCTTAGATAAGCTCCGGTCTCAGATTTCTTCCTTACCATCTCCTTTCAGTGTTTTAGAAGATCTTTCTTTCTTCCTTTCTGCTTCCTTCCTTCTTGCCTCCCTCCCTCCCTTCCTTCCTTCCCATATTTGGTTGTTAAGGACCTCTAGATTGTCATGAAAAAGAAGCCCTGACTTGAACGGTTATTTTTTTTTTTCTAGTAGAAGAAAACAAACACATCCCAACCTCAATAATCTTTCACATTTTTTCCTAGAGTAATAGTAAAAATAAAACATATTAAGAAAATGTAGTGAACGGTTTATTTCCACACAGATGTTTTGTTGTGTCGTAAAACCAACAAATAGGAGAATAAGATTAGTTTTTAAATTAATGATGTGTACTCTAGAAAAGCTCTGGGAAACTTTCTGGGTTTTAGCTCAGCCTCTGATCTGAAAAAATATCCCATGATAAGATAGTTTGACATAAAAAGAACTCAAATTATGTTGATTCATAAACAGCTGATTTTACTGACATTGTAATGCATATGACAATTTGTTCAGAAAATAATAGATGAGAGAAAAATCCGAGCTGAAGTTTGAATCACACTATCCCACATCTCAGATGTCTAACTGGTCTCTGGTGAGGAAATGGTGTTCAAAATTGAAGATGCCTATAGGCTAAGGAATAATCTTGCTATGAATAGGCTAATACAAATTTTAAATCATACACACCCTGCAAGTTGTCATTTTAGGTGTTTTGTGGTGTTTTCCTGTAACTAAGGGAAGGCTGTGCAAATATGTGCCTATATAAATAACTAAATATTAGATTAAATAGAGAGGGGTGTGTGTGTGTGTGTGTGTGTGTGTGTGTGTGTGTGTGTTACATTTATAACTGTTTGGTTTGGTGTGGGTGGAGAGAAAATGCAACCAATGACATTGGCATGACATTTGTAAAATTTTGAGTTAACTTCAATTTTTAAGTATTATTTCCTAAAACTAGTCATAGCATTCTGCTATTAAACAGAGGTATGGTTAATTAGAGCATTAATCACTCGGCAATGAGTTGATCTGAGGCAAAGATCATCTTGTACAGATAGGGTAAACACAAAATATGTGCTGCATATGAAAGACTTCAAAGAATTTTTAATGCATCGTGATTGTGCAGAATTGGTACGCATCTCCTCAAATCTCAAAGCTATTTGGCTTTTTCCCGAACTCAAGTCCATCTAGGGATGGAAGGTTGGAGACATTTTTTTCCCCTGTCTGATCCTTCTCATTTCACATTCAAGCTGTTCCCTCTGATATCCCTTTTGTCTTTCAAATCTGAAGTTTCTTAGAATATATGAGCCCAAAGAATAGAGAAGTCACGTCAATGCCTTCGTGTGACATTGATGTGATGTCTCGTAAGCCTTCCTTCTCTCATTTCCAGACTCAGCTGTTGTTCTCTTGATAAGCAAGGGAGTGCCTGCAAGCAGTGAAGGTAAATTCACTTTGAGGCAATTTGCTACAGCAAAGATCTCTTTTCAGAGTTTAGTGCTGGAGAAAAAAAGATTTAGAGCAGAGAAACATGGCTTAAGGTCGATCCCAAAAATGTGTGGCACTGACAGACACACCAAACAGTCAAACGTTTGTGTGGAAATTAACAAGTATATAGTGCGTATGTGTTATTTTGTAATAGTCATTATTTTTTCTCACCGTCTTGATTTCAGAATTTTGATTCTGTTCTACCTCGCAGACACTTCCCACTCTCTTCCCCAAGTGAGCTATTCTTAAGCTAAATAGGCTACCCAAGAACAGTGGGAGAACAGTAGTATAATAAAACATAAAAAAGTAAGGTCTTTATAAAAATGATTAAAGAGAATAATTCAAGGGGGGAGAAGACACCTAAACATTGTTTTCAGAATTGTTAACAGTAATCATTTCCCGGAAGCCACACGGGAATTACAGGACAACATATATAGGAAGCATGCATATGGGCACGAACAGCCTTAGCATCTAGTGTGGGCAAGGAAAATGCCTTGTAGGTAAACTTTAGGTAGACTGTCTATTTTTCAGGATGTTCTCTGCCTAGCCCTCCTCAGAGACATCAAAACAGTGCCATGAGATAATATGCTTTTATTTTAATGAGTTAGTATTTTAGAATTTGTAGACAGAAAGGGTGTCTTGAATAAAAATCGAGCATCTCAAAAATCACCATTGGTTGCATGTCAGCTGAACATTTCTTTTACTTAAAATGATTTATCACTCCAGATTATTTCATCTCCTCAAAAATGACTCAGAAGTATAAAATGTAAAAACGAATGAGAATTGATACCTAGTCTTCAAATTTAACTGCTTAATATAATAATCATAAATTTATATATGTAATAATGTAGGTAGATAGTAATAACAGTGTATATTATAATAATCATAAAGTATATCCAAACCTAAAGAAACTTATTCAACCGTTGTTTCTATTAGTGTAGAAATCTGGTCCTTAATTATCCCTCAATTAGGATAGCAACTCATCATAATACTTCTCTTGACCATAATACAAAAAATGCTTCCATCTGTAAAACAGATACCTACTTCACCAAAAAGAAATCAAATTGATTGGCAATCTTTATATTCTGTGTGTCTGTGCACTTCCAAATGGCATATTTTGGTGAAGTAGATGGCAAGATAATTTGATGAAGTGTAGCTTGGCTGTATCACATATAAGCTTCTACCTCCTTCTAGAGGGCTTTATACAGAATTAGCATCTTAGTAGGACACATCTTATAACCTTAATCAAAAGATAGAACATCTAGACCTTCACAAATATTTACTTAATGACAAAACTGCCTGAAGGATGGTCCATTAAACTGCTTTAGAAAATCTGACATAATACCCTGGCATAATTCCCCTAAAAGGAACACCAAAATTGGTGTCAGTGCGTGTCTGAGTGAGGGACAGCATCTTAGTCCTTTAGGGCTGCTGTGACAGAATCCTATGATTAATGACAGACGTTTATTTCTTACACTTCTGGAGGCTGGCAAGTCCAAGGTCAAGGCACTGGCAGATTTGATATTTAGTGAGTGCCTACTTCCTGGTTCACAGATGTCCATCTTCTTGTTGTGTCATCCTATGGCAGAAGGGACTCGGGGGTTGTCTGGGGTCTCTTCTCTAAGGGCACTGGTCCCCGTCCATGAGGGCTTCACCTCATGACCTAATCACTTCCCAAAAGCCCTACCTCCAAATATCATCACATTGCATGTTAGGAAGTAACATGAATTTTTGGAGGGGGATACAAACATTCAGTCTAGAGCAAATAGAAGCTGGCCCCCAAAGGGCACATGTCTGAAAGCCACTTCAAATAGCTCTTTTTTGGTCTCTGTTACCACTGATGTTAAATGCATAAATTCTTTTCCTCATACAGTTGAGGTCTGGACAGAACACGAAGTCTGGACTGAACACAAGGTCTTTGTCTATAAGAAAAATTACAAAGTCCATGTGGAGTTTATGCAGCAAAGAGGCCTATCCTGTTTTCAGGGCACAGAATACACAATAATTCATTAAATATTTATTGCATATTTAATGTGTACTGAATGTAGAGGTCAGCAAACTTGTTTTACTAAAGAGATAGTAAATATTTTAGGTTTTGCTAAAACCTAAAGTCTCTTTCAACAACGGCTCAACTCTGTTGCTATAACATGAGAGCAGCCATTGATAATACACAAACAAATGAGTGTGGTTGTTTTCTAATATCTTTATTTATAAAACCTGGGAACTTTCTAAATTTGGCCCAAGCATCATATCTTGCAGACCTTGCTCTAATGTATCAAAGAAATAGAAGGGACAATATTTTGAGATTTGGATGTTCTTGAAAGCTTGCTCTGACTGACCTTTGCAGAGCACCCAAGAAAACAGTTAAGGACTAATTGGCAATAGAGACCCCACCAAGAGCAGAGGCTAACTTGGACAGGCTACCTTGTTGATGGTGGAAGTGGAGAATAGTTGATAGATTTAAGAGCTATGTAGGTGGTAAAATATATAGAACTTGGTAACCAGTTGACTATATGATCTGGGAGAGGTGTCCTGGATGGCACCCAATTCCAATGAGGAATTGGGCAGATGTTGCTGCATTTACTGAGCCAGGAAACACTGGAGGAAGCCAGGTTTGGGGCAGGAGAACATGAATGCGGGTCTAACACATATTGCATTTCAGATGCAGATGAGGCATTGATGTGGAACTTTTGAGTAGGCAAATGAATTAATATACAAGTTTGGAGCTCAGAAGAGAGATCTAAACTATAAATATAAATATAGAAACCATTGGCATTGAGATGGAAATTTCAACCATGGAAGTAGATGAGTAATTTTGGAAGGAGCCAAAGATTAAGTAAGAAATCCAGAAGGGAGAGAGGAGCATGGAGGTGTGTGATGCTGTGGGGGTCATTGAAGTGGTTCAGGTGGAGAATGAATGATCTGCATCTAAGGCTGTTGAAGAGTCAAATATGATGAGCACTTACTTAGCAACTTGCGGTCTACAGGAACCTTTGTAAGAATGGTTTCCATACTGCTTTTTGCATGCGAGCTGGGTAGGTGAGGAGATAGGGAGATCGGATTCAAGTGGGTGGTGGAGTAGATAAAAGTAACGAAAGGAGGTAGGAGAAGAAACATCTACAATAGTGGTAATTCAGATGGATGGCAATGCATTCCAGAGGCATATTGGAAATTTGTTGGTGTGTAGAAGTAAAGTGTTGCTTGCATTCAATATGTAGGAGTCATGAATGCTGGGTCCCACAGTGGGTGAGGCAGTTCCACATGACAAGAGGGATTATTCTGCATCCTACACAACTGTTCAATGTCTTGCAGGGCATTCGTGCAGATGAAAAACCTATTTATAAATACCTGTCTTTAAATCACAACTCCATTTCACACAGACATACTCACACATATTCACCTGTTGAGGGTGATTTATTTTCATTTTTCTGGAATAAAATACCAGTTCTAGCTTTCCATGTGAGCTTCTATCCAGCCTCATATAGCCCAGTAAATTTAGAAAGAGGTAGAGGCAGAGAAGTTTACAAAGAGAAGAAAAATAAAAGGCGTGGTGCAAGGAAAAGAGTCGAGGAAGACCTTATTCTAAATTCGCTCCAGATAGCACATCACGTTTAGTGGACGGGCCTCTAATGCTGAACATAAAATTATATTTTTCATCAGTTCCTGGGACATAACCACTACTCATTCCCATCGCAATTACTGAGGAAACTAGCCTGCATTTTAACTTAATTCTTGAGCAAACCCATAAACTTATAAATGCCCCCCTATTGCTAACCCTGTTGAGCAGAATCACTTTCTACTTTAGTATAGAAAGTTAGTAGGCTCAATGGCTTCATAACATTATGATTTTTCTTAGAATTAGATGAAGATTACTCACCTTACATGCTCTCTCTGAAAGCTAAGAGGTATCAAAGCAATAATCCATATATTCATGTACTACCTCCTATTAGGCAGGCTTCTTTTTTTCTTTTTGGTACTTTTTGTGCATTTTTCTGTGTGGGCTCTGCACTAAAGCATCGTATTTCTCCTCTAATATTTTATAATTTGGAACAAAAGACAAAGAAGAAGAATGTGCTGTGGGTAGGCACACAAGACTTGTAGGCTAGGGAAAATAATTGCTTAATACACATAATTTTTAAAACTGGAAAAGTATACTTATTTTACATCACCTAAAACAAAGGAGTGGAAGGGAGTAGCTGGGATCACAGATTTAAATAGGGGGTGGCTGGGAGAGATTTTTACTTGTTGCCAAGTCAAGGAGATTGTTCAATTATTTTGAGTTTGCCATTTTGGTTTTTTTATAATTTCCACAATAATATATCACAGAAGTAAGAAAAATGGTAGACTCCCAGGCCCTCAGAGTTTACTGCTGTGCTTTATATCTAGCAGGTATAATATATATTAATAGAATGAGTGAAATAAATTAATGAATCAGGTTTCCAAAATAGCAAATAGCAACTCATAGCTCAAATGATTTGTGATGTATCGTAAGTAATTAAATAAGAGAACACCATTTATTGTAACTTGCGTGTATGTGTGAATCTACTAAATATCTTTCTGATGTCTTTCTCTAGCTCTCATCTCTAGCCTTTCCATTGTCCTTCTCTTTTTCCTTTTCTTCCATATATTTTTTTCGGTGCTTCTTTACTTATAAGATTTCTCCACTAATCAATCATTATTTGGAAATAAAGCGATGCATTAACTATTTTTAATCTAAAAAAAATTCTGTAAACTCATGCTTAATTTTACAATACTGTTAATGTTTCCTATATCTTCAAAAATCACAATAAAAATTCATTTGAGATTCTTTAATAAATCATAAAAAGTATTGTCTCCACCCCAAATCTAGAATAGGATTTCTCAGCAAAAGCTGAGAGCAAAAGCTTACCAGAGCCAGAATGAGCTATTAGTAATGAAAAAATGGCTTGGTGGCTACAATTTGACATCGCTCTATTGTCGGAAGGCATGATTTTATAACATACGTACTATTAACTGGAAATACCTACTGGGAGGCTAGTATCCAAATAGATAAGAGCTTAAGCTAACTTACTACTTTAGAAATTTTTCCAGATAAAAGTTTTGAGTATATACTGGATGAGTTTGGTGATTTGTAAACAGAAAAAATTCAGGTTACTTTTTAATACTCCATTATTAATACAGGGAAAGCACATTCATAAAATAGAGTAATTTAGTACATGATGTAATTCACAATTTCCTCTTTTCCTTTATCATGTGAAAACTATAGTTTGGGTCCTTGCATACAATTCTTGGATACTCTGCTATCAACTCATCTTACTCTCTTCCACTCTTATTAGTTATGAGAATGTACACAACATTTGAGTGCAAGCTTTACAACCCTCTGGAGATCTTAGTGTTCGATAAATTGGGAAATTGGTCCAGTGCTAGTTCACTTGAGTATATGTCTTACATTAAAAGTGTGACAGTGACATCTATATTTTCACAATTCAGGCAAAATTTTTCACCTATGTCATTTTTCAGTAAAATAATGTATCAAGATGAACTGATGAAAGTATACATAATTAGAAAAACACTTCATATAGAAAAAGGAGCTTAGATTATATTCCAGGATTTTATTTTTGTTTTCAGAAAATATGATTAAAAATCCATAACCATGATGACTGATGACCAGTAACTATCAGAAGAGTCAATGGCCTCAAGTCATACTTATAGAGGTCATCACACAGATACCTGTCCCAGGTCTAGGCTCTGAAGAGCTTATCATAAAATCTAAAAGCAACGAAACCCCCAGCAGTGAAAGAGGGCTTCATTTGTCTTCTCTAATTCACAGTTATATCAATTGTCTTACAAATGAACACAGAGGGCTGTCCTCAGTTGTGATGAACCAAACCAGCGAAATAAAACAGGTGAAAAGGATTAGAGCAAAAAGCAGCCACAGCCCATGACAATTTCACATTCTGGATCTAGGTTCAAGGATTCCTTCAAGGTACATGATGGACTAAAGAATTTTAATATAACAGAGTGTGAAAAGTTCATTCAGAGTTCTAGGACTCTAAACTTTGTGTTTCTTTAAATGCAGATTAACTTGGCTAAACGGGTCATGGTGTTAATAGCTGCAATCCAGCAAATGGGGCTCAATATCCAATAAACTCATGTCAGCCTTATCACAGTCCTGCAAGGTGTTTCCATTACAATCCATATTTTATGGAGGAAGAGACTCCCTCAGACCACACAGCTAGTTAATCAGTTAGTGAATTGGCAGAGTTTATATTTGAATCAAGAGCTTGATCTCTTAACTAATTCAGATTGTAAGTTTCTTGAGAACAGAATCCATATTCGATGCACTTATGTATTTCTATAGTATTTACAGATCATTAGATCATTTGGTCATTGCATGCACTTGTACTAAGACACAACCTCAAACATCCCACTTCATCACTACCTTCCAAATGACAGTCCCAGCTTCATCCTTCCCAACATTCATTTCAGGGGGATAACACCATCATTCACATTACATGCTGAGCAATCTAATGACACAGATGCCCACACTGTTCCTGCCCTGCCCTGCAGTTGAGGAACCTCCTGCTCAGCCAAGCTGGGGCGCTCTCTCCTTAGCAGGTGTCCACACCACTTCAGCTCTCTCATCTCGGCTCCCTTCAGTCTCTGACTAGAGATTCTTCCTCCCATTCCAAACCTGCTCAGACTTCGTGGATATCGCCAACCAACCCTCAAGGGGGCTCTTTCTTTAGGCTGGTTCACAATCTGTTCCTACAGACATGAAGGCTTATTTTATAGTTGCCAAAATTTCCCGTTCTCAAATATTTCTGACTTTCTTGGATTTACGGTGAAATCTCTTGAATCCTGTCCATGATGAGATGTTGATGGGCAAAATCGGAAGAGCCTAGCAATCTTCCACCTGTGTGACCTTGGGCATGACACTTATTCTCTATGAACCTCACTTTTTCATCCACAAAATGAAAGGAATAGCCTAAATATTTTCAGCTTATCTTTCAGGTCTAAAGTTTGAAGGTCTCTAACAAGTAATTTTGTTAATGTTTGAATAATATAGTGAAAGATGAACAAGCAAATTCCAGTTATTTAATTTCCTAAATTGAAGGAGGATCTAAAAAAGAGTCCCAGAGATGGTTAGGTCTGGTTCCAAAGGATTTATCACTAGCCAGTTATATCTCTTCTGCTAAACTACTTCAGCTTTATCTAAATTCCCTCATCTACAATAAAAGAAATTAAAAGACACTGTATTTCCCCAGTAGGGTTTTGTCTGGAAAATATGTGACAGCATTCTAAATTATTTAATCTTGTTACATGATGGAAACTCTTTAAATTGTTGCTCAAGCCGTCATCAGTTAATTGCTAAATTTTAGATGTTGGAGAGCTTCCAGGGACGATATCTTTAATCCAGGGCCACAGACTCCCAAGCAGTGAACAAGCAGAGTTCAGAGGATTTGCAAACTAAAGTGGAAAATAATGCATCCTTGTTTTCATTAGCCTTTTCCTGAGTTTTAACATTTTCTTCCACTATGAACACAAGAAGCAAATCACAGTGGTATCATTAATACCTAACATTTTGTTATTAATAAAAATTATAGGTAATTTTATATTTAGTTGCAGGATCTCAAAGTATTTATGCTCATCACTACTTAGATTTGCTAATAGATCTTATTTAATATGTTAATTTGAAAAAGCACATCTATCACTACATCATTTTTTATATTTTTAAAACTGTATTTCAATACAATTGCTTTCCTTTCCAATCCGATCGATTCTTATTTGTGCATTTCAAGATGCTTTTCTTAGGAGGGGCTCAAAGATACAGTGGACTGCCAAGGGGGAGAGGTTCATGACAAAAACATTTCTAGTTTATAGGTAAAGAGAGATGTAGTGCCATCTTCATAGTAGAGCATACAGACAACAGCAGAACCTCTACCTGTACCCAGATCTCCTTAATTAGATGGGTATTCTTTGTCCCATGCCAAGCCTTTTCTCTAAGGTACCATTACAGTGCCCTTGGCCTTTGAAGCCTAAATACTATTTGATTGACTCCGTATAAAGAAACAGATGTCTTTAAAATTAAAATAAAGTTTTCAGGTGTTTGGATTACATTACCTCTAATGGAAAAGTGTAGTAGGTGAGCTGCTCCTTCAGAACTGTGTTCTCAGAGACACTTGTTCCTAAAACAGTCTAACAACAGGTCTTTGATGAGGAATCAGAGGAACTAAGATCATCTTCAGCTTAATTTCAATGGCCAATGAGAACAGTACAAGGCAGCAACAACTATTTTAAAGGTTAAAGGACCTAGTACCAAGATAGCTAAAGAACTTATCATCAAATAGGTTCTTTCCATATGGTAAGTTGTTGTTTTTGCTATCATGGAAATCAAGTAACCTCTTCAGGTCAACCAAGTAGAGAGACAACTAAACACTTCCTACAAAAATGTGGTCCCCAGACCAAAACCATTGGCATAACTTGGGAGTTTGCAGAAATGCAGAATTTCAGCTCCCACCCCAGAACCTTGAACCAGATTTGCATTTCAGCAAGATCCCCAGGTGAGTCATGTGCACATTAAAGTTTAGATTGTCCAAAGAATACTGGGTAAAAAAAAGGGGGGGGGCTTGAAAAAAAATTGTAAAATGGAACTTGGCAGAAGCATAGCTTTGAAGGACTTCAAAGAATGTATCTCCACAATTTTAACTGCTTTATTGAAACAGAATTTATATAGCATAGAATTTACCCTTTAAGAGTGTAATTCAATGAGTTTTAGTAAATTTAAAGAATCATGCAATAATAACCACAGTTTAGTTTTAGAATACTTCCATCATCCCCATAAGTTCCTTATGCCTCTTTGCAATCAGTTCCCTTTGCCTCTAGAAAACTACTGATCTGCTTTCAGGGACTATAATTTTGTCTTTTGTAGAAATTTCATATAAATGGAGTCATACACTATTTAGGGTTTTTTGGTCTGCCTTCTTTCACCTAGCATGATATTGTCAAGGCTCACTTCGTAATCAATAATATGTTCCTTTTTATTATATATCTTTATATGAATATACCGCATCCATCACCAGTTGATGTTTGTTTCCAGTTTGGGGCTTGCTATGAATAATCATGCAATGAACATTTACATGTAAGTCTTTGTGTCTCCACAACAGTTTTGATAACTATTAATAAGCAATCCAGTGTACAAGGGACGAGCAAGTGAAAAATAAAAATTGGATATATCTATATCTATATCTATATCTATATCTATCTCCAGGCTTGTTAGTCTTTGACAATTATTTTTACAATAACAATTTGTGCTAACAAAGTGGACATCTCTTAATGTGGAGAGAGCCAGTGATACCAAGTGGAGGAAAGAATGGTGTCATATTGTGTTAATTCTATAAGAGTGTTAGAGAAAGATTGGCTTTGCTACCAGTTCTGGATACTAATATTTGGGCTGGTGGAAAGGAGGCAAAAGTGGGTCTATATTAAAGCAGTCACGTTTGTGGATAAGTCCAATAATTGGATTGATGTGGTAGGAGGTGAAAGGGTGGAGTGAATCACAAGTCTGGAAAACAAAGGACAGATACTTGTCAAAGGCAGCCCAGGAAAGATGCTCAGGAGGTCATTTTAGGGATGAAAGGTAGGTTTACTAAGAGTGTCCAAGCCTTATGTCTCTCAAGAAGGCTCACTGACTGAACAATATGGCATCCCCAAGAAGCTAATCATAGAGAACCTCCATGGGCTCAGTGACGCTCACCTGGGTTTCTTTCATGACACTGCAGCTACCAAGGATGTGACTTGAGGTACTTGAGGCTGCTCTTAACCTTATATTTTCAGAAGCACCAGAGACAGGGGAAGAACTGATTGAAGACACTGGCAGAAGCAGATGATGAAGCCAATGAAGGACATGACATTGTTAGTCCCCTCCCCTGTTGACTTAAAAAAGATGTGTCTGTATGTCTGTTAGGCAGCTCACCCAAGATGCTAACTGGAGGAAGAGGGTGACAGAGCCATCGGGGTAGTACTCCCTTATGTAGACTTCTCCTAAGCACTCTTCCAAGAAAAAATAGGTGTCAGCTGGGATGAAAAGGTTCCTGGTACTTTTGTGTGCAAGTCAAGGAAGACATGAGAAACTAAGCAGTGTAGTGCTAATAGGTGGGCAGTGGGTTGTTAGCAAGAGAAGGGATAAGTTCTCTTAGCCACAGACAAGAACAATTTATTCAAATTTTACACAGGTGAATTCAAATCCTGATTATCCTGGCACTACTGTGAAGACTATTAAAAGGTTGGCTTCCTGAAATATAACAGGAGGTTTAAAGTTTACAAGTTTTGTTTGACATTTACCTCTTTGACTTTTACAACTTCTTGCTCTCCCTTCCCTACCTGATGTGGTGAAAGAGAAGAATTAAAAATCCACATAAAAGTGAAATAACATAATTGACTAACAACATAATATCAATTTATTCTCTAAAATATAATTACCTGGGTCACCATTTTGATCTAAGCTATTTATTAAAGCCCTACAGCTACAGAGATCTGGAAAAAATTACAGAGCGTAAACAATAGTACTTTAGTTTGACTGGATCAAAAAAATCAGTTTATCTCAGCATGATTTTTGCATATTTTCATAAGGAAAAATATGCTACTTTTGTACTTCATTAATCTTCTTATACTCTTCATGCATAAGTCTCATTCTATTATATTGATGTCTCATTACAAAACTCTAGGTTAGAACATAAGGGCAACCAACATGCTATTTATACTATTTTTTATCAGAAAATAAAAGTCATACATATTCATATATAGAAAGTATATTTGTAAATGATACTTATTCATACAACATAAAGATTTCCACTTTTAACAAGGGGTAAAATTTCTCTCTTGTGAGCACAATTGTTACTTTGCTAAGCTTAACTGTCAATTTTGACTAAATGGGAAGGTTTTAAAAACTATGTAAAATCATTTTATCTTCTTTCAAAAGAAACATGTTTAAGGCCACATCTCACCCGCCTCTTCCTCACATCTTTAAAGAATTTTCCAAGAGGATGAACGGAGCATTCTTGTTAGATTTTTCTGAGAACTTAAATAAATGGCTATTTCCAAAAATGTACATGAGTTAACCTATGGTTGTAATCTCCTCTCAGGATCACAGGGCCTGGATTCTGTGAACATCTGGGATATTGACAACATTCAGGCCACATTCACTTCATGTTCAGGCCATGTTCACTTCATGTAACAACCTAGTTTCACTATCCCCACCAGCCCACATTTCTAGTTCTTTCCTTCAATAAATGGATGTGATGTTTTTCTTCCAATTAATTAACAAAAGAACCTTTGAAGTGCCTGAAACATAAAGCAAAAACACTAAAAAAAACCTTAAATACAAAATGTTCTCTAAAATGTAAATCATGGCTATTTATTTGGGATTCCTCTAAACATAAAAAGACAAATGACATGTTATTCAGAAGAGTAAGTCACAGTCAGGCTGTGTTCACGCCTTCTGTCCATTGTATCTTTGAGTACACAATTTCATCATTACAAATGCTAATACTTGGTTTGGCAGTATCTCCTTTGAAGAGGCACTGAAATTAATATTTTATTTTTCATTTAAATTCATTTTTTCCCTTTTGCTGGCAAGGAATTGGAGAAACAAGAGGCTCAGCTCAGCCTCTGAAGTTCTGGGTAAGGGTGTTCTATGAAGTTACACTGCCTGCCTTTCTTCCTGTAAACTTAATCAACATCCTGGATACTATCAGGATCCAGCAGCTGCATAAGCATGAGTTTATACAAAGTAGAGAAAATGAGTAAAATTTGCCTGGCAAACATGATAGTCTGAGAAACACCTTTATACTCTGATCTCATAGAGGACTGGCAGCTATGGTTTTGGTGATCAAAGCAACAAGAGAGAGAACCAGAGATTGTAAAAATATTAGTCACCATGCACAAGTGTACAGAATGTAGATGATTTTTTTTTAAAGATTTTATTTATTTGACAGAGAGAGATACAGCGAGAGAGGGAACACAAGCAGGGGGAGTGGGAGAGGGAGAAGCAGGCTTCCCGCTGAGCGGGGAGCCCGATGTGGGGCTCGATCCCAGGACCCTGGGGTCATGACCTGAGCCGAAGGCAGACGCTTAATGACTGAGCCACCCAGGCGCCCCCAGAATGTAGATGATTTAAACAAATTGTAGGTCATCCTCATCATTGTTCATTCACTTGTTCAATCATTCACCCAGGCAAGATGCCTTTATCAAACACTTGTACATTAGTTACTGTATGGAAGGCTTTTGGAAAGTCAAGGTTACCAAGACATGAGCCATGACTTGAAGATGTTCTTGTTTTTTTTTTTTTTTTTAAGATTTTATTTATTTATTTGACAGAGAGAGACACAGCGAGAGAGGGAACACAATCAGGGGGAGGGGGAGAGGGAGAAGCAGGCTTCCTGCGGAGCAGGGAGCCCGATGCGGGGCTCGATCCCAAGACCCTGGGGTCATGACCTGAGCCGAAGGCAGACACTTAACGACTGAGCCACCCAGGTGCCCCGAAGATGCTCTTGTTTTTAGCTCCAAGCAAAAGCCTTTTGTCTTGGGGAAAGTACCCCCTGACATATGAAACCTTCAAAAGCTCAATGAAGCCTGAATCCACTAAGAATACTGTCAGTCTGTCAGGAGTGGAAGATTAGTTTTTGCTTCTTTTGCTATTTTTTTAAAAAACTTCTTTAGATGGAAATATTCCTGGACCAAACCCAAAGTCAGTAATTGTGATAAAGAAATCATTCCCAACCAAACTATTCATTTCTCCATCAGCTTTGGCTCTTCCAAAGGACTTGAGTTTGGATGCCTTCCAAGGCAGATCCTCCCTCTGCTTTACAGGATATTTTGGATAATAGGCTACATCCTAGCTTCTGTTAATCCTCCAGCTTTCTTATAATGGTGAAAGGTCATTGAAAAAAACGTGTGTGTGTGACGGTCAACCCAAGCAAAAAGGAAACCAATGTGGAGTCCCTGCCACAACCATAGCATTAATTTAAAATACTCTTGACTTTCTTGGGGTATTACAACTATCCTCTTAAGTGTTTGGTTTGGAGAGTTTTATCAATACTTATTAAGAGATGTCCTAGGCAGAATTGCAATCCACCAATAACATTTCCCAATAAATTATATTTCTAACCATTCCAGAACAGTCTATAAGCTTTCAGAGAATAACACAACTTAATCAATTTAAGATAAACAAAGGTGTATTTTATCAGAGGAGGCACAACACGAACCTTTAAAATATAATGATCCCTCTGTAGAGCTAAGCCTACCAGATTTGTTTTCATTTCATAGGATTTCCAGTCTACCTATCTTTCCCAGCTTTGGCTTGGCTAGGCATTACCCATATGTTGGTCCAAAAAATAACTTCCTTATTCATTTCTTCAGCTCCCTTCCTGTGAAGTTTACCACTAAATCATCTTGAGAGGTTATCAATTTAAAAAAATATGATATAGCCATTTGTTGAGCACTTACCTTATGCCAAATGTCTTGACCCATTTATTACTCATAATAAGCCTATGATGTTGAAAATATTTATCCCAAATTGAGAGGAGAGAAAACCAAAGTTCAGTGAGCTAAAGAAAACCATCCAGTACCACAGAGCCCTTTACATTACTTGAGGTCTTAATCGGAGACAAATTAACTTGTTTAGAGAAGAGCAACAAGAAAAGGGTGGGGAGAAATAATGGAGAGAGAAACAGCTGAGATTTCCTTTTTAGGCTTAATTGAAAGACCCAGAAGGTGTCATGGATTAGCCCAGAAGTCTGTTATATAAGCCACATACAGCAATGGGAAGGCTCACCTCAAAACTGGGTCCAAAGATTCAAGGCAAGGAGAGAAATCTGTGTTTTCGTATAGAAATAACTATCTTCCTATCATTATATTCTACCTATCAATAACTTGAAAGTTAACCTATATTGCAGGTATATAGGAAAAAACTATCATAGTATAATTCTGGTACTCAAAATAAGAAAGTGAAATTGAATCTTTCAAGTAATAACTACCACCCATTATAGGCTGAATTTTAATTATGGCTGGTATCTGTATCTTTTCTAGTACTGTCCCCCATTCATTCCCCCAAACCATCATAAAATGGACTTTTAGAATTTTCATGAAGATACATGGGAGATCAACCACGGGTCTTATGGAGGAAGAAAACATGACTTTACATCTTCTATTTGGGGACTTGAAAGCCTCACGTGGGTAACGCTGCCCTCTCCCTCTGATGCGGAGGCCCTTCGTGATGTGAATGACTGTTGGTGACGCTGAGCAGGGCATAGGCTGTATAATTAGAAAAAAGGAGAATACTCAAGCTTCAAGTGTACACTCATCATTTTTGTCATCTAAGATCCACAAGCTTTGGGCAAATCAGCTTTTCCTAGCTAGTTCTTGGCTGACAGCAGGTGAAAAGATTTAAGATGAGAACTAATTACCCTGATACAAAGCTACCAAGGGACTTGCCAATGAGAGATGCTCATCGGCCCCAAAGGCTATAAATGTCAGGGAGACAGCTGCAGCAATATATCAGGGAACGGCTGTTTCCAATGCTTGACAAAACACATTCTATCAATAAAAGATGTGTGTTCTGTAATGAGATTGTATAAGAAAAGAAAAAAACCAGCACCACTTCTTAGGAAATCAACTATTTGAAACAAGATTTCTTTATGTATAGTACCACTGGTGAATAGGTGAGTCCTATATAATATTAATACCTTTGCTATTAGAAATGAGGGAAAATAGATTAAAATTTAAACAGCATTGATTCATAATAAAGTTAAGATTACAAAACAAACCAAAATTAATATATCCAAGGGGAAGGTTGAGACTTAAGGTTCAGTTGGGGCTTCTGAGTTGGACTATCAGAACCAAGTCATAGTTAACAGGTTAAAGCTGAAGTTTGAAGAAAATAAACTGTATCTCCCATATCGAAAGCTTAACAAAATACAGTCATGTCATTTTGTTTCCCCACATAAGTGGAGAAAGAATTTATGGCAATGCAAGAATGATTGTGAAAAGGAGTACTGGAAATGCTTTGTAGGCCATGCTTTCACCCCCTTTCCTCTGCTCTGTTGAGGTATAACCTACGTATACCGAAGCATTCAAATACGAAATTTGCCTCTACAGCTACTCTATACCCGTAACAAACATGACACATACACACATAGACACATATACAGAGATATTAGATCAAGATATAAAGCATTTTTAGCACCTCAGCTTGTGCCTCTTCCTAACCAATAATCTTTCCCCAAAGGTATCCACTGTGCTGACCTCATCAAAGACTAGATTTTCCTGTTTTTGAATTTTATACATTATTTCCTATTATTCATATTCATATTATTTCATATATTGAATCATTCAGCATACACCCTTGAGTGTCTAGCTTCTTTTGCTCCTTATTATATCTGTGAGGTCCATCCATACATATCCTAGTGTGTTGAGTTTCATTGCTGTGTGGTATTCTATAATATAAATATATTGGGCTTTATCCATTCTACTATTGATGGATGTTTAGGTTGTTCCAGTTTGGGGCTATTATTAATAACACTACTGACATTGTCATACATACCTCTTTAGCAGAAATAAACATACATTTCTCTTGCTATATACCCAGAAGTGTCCCTGCTATTCTTGAAGTTATATGTATATTTATTTAACATTAGTAGATCTTCTGAAAAAATGTCCCTAAATGGTGCACCAATTGGCATCCCAGAAGCAATATATGAAAGTTTGTTTTGTTTTGTTCTACATCATTGCCAACTCAAGGTATTCTCAATTATTTTAATTTTATTCATCCTGGTCAGAGCCTAGGGGCACCACTTTGTCATTTTAATTTACATTGTTCTGGTGAGTAATGATGCTGAGAGTCTTTTCATAAACATTATGGCTATTTAGATACCCTCTTTCATAAAATGCTGTTCACTTCATTTGCCTATTGTTAAGTTAAAGATGTCATCTTTTATTTTTTTATTTTTTAAAAGTATTTTATTTATTTATTTGTCAGAGAGAAAGCGCACAAGCCGGTGGGGGGGGGTGGCGGGGAGCGGCAGGCAGAGGGAGAAGGAGACTCCCCACTGAGCAAGGAGCCTGATGTGGGACTCAATCCCAGGACCCTGGGATCATGACCTGAGCTGAAGGCAGATGCTTAACTGACTGAGCCACCCAGGCGTCCCAGATGTCATCTTTTAAAAATAGGTTTTGTATAGTACTAGAAAATGTCCTTCTTTACATTTAAAATGCACATGGCTTGATGTTGGTGACAAAACAGTCACCAAAGGTAATACAAACAAGAAAAATTCAACTCTGAATTAATTAAGAATAATAAAATGTTATATCAACCTCTTACTATTTCTGTAATTTGGCATTCCAAATTAAATGTGTTTTTATATTTTAAAATATATTGTGTAATTCTTAGTCATAGCCATCTAAGACCTGTTTTCTATAAACTCTCTTACAAGTACTTTCTACACTTTTATTCATCTCCAGAAAGAGTAAATCTCTTCATAAGATATTCTCTGAAAAATATCTGTGAAATTATGAAATTCACTATTCCAATTATGTTTGTGTCATTTATTTATAAAGAAAGCTTGAAGGGCGCCTGGGTGGCTCAGTCGTTAAGCATCTGCCTTCGGCTCAGGTCATGATCCCAGGGTCCTGGGATCGAGCCCCGCATCAGGCTCCCTGCTCGGCGGGAAGCCTGCGTCTCCCTCTCCCACTCTGCCTGCTTGTGTTACTGTTCTTGCTACCTCTCTCTCTGTCAAATAAATAAATAAAATCTTAAAAAAAAAAAAAGAAAGCTTGGACAATGAAAACAGTGTATTTTAACCTGGGCTGTTTTATAATCCCAACTGCCTATCAATTTAAGACCATTTGTGATCACTGTAATTACAAAATATAAAAATAATCACTGCTCACTTACTTGTGGTAAAACGAAGGTACAATGTTTTACTTTAGTTTCATTAACTGAATCAAGCCAATATAGATCTTTACTACTATAAGCACCTTCAACTGCTTAGAGACATGAACTTGAATCATTATAGGTAAACTTAAGTAAATTACCTGCTAATTGGGGTAATTACTAAAATAAACCATGTGGTACTGGGGCAGCTGATTCTAGGAATGTCAAGATAGGCATTTTAGTGTCATGTCTGAATTACTATGAAATCGACTCTTTTATTTTTCTATCCTAAGTATAACTCATTCAAATAAATTATTTATATGTTACAGATACAAAACATACACACATTTATTAACATGCACATATGTATCTCATATGTGTATATTATTCTGAATATTTTAAAAGGATAAAATCCATGATGAAATGATTTACAACTGTTTTAATACAGGAGTTGCATCCCTACTATATGTCCATTTGCAGACCTCAAAGTGTCCAAAATGCCAGTGGCGTTGCTTCTACATGGCTGATTCAAGCATAATATGGTAAATCACTTCTGTAAGACTGACCTGGGAGCTGCTCACTGAGAACTGAAGACCCTCATGAGATCCTCAGAGCCATTTAAAATGAACATCCTCAGCCCCGCTGTTTCTGTCACTATACACTCATTAAGTGTTGAACGTTTCTAGAGCTAATACAAAGACTTTAAAAATCAAACAGACTTTTTTGGGGGCAGCAAGGATTTGAGAGAAAGCATTCCTCATAGTAACGGTTTCTGAGGTCACCTGGTAATCAGTGTTATCGTGAAGTTTCCAAATCGAGGACTGAAAGGATGTCCGATATCTTGAGTATTCAGCACGGCACACTGAGTTCCACATGGCCAACACTGATTTTTAGATTGGATCCATAATAACCATACTATCCCAAATGGATGGGTTTAATCCATGGATTAATTCAATTCCTTACATGCTCTAATTTTATTCCAATTACGCTTGCTGGGTTGAGATAAAAATATCTCTGGCTTTAAAAAAGGAGGAACACATTTTAAAGAAATCGCGACTGATTCGCTTTTGTTGCATTTATTTTTATATTCAAGCTCAGAAAGGGAAAGCAGCATGGGACCCCACCCTGGTTCTCTTATACCTTTCCTGTCCTTGCGTTAGAAACTCATTACCAGTGTCACACTGGGCAACAGAAACTCCTGATGATAAACTAAGTCAAGGTGAAGGAAACGCATTTGGGTCTCTGCCCATTGGGGTCTACAAATGCTGTGTTCCTGGTGCTTCTGCATCAAACCTTTGCTCTTTGTCCCTGGGCTGAGATATAGATCTAATTGCATGTGAGCATTGACAGCCAGGACAAAAAGCAGAATTAAGGAAGAACATTATTCCCATACAAAGTCTTTACAGAAAGTACAAATCAAGTAAGTCGCAGAAAGAAGTGGCCAGTTCGAAGCCGGCCTGGTTTTTGTACATCCCTCTGGGGGAAGCACCTTTAAAATGCAGGTGAGATATGAAAGAGCAGGGAGCCATCAGCTTTGGCTGAATCTGTGTGAAATCAGCTGTAAACAACACCATAAGGTGTTATCACAGGATTCTCCTTGTTTAATTTATAATGAAATGTCGCCCACAATAAGAGAGAGAATAAAAATTATATAATTACAAATAATGAAAGCCTGAAACAAGGGCTTTATAGTGGTTTAAAAGGTAGCGAATTATATTTCTCCCATCAGTTTGGAGTACACTAACCAGTCAGCATTGCCAAACACTCGTCAAACTGTTCCACACTCCAATTGCTCTGGAAGCATTAGGAACAAATGAGGGTCTGTCTTATTTAAACCCATTTCCAGCATCATAAAAAAAAGATCCATGGTTCATTATGGGAACTGATGATACGGGGCTGAAGCAAACACCAGGACTGCTTTTGGTTGGAAGAATTTCATAAATAACTGTCTTGGCTGAACGACCCCATCACTAACCCACAGTGGATGCATCCTCTAGAGGATAAGATTTCAAAAGCTATTAACATCCAGTTAACTTCTACTATGAGGCAAGCTTTTTAGCACATTATCCTATTTAATTCTCATAACAAATACATGAGGTGCGATCTTTATTTCCAGTTTGCCTTTAATTGAGGCTTTACTGGTTAAATGATATGTCCATGATCTTTTGCTAGTAAGTACTACGAATTAGAATCAAACTGGCCTACAGACTTCAAAACCTTTTGTCTTTTTCACTGTAGCACAAGGCGCTGGGTGAAGAGAACAGTGGCCCTGTGACCACCTCTTAGCTCTGGGGCATCTTAGACAAGGCACTGAGTCTCCCTGAGCATCAGTTCTCTCCCATGTAGTCTATAAAACAAGGACCATTCCTGCCTATGGCATAGAGTCATGGTGCCCAAAATAAAATATTGGCTGTAGTTGAAACCTGAGAAAGCAAAAATTAGCTCTATAGAAGTACAGTCTCACCATTTAATTTTTCCTCCACATCATTACAATAATTTTGGAAGAGGCTCTTGTAGGTATCTAGGGAGTGGGAAGGAGGGAGCAGTAAGAGTGAAACCACCATGATGAAGGATAGAAGGGGAAGAGCAGAGATTTTATGTCAGCAGCACCAACTAGAGGTAGATGCCCCATCATTTGCCAGGTTCCCTGGGAGGTGAAGATCCCTGGTGGGACTCAATTCTTTCTGGTTCACAGCTCCCCAAACCCTTGGAATTTCCTAAGTGTTGAGAGTGACAAAGTGTCTTTTGTTATATTAATGAAAGTGACTGTCAGGCACCTCCTAAGCCACCTGGGGGCTGGTTTCCAGAAGACCCAACTAAACTAGTAGAGGGTTGGAACTTTCAGTCCCACCTTCTCCCAACCCCCAACTCCAGGGAGGAGAGAGGGGCTGGAAGTTGAAGCAGCTAATGATTTAGTCAGTCATGGCTGTTTAAAGAAGCTTCCATAAAAATCCAAAAAGACTGGGTTCAGAGAGCTTACAGGTTGGTGAATGCATGGAGGTGCTGGGAGAGTGGCGGCCTGGAGAGGTCCCAGAATCCTGGGCCCTTTCCTCATCCTTCACCCTATGTGACTCTTCATCTCGTGGTTGATTTGGATCCTTTATCATATCCTTTAATAAACTGGCAAGGGTTTCCCTGAGTTCTATGGGCCGCTCTAGCAAATTAAAAGAACGTAAGGAGGAGGTTGTTGGAATCTATAGCCAGTGAGTCAGAAGCACAGCCAACACCCTGGGGCATGGGTCTGGGGGGTCAAGTGGGGGTTAGAGGGCCAGTCTTAAAGGAGTGGGCCCTTAACCTGTGGAATCTGATGCTACCTCCGGGTGGATAGTGTCAGAATTGCTTGGTCTTGTGTGGGGGGGAACCCTCCCCCTGTACCACCACCCTGGAATTGGGTCCAGGAACCCTATAAGAGTTGGTTCAATAGAGAGCCACAAGAGTTCCTGAGGGAGGGTTGTAGGAGGAGTGGGATGAGTTTATATCACAAAAATTAAGATGAGGGAAGACTGTGGAGTTCTTCATAAAAGGGTTTGGAATCTATATGCTTATAAAGAAGTTCTCAACATTGCTGTTCTCCTAAGGTTTTCTCACAAATTCTGGTCAATTCTATGTAAGTAGATGAATTATTACTTTGCCTGATCAAATTGACACCATTGCCAGAAAGGAACCAGAAAAGCAGTGGTTCACTGTCCTGGAAGTAGAGGTCTAGCCTAGAAATCGGGGTTCACTCTCCTAGGAGCAGGGGTCTAGACTGGTAACTTAGATTCACTTTCCTGGGAGTAGGGATCTAGCCTTGAAAACTGAATTCACTGTCCTGGGAGTACAGGTCTAGCCTGGAACCTGGGTTCGTTGTCCTGGCAGTAGGGGTCTAGCTTGGTAACAACAAAGGTTGTTTTTCAATCCTTGCTATCACTGAGGATGGCTTTGTCAGGCCAGTTTGGGGAGGAGGTAGGATTCTTACACATAGGACACAAACCCTTTTGCATCTTTCCAACTAGGAATGGCATTAAAAGCTTATTTGCTTTTGAAGTATAAAAGCAACCATGATTCCAAACTATTTTTATACAAAAATGCTTTTCAGAATGGCAAGCTTTTGTGTGATAAGTGCCTGTAAAAGACAGATATTGAGCAAGTCCACTGCTCTTTTATATATATTTTTTCTTTTAACTTGTAATGGAAATAAAGCAGGATTCCCACTTAAGAAACATTTTTAACTGTATTGACTGAATAGTTACTATGGGCATAAACTTCCCAATGGTTGGGGGATACAGAGATGAGGAAGTAGAGTTCTTATTCTCCTGAAAAAAAAAAATCATCTGTAAGTTTAGTTAATTTGTGGGCACCTGGGTGGCTCAGTTGGTTAAGCGACTGCTTTCTGCTCAGGTCATGATCCTGGAGTCCCTGGATCAAGTCCCGCATCGGGCTCCCTGCTCAGCGGGGAGTCTGCTTCTCCCTCTGACCCTCCCCCCTCTCATGTGCTCTCTCTCAAATAAATAAATAAAATCTTAAAAAAAAAAGTTTAGTTAATTTGTAACTAGAAGACTGAATGACAATCTCTGGCAAGTTGTTCAAGGACATGAAATACTTGCATTTTTTAAAGGACTATATAGAAATTATATCTATACAGAGAGATATATCTCAATAGAGAAAACCAGAGACTATTTGCTTTATGTTGGTTAGTCCACGCACAGTTTAAATCTGTAAGTAATTCATCATCACTACTGGTTTAATTACAATTCAGCATCTTGCCAATTGCCATTAAAATTCAAAGCCTGTTGTGTCTCGTTGTTTAATTGTAGACTTCGGCTAACTAAACTTAATGTTGAATGCAGAAGTTAGCAAACCTCCTAAGCTGATAAATGCACTTTGTTATATCCTGACATAAATCCAAGAAATTTAATGGAAAGTTCTACCCAAACAAGATCATAGTCCTAATTCACACATAGTGCTATTCAAAAGAGAACAGCATAGCTACTTTATTTCCTAAACCAATAATGTATTCCCCTAGTGATCAAACAATTGCCTCCAAGTGAGAGAATGACATGGGTAGAAAGATGTAAAACATCAAAACTCAAACTGAAATGCTAAAGTGTTCCTAGAAAATTTTATCGGTGGGTAGCACATTTTTATTTGATACCCAATCTCTCTGATTTTACAAAATTCATTCATCCTGTTTAACAATGGCCTGCTACCATATCATAGTGTTAATCTCCAGGTACTTTCCACATTTGCATTAAAGCATTATTATAATCTAGCATTTGGGGATGTGGGTACCTTGAAGATGTCTCCTTTCACAGAAAGTGAGACGTTCCAAATCGATAAGCAAAGAGATGGCAAATATGTGGTGGGCCACAGCTGTAGATAGGCACCACCTGGAAAAAGATACAGGCTTTTCATTAATTCGGCATTGATTCACTAAATGAAGTCAAAAGGTTTTCCAAACCCCCACTTACAGATACTAAGTGGCAAGTAGCATGGGTTGTTATTTTTAACACTCAAAAAAGAACACTATCATTCATGTGAAGGTAGGACTTCAAAGAAAGATCCAAAAAAACAACCAGTACTTTTCAATCTCTCTTCTCAACAGAACATGTAGGATAGAATTCTATCTTTTCATTACAGACAATTCAAGACCATCCAGGACTGGAAACATTGTAGAAGGCAGTTAGCCACTGAAAATATCCTAGAGGTCAATGGTGGGAAGTCCCAGAAGAATATATAAGAATGAGAGTCCATAATTTCACCAGCACAAGAGTCATGTATGAGGACTGCTTTAGGGACCTAAATATACTGGTTAAGATATCATGGCACCACAATATTCTTGCTAATCTTGATCAAGCCAAAGTAAATATGTAACATTTCTGTAAATACTTCTCATATTTACACATGGACTAGACAGAAAAAATTTGTTGCTGCTTCCACAGGGAGAATCAAAGTTTAACTGTAATGGCATATAGACATTTGGAGCCAAGAGAAAGAATTTAGTTAATTGTGGCAAAGAATTGCACTTGAAATCAATTATGATAAATTTATATTCATTTTTTCTTGTTTTTTTTTTTTTTCTGAGATAAGAAAGCTTCAAATTTGCTTTGTAGCTGGAATGCCCTGGGATGGGCAACAAACTTTTCTGAAGATAAATGGAGAATATTGTATCTACTCAGCTTTCCTAGAGGGTGTGTGTGTGTGTGTGTGTGTGTGTGATTTATTATTTTTTCTTTTTCAATATTCTCAATGTTTAAACAAACTACTTTTAAATTAACCCAGTTAGATCTGTTTAGATAACAAACTTTTTGACTCCTAGAAAATCATAAAGCATTATGTAACCAAATATGACTATGGAGACATTAGTTTTCCAAATCTGCAAAAAAAAAAAAAAAAAAGGATAGAGTTAGACAGACTATAAAAGGAGTAAAAAAAAATGTAGAACATTATTCCAGCATGTCATAGGTCATAAACCAGCTGCACTGGTGATGAACTCTACAGCTTCGTGTCTGATCTTCCTTTGGCTTGCTATCTCTCCCCCTCCCTCTATGCACACACACACCTCTACTCGTACTGATGGGGATAAGGATAGTGCCATGTGCCTATTCTGGTCACCACTGTACCCTCAACACTAGGAAAAGTGCCTGACACATAGTAATTACATAAATATATAAAATATAAGTAATCATTTGGTAAATAAAAGAAAGAATACATTTCTTTGTACGCAAAGTCATAAATTTGAACATGAAAATTACAACATGTTGATTGTCAGAGATATATGATTCATTTGCGTTGACTCCATAAAAGAGGCAATAACTTATCTTGACTTGTTTAACTTCCTGTGACATAGAAGAAGCCTCAAAATTTTTATATTTTTTCTTTTTTTCCCGTTGGTATACAGTTCATGGTATACAGCTGACTTTTAAAAAACTATATTCAAATGAAAGCTGCCTGTCTAAAGAGTCATGTATGAACACAATGGATTAATTCTGATCATGCTACCATTAATCAAAATATTTAAAATCCTTTTCTCCCTCTTTTCTCTTTGTCTCTCTCTCCCTCTCTCCTTCCCTCCCTCTCTCCCGCCCTCTATCCCTTTTCTTCCCTCTCTGTCTCTGTCGCTCATCTTAATGCAGGCAATTCTGAAGATACTCACCCAGTTCTGTCCTCTGTCTGACCTTCTATTTTGCATTCTCACTGCTTAAGGGGGAAGGGGGTGCTGTGTTACTGCATTCTAAATATAAGCATTGCCAAAATAAAACATATTGCAGAAATCCTATGACTATTTATGGTTAGTCAAGTACAGGTTATTCATAATCTTAGCTCAGTCTTAATTATCAACTAAGTCAAAATTTCTATGACAAGTAACCAAGTTCCCTCTCTATTTATTCTATGTCTATGTATCCATGTATTTATTCTGACTGAATAGATCAGGTATATCAAACAGCTCTTATGTAAAATACTGAACAGTTGCACTTCTGGGGATTATATAAACTTTTATATGTTTCATAACAGAAGAATCTTATATTTGAACAGGAAGAACCCATAGAGCTCCAACAAACTTTATACAGGTTGTTGGTTTATCAATTTCTTTATGCTAAGATAAAACATCTGAGCTTACAGCCTTTATCAATAAAAAATCACACTGCATATAAAAAAAACATGCAGTGAAAGTCAATACTAGCCTCTACAACTAGACTATAAACCACCACAGTAATTAGCTATCCAAGGAATATTCCCCAATTATTGCCAGCTGGGACCAAAAAATCTTTTAGGTTCCAAACATGCATCAGCCTCATATTTCAGGAAAATTTGCAGCAAAATGTTAAGCTATAGCCTGCCAACGTTCTTTTTGAAAATAAGCAGTTTTGCTCTTTACCATATTTTAAAAGAAAAAGAGAATATTCCATCATTACAAAATAAACAGTAATACTATATAAAACTTAATCCAACCTATCCCATTTAGTCAACCATCCTTTTTTCCCAGTAATATGTATTTTACTAGGAATTGTCTGAAAGCACCAGGTGCATTTGAAATATCCTTCTAACAGTTTCCCAACTGTAACAGATGACCAATTTGCAGAAAGGTATGTGAAAAAGGAATAAATTTTTTTTCTCCACTCCTCTCACCAAAACAAAGAATCACACACACACACACAAAATTTAAAAACAAACAAACAAGGAAACATGAAAAGAAATACAAAATTCCTAATGCTGGATCAAGGATTCACAGTAAATTCTCTTGATTGCTGAATTTCTTCATTTTCCCAAATTATTTAATCACTCTAAACTAGAGAATCAAAAAACACACATTGGGCACCTTCTACACATAAACTCTTTGCAGGGATACAAATAATGTGTTGGACATATTTAACTGAAAAACCGCAGATTTTAAAATTATTCATAATCTTAACTCAGTCTTAATTTCTATGACAAGTAACCAATGGAATGGAAATGACCTTGTAAATGAAAGTTCTTAATTTGCAAACATATAAATAGGCATACCTAAAATTTGCATAGCACTTTACAGATTACACAATACTAGCATGTATTATTGTCTTACCCAAATCACAACTCTAAGAGACAGATATTAAAACTACCATTTCAGGGGCTCCTGGGTGGCTCAGTTAACCATGAGTTATAACCATCAATGTTGATTTCGGCTCAGGTCATAATCTCAGGGTCCTGAGATCAAGCCCCACATGGAGCTCCACGCTGGGCATGGAGCCTGCTTAAGATTCTCCCTCCCCCTCCCCCTGCCCCCCCCTCTAAAAAACAAAAACAAAAAACCCCTACCATTTCACATACGAAGAAAGCTCAGTTGAGAAGCCTATCCAAGGCTAGATAGACAGTAATTATCAGACTTAACTTTCTGCGATGGTTTAAGAAGCTTACCTCTACATCTCAGAAATTGATTAAATTCTGCCAAGCTATTTAGTAGCATATGTAAAATTATAAAACACTTCTGCTCTATCATATTAACTTAATCCAAATGGAGAGGTAAGCAGCAACAAGAATGCCTGGTATATGCCTGAACCTACACATAGTGAATAAACACAGATGGTGGTTAAATAAGAAAAAAAAAAAAAATAGTGCCATAAGTATTTATACCTAAAACGTGAATCATTGAAGCAAGGACAAAATAGTCTAACAATAGAGTCAAAATTTCTTAGAAGAAAATACCACACAGGAAAACCAGGGGTTACCGAATTTTTGTGTGTGTAAGTATCTGAAGTGCTTCTTATAAAATGCAAACTACAAGATTTCACACTCATCCGGAGATTCTAATTTTTTTTTAAAGATTTTATTTATTTATTTGACAGAGAGAGACAGCGAGAGAGGGAACACAAGCAGGGGGAGTGGGAGAGGGAGAAGCAGGCTTCCCGCGGAGCAGGGAGCCCGCGGGGCTCGATCCCAGAACCCTGGGATCATGACCTGAGCTGAAGGCAGACGCTTAGCGACTGAGCCACCCAGGCACCCCTGGAGATTCTAATTTAATAAATTGGGTAAGACATAATGGTATCTCAGTCTTGCTGTATATGAGAATTACCTGGTTGCTTTTAAAGATCCCAATGCCCAGGCTGCATTCCAGAGCAATTAAAGCAGAATGTCAAGGAAAGGAACCACATGTCAGTATTTTTAAAGTAATTTTCTCATGAGTCAACTGAGATTTAGTTGTTTAAATGTATTTATTTTGAACAAAAATGAGAAAATTTGATTCCAAAATATACCCTAATGGTTCTCAACAGGAATTTCATCCTAACTCTGTTCATATTCCCCCCAAAAGGCATATCTGTGACCCTGCAACTTTTCTCAGTGCTCAGGAGTTTTGTTCGATTATGTTCTTCTCTAAGGAGACCTGGAGCCAGTGGGCTCCCTGGTGATTCCTGTCCCTCCTTTGGATGCGCTGCTCTATCCTTGACAAAGATTCTGCTGCAGGCACAGTGATTCACCCTGAAGCCCGAAGCCAAAATGCACATGGAAATCACTTTTCGAAGATTAAAATGTATATTTGAAAGAAATGTCGGTAGACCAAACGAGTGCTTATGCAAAGAAGTTTAGTTGCTTGGCAATCACGTAACCTTCCAAAGAACTCTTCAGGGGTTAGAGGACTTTTTACCCTTTTGCTCTTGTAAGGACCTAAAGTAAATAGGCAATAGGTTATGGTGCTATATGCACAGTAGACCCCAAATAAAGTCCTCATATAAATACACTCTGGCATCACATGAACCTTAACTAAGCAAGCAACTCAGAAACAACACAGTTATTCAGCAGGGAACGCAACAGCAAGATGCAAATGATTTCTGCCTGGTGAGTGCTCCTCACAGCATTGCCCCCAAACGAAGAAGTTGATAAAAAAAAATTCCTGGGGCAGAAGTTCCAAGGGGCATGGGAGCTTCTATTTTCCAACTGTTCTCCAAGAGGATATTTGGTTTTGTTTTGTGTTTTGACTTATCTACTGTTAGAGCCCTAGGCCGACACTATTAGAATTCTGGTGTCTAGGGAGCTTTCAAAATGATCAGCACCAATGCTCATACCCCTTCCCAGAGCAGTTATATCATATTCTCAGGTGATGCAACTAAACCTTGATATATTTCAAACGTTGCCCAAGGGGCAGCCAAGGCTGAAATTTAGTTTTAGAGAAACCTGAAAGATATGATAATACTAATAATGGTGTACATCTATTAATAAATAGAATCTAAAAACTTTAACACTTATCTGTTTCTCTACTGTGCACTGTCTGATGAAATCAAAAATTTTAACACAGGTTTTCAAAAGCATCTTACAAACATTAAATGGAATGCAAACTTAGGTTCTCTTTGGTTCATTGTAGCCATAATGGCCCAAGATATACCATGTGAAATTTAATTTGTAGCCCATATACAAATATGATCCTGAGAAAAGCTTTGGTTTTTCACTTTAAGAAAAAAACTGAAGTATATGGAGAAGATATTTGGAAATAAAAAGAAAGATAAAATTATGACTCTCATAAAAAAGGTAGGATCAAAGTAAAACCCAACTATCAGTGCTACCAGCTTGAGAAAGGCCACCGCAAACTGAAAGATGAGTTCAGGACAGTCTCAAAAAACATAATTTGAATATAAGGCTTCATCACTGGTTTTGTCCGCTGTGTCTTCCCAATGGCTCTTTCACTGTTTAAACTGAATTACAAATCATCCAATATTAAAGAAAGCGCTGAGTAAATGACACATCATTTAGAATACCACGCCCTGTGTACGGACTCAAAATGAAGAAAATATACAGTCCTTCTTCACCAAAGGGATGTTTTTAACCTAGAGAACTAAAAAGAGAACCTGCTCTCCTGGACAGAGCTGGGAGAAGTCAATCCTGCTCAGGAATGATGGCTGATATGTTTTTGTGTCCCCTTAACACTGAGAGTTAATAAATACTTGTGATTCAATGAAGGCATTATTGAAGGAAAACCACACCTCAATCTCTTCTTGGCTAATGAGAAATAAATGTTCAGAAATGTAAATACCAATTCAATTAGTGCCAATGTAAAGTGAATACCCGCTATTGCAAATCTGCAGTTATAGAAGAAATATTGCCTATCTATTTTAAAAAAGATTCTAAATTGGTTTTAAATTGTGGAATAATTCGCAGTTCCTCCAGTTAATTCTTTAATTCACAAAAATTAATGTGGTCATTTTATATATGTCTTTTAAAACACATATAGAGAAGCAATTCCTAATTTCTTATCTTATTTCTGTACTTGAAGACAACTTTTCCTTATTTCTCAATTACTTAAAAGAGGTATCTTAAGGGTCAATTATTTAATTTCCATCACAATGTAAAAATATTTATGAATGTCTCTTCAGTAATGTGCAATAACCTCTATCTGCTAATACAATGATGCACTTTCTCGTAAGGTGACAGACTCTGTGATGTAAATAAAGATGAACATTTATAAATTGATAGTTAAAAGATGCACGGAAGGATATTACTGAAGTAATACTGAAATACTGAAAGCAATCATGGATTTAAGTGAATTTTAAGTCACCTATATTTAAATATTTCATGGAAAGTAGCAAATGCTGTTTTGTGCATGTGTAGCAACCAAATACATAGGTAATTACATGCATGGAACAGAGGTTTTTTTTTTTCCTAAAATGTCTTACGTTTCTGTTATTGTAACCTTAACTATTCAAACCTATTACATCCAGAGACAACAGAGAATGTGTGCTTTTATGTTTTACTAAATATTCTAACCATAGTTTAAGAGTTTAAGATTTTTGATCTTTAGATAAAAGACGGACTGATACAAAGATATAATTAACAGGGCAATTATCATCTAGATCTCCTTGTAATAAGGAGTTTATACTTTCAAGTGTGGGGCCCAAACAGCAAATTCCTCCTGGGTAAATATAATAAATTAACTATATTTTCTAGTATGGACACAATGCATCCCATTGGAATTTGGTATCTCTGCCATTAGTAATAGCTATCCTTTGATTTAAAACAAAACAAAACAATCTTATATGGTTTATACAATAAGGACTGATAACAAAAGAACATTTATATTGCTTATTTTATTATTTTGTCCCTTTGCATGATGTTATCCACTCAGAATACAATGGTCTATGGTGATAATGGTTTACCAGGAAATACCCCAACTGGCCACTAATTGAACTGAAGAAGATAATCTCATATATTCTTAAGCTAGTTTCAAGAAATCAAAGATCTGTGTGGATATTTTTTTCAGAATCTAAACTGCTTTCCAAGTCAAAGAGATTATAGATTAGCCCATGTCAAGTTAGATTTTTAACCAATAAATTTGCAACTAACTTACTATTAAACATATATACTATTTACTTTTAAGCATACACAATGCAAAATCTGATCATGTTAAGCTCAAACAAATAGAGCGTCTTCCCATGAAGTCAAGGAACCTAAGACTAGTAGCAAGGCAAGTGTTCAGAGAGGGAGAAAAGGGGCCGGCATTCATTGATCACTGCGATGGTAAATAGTGTTCCCAGAACTAGTAGCTGGGAAATCAATGGTGACCCTATAGTAGTTGTCGAGTGATCAGCTTCTCAGGACTCTTCTTCCTGTAGGACGCACAAACTGCCATTTTTCTCTGAATCATGCCTCAGACCTTCTTCATCTGAGTGCCCAAGAATCACAAATGCAAGAATTTCTGCTTCTTCCAGACCTCCTCAGCCCCTCTTACAACAGACTCCAGAAACGTATTTTTTTGCATGATAGTGAAAAAATACTCACTATAATCACTTATGTGAACCACCTGATTTCTAGGCAGGATATAACTGAGTATGCATATAATTAAATATATATGAATTTTTAAATATTTCAGGTTTTCTTTCATAACATTATGATGTGTTTATGGCAACTCAGCTATAGTTTATTGCTCATTTGGTGTAGTTTTAGGCTTATAGCTAACCTTCCTGAGGAACCTCAGATGCAAAGTGGAAAAAAGCAAGGAAGCTCTGCAGGGTGCCAAATTTCCCCCTCCTCCTTCCGATATTCCTCTCTGCCCTCAGCAACCAGGCCTGCGTGATTGTTCTGCCGTCCTCCTCTCCTCTTTGTGTCTCCTCTCTGTACTCTCCATCTTAATAACATATCTGGGATGTTGCCTCCTTTCTTGCTTATCAGCACATTATTACCTATTCCTTTATAAGGAATTCTTTTATAAGGTTAAGCTTCACTTGTTAATGTTATTACCTGTGAAATATTAGTTTTACAAATGGCAAATGGAGCACTAAAGATGCTTCTGGACACAGAACCCCACAGGGAAGGAATACTGATAGGCTCAGTAGGTCAGATTCAGACCTAGAATTAAGGATGGGTGAACAAATGTCAGAACACATTCTGGAAGCCAAAGAGTAAGTGCTATTGGATGACTGGGTAGGAGATTTCTAAAGTGTTTAAAGTGGAAAGAAAAATGCTATAAAGGAGTGTTATCTCAGCATGAAAAGTAATGATGTTCATCTCTACACCACGTAAGGAAAAGGAGGGAGCTGACAAGAGGGATAGGACAGAGGTCAAGTAGGCCGGTCTTGACCAATGTGGCTTGAAGTGCAATGAACATCCCTAGGCAAGCCTTACCACATCTTTTGACTGAGCATTATTTATTCCTACCTCATCATGCATACCAGTACTCAAATTAATTACAGAAATAATTTCAAATATAATTATAGTGATGGTGATCATATAATATCCACCAAACTGGGACACCTTTAAGAATGAAAGAGGGCACTATTAATGTTTATACCAAAACAACTGGTGTGAAACAGAACTGTCCTGGTCAGACTAATGGCTGACCAGGCTATCCTAATCACTATTCTTTGATATGGACACATACATGTCACTGAGGCATTCAATAACAGATATGTATGACACTCCTGTCATATGCTGGGTGCACAATGGAGTTGAATCTGAGAAGTGATAGGTTTTAAAAGTTGGTAAGGCAGAAATTAATTTAATCAAAATTATTCTTAAGTACTTGTTAGTGCTATAACAATTACGGAGATTAATAGAGCATTTCAATATACTCAATAGAGGCAGTTTTCCTCCAGCATTAAAACCAGTCACTCTGTCTCCTTCCTCATTGTGTCTCAGGAGGCTGGCATTTAGGGGCCAATGTATATTAAAGTTTCCCATTGTTACATATATCGTATAGTGAATTAGAGTCACTTGGAGAGATACTTACAACATGAGTGCTCACAGAGCTGAATCTGACAGAAGGAAAGCAGGCCAACGTCTCCCATCTACACTCAGTCTGGGCACATGCTCACATGTTCCAACACCACTAGTTAGGATTCCAAGTCTGCATGTATGGCGGTCTTTGCCTAAGTTATATATAATGTGGTACTACTCACGAAGTTGAATAATATATACTTGAATCGTGCAACTCTATTTATAGGAGGAGATGGCACTGTAAACAAATCCTTGTGATAAAATATACTGAGGAACGAAAGGATTGTGGATCTAGATATAAGCGAGTAGGGAAGAAATCATGATTGAACAGGCTTCAGCAAGTTCAGGGAAGGGGTCCTTTGTCCTCGTCGGTGACCAATGAATGGAAGTTTTCCTGACAGAGCGAATGAGTGGCAACTTGGGGAGAGGCGACTTGGGAAAGGGGGGATATTGAGAAAGTAAATTTATGTAAAAAGGAGCCCTCTCAAACTCTACGAGACTTACAATAAAAGCATGGGACATAAATATGAAACAAATAATGTCAGTTATCAACATAATTTTAAAATTATGAGACAGAAAGGACCTTAATATGAGACTTACAAATTAACTTAGAGTTTCCTCTTGTAAAAGCTTGCCATGGACATGATAGGAAAATAATTTAAATCAAATGAGTGTAAAGGGACAGGGTGAGTTTCAGAGGCATAGCCATTTCAACTTTGAAAGCACTTCTGTATGCTTTCTAAGTCTAGCTACTACCACAAATATCAGGACACAAACTGAAGCCATTAAATAAAACATTCTTAAAACCATGACAAATAACTGACAGAAAGAAGATCCTTGCACTGCTGACAATTATGGGCATTCGCTAGAACTGGGAAGGCCAGATACATAGAAAGACTAATGTCACCAGTGATTTTGACATTATGTCACCCCTACATAGACTTGCTGGCCCCAAAACAGTTGTTCTCTGCATTCTCAGCCACACTAAAAAATATCATTCCTTGAAACTGGCTTGAATAATATGCATGAGAACATTGCCTTCTATAGAAACCTTTTTGCTTTGGAGCTTTAGTGAATAAAGGACATATATTTAAAGCCCATTTATTATTGCACCCACATATTCACAGGCTCTAAGTCTTTTATTCAACACACTTCACAGTTCTCTTACCATATGGCCGAGTTACTTTTGCTTTTTAATCTTTACCCTAGGGCAGAACAGAATTGCCCATTTTAAAACGTATGGTACTCTAGGCTTAGCATACGCAGCACCATGATGAGTCTCCCTTTATATAATTTCCAAACATCCAGTGATAAAATGCGATCACTGCATACATCCTCAGTGTACATTCTCACTGACTTTTGCTTTAGGAAGACTATAATTTCCCTAAATCATGTGCAGCTATCTGCTTGGGAGATGTTTCCATGGAGGCGCACGTGTGTATTGAACATAGCCTGGCAAATCCAAAACGACTAACTCAGAGCCCAGAGTCATGATGTTGGAAATCTGAAAGATTGTACAGCATGTGCCGGAAGACCAATGCTCCTACTCCACTGACATGGTGGGAATAAACAGGAACGGATTTAGGTCCAGAAGATCTTTCATTTGGGTTGGTTCTCTCCGTTTTTGGTAGAATAATGGTGAATCCCTACGATCCACTTAAAATGTGAACTCTTAGCCTGCAAGGACTTGTCCTATGAGGTACCTGGCACCATACATCTGCTAGTACTTTGTAAATGCCATGGAAGGATAGCGATGCAGAAAACAGAAAATGAAGAAGTGCATTTACGAAGAAAATCCTTACACCATAACAAATATGGCATTTTAGAGTTTAGGGATATTTTTAAATGTCTGGGATAAGAAAAATCACTATGGCACCTGTAGCTAACACAACCTTAATTGGTGAAAGCAAAGTGTTTTTCAAAAATTTAATGTTGGTCAAAATTTAGAAATGTGTTGGATTTTTCAGTAATTGTCTTTCAACAGCTTTCATGGCCTGTGGCATGTGGGAAGCATTTTTAACCCAAGACCTTAAATGTTTGCTGAACAAATCTTTATGTGCACACAACTTGCAAAACAAAAAACAACGACTCTGATGTGATATAAAAATTTGGGAAGCCATTCCTGGAATAATGAGAGCTGGAGAGGGAGAATTGCTCTGGGCGTGGGAGAGAACAGACTTCTACAGTGGCCATTGATAAAGACACATATAAAGGAGAATGATTGACATGGAAATATCCAGTGGCAGAAACAATTATGGCTTGAGGGTAGTGGTGAAGGTCACCGCGTAGAGACAGGGAGATAAAGAAACCACAGGGCTGGCATGCTGACAGAGACAGAAAGAAATCAGGGATGAGAAAAAAAAAGAGGTGAATATGGAAAAGGCTAACAAGGAAGAATCTGAAGCTTATTAACGGAGGTCTCTAAGCAAAGAAAGAAGGACCTCAGAGCTGTTCATGAGGTACGAGTACCATATTGTGGGTGTTTAAAGAAGAGAGGAAATCAACCCTTGTTCTGGCATGCGGTGGGGGGAGGGGCAATGGATCAGGGAAGACTTCACAGGGTGGGTTGGCAGAAAGCTTCCTATTCCTGGGATGGAATCCTGAGTGTGGCTGAGATCTGCGTGCGTATAATTGTAACAGTGTGACTAGTTATGCATCTGGTCAGTGGGCCAACAATCTGGTCCACATGCAACTATGTGCATACTTCCAACATTTCCTCATACTGCTCTGTGCAGCTCACTTGAAATCCTGTGGACAACAGCTTTATCTAATAAGAGTTGTGTCTCATTTACTTGCTAAGTGCAAACAATTCATTAGCAGTGCTATCATGATACCTAATATAGAAGTAAAAGTTTAAAAAAAGAATACTAGAAATAAACGATGTGGTCCAAGAAGAATGATATAAAACTGTACAATCTGAAGTAGTGCCTTATTTCTCCTGTGAATATCATGTATCAGCAACTGAAGCATCACTAATAAAAGATTATAAGTAAAAATTGCACAAAGGTTAAGTGCATGATAATTACGAACCTCATAAAGGGTCTTGGCAGGAAGGAAAATGGAAATGGATTGAAATATTATTATCTGGGTTCCCACCTCCTTTAAACTTGTAGGGAGTCTAGCTGAACTAAGTAGGTGTTTTTCCCCTTAATAATTTTCAATATCTTTTACAAAGAAAACTAACATTTCATTCATCCTGGCAATCTGAATATCCAGAATTTTTCCTGATTGTTCCATATACGTTAAATAGGCTAAGAGTAATTATACACTCCTTCATTATGGCAGAATTGCAAGTGTTAAGTGAGAAATATATTGAAACCAACAGCACAGCTAAATATGGATAAAATACTTTTCTCATAATGCATATACATCAGCAACTAGAATACTAGTATATTCCTTGCAACATCATTATTTCTCTCATGCAAATATGGATAGAAATATGGTAAACTTTTTCATAGATGATCATCCTTAAAGAGACCCAGAGATGTATCACAATTAAATAAATTATATTTTCAAAATCACCTGTGTGATAAAAAAATACATTTATCTTTCCAGGCTGAGTTTGTCATTTCCAAATGAGGTGATAAAATGGCCCTCTTAAGGGTATGACATAAGATACATACTACCACAATTTAAAATAAATTTTTACTGAAATCATCATCAAAAGGAAATTATATTCTATCTTTAAAATCTTAAAAACCACAGAATGAATTAATTTAATTAGTTTTCAAGTCAATATATTTAAAAAGCAGTAACAAGTTCCCCTTAGAATCATGCACATACATTTTAGCTTTATTATACACTTATTTCTACTGTATTTTGACATTTTATCTAGTTTCAGGACATAAATACATGGCATAAAAACGTTATTTTATGGGATCTACTTTCCCAGGACTGTTTCTAGGTCATTCCAGTGACAGAGTGAAAGCCATCTGACACTAAGAGAAAGGTAGTAATAACAGTTGCAGGCACGAAATAAAGAAACCCCGAGGTCTATCAATGAAGTGAACTGAGTTGTAAATCTTACCAAAAAAGAAAAGAAAAAAAAAAGATTTCATCCCCAAAGCTCCAGAATTTCTTTCCTATGGGCTTATTGTTTTCATAATTAGAACACTACAGAAGAAAGGCTATTTCATTTCTCCTGAACTCACTAGACTTAATGAAACTCAGAAAAATGTAGAAAACCATTGCATCTGCAGCTCTCTTTCAAGCATTCAAACTTGTGTGGGCACTGATTTGAAGGACCATGTACTTGAATGTCATCTATATTGGGGATTATAACAAGGATGTATATGCACTCACAGAGAAACAGAAATGCCTTTTGCGATCATCAGAATTCTAGTCTTCCTAAAATTCTGAGGAGGGATCCTGGGATAGACCAGAGAGGAGAAATAGCATGCGCTCATTTCCTGCTACCCCAGTGGTTCAGCATGGGGCTTGCTCAGTGGCCTTAAGAAGAGTCAGAGAGACGGCTGTTGCTGGCACTGTGCCCATCAGGTCAACTGTACACCTGGGGAAATTGTGACTTGTTGCGGATGCGTATATGACAGGCATGGCGATGTTCGCTGCCCTAATGTAATTAATTGCCATCATTCTGCCAGAACATAATCACAGTATCAGCAGATTAAAGGAAACATCATCTATTCCTTGGAAAGCATTTCAGATGTCATCATTGTGTTATAAAAAGTCATTCAGGATTCTCAAGGTCACTCAGAGTGTCCAAATTCTTTAATTAGTGCTCATGGCTTTGCTGGCTTTCATTTTGTCTTCTGAGCTGGGTGTTTTCTCCTCCCAGTCGCTATACCTGTCCGCCTATCAATCCCACTCTGCTGTCCATCGAAGAAATGAATTATATAATAAATAATAAATAAATAACAGGAGCTGTGAGTTATAGATCTGATACAATGTCCCTAAAGGTGGATTTTATTTTCATGGTGCTTCACAAGTGAGTTTGCAGAAAAATACCTGAGTGATAATGAAGAGAAAAATAGGTACATGTACATATCAGAATATGAATTTCTAAGGGCGTGCCATTTTCATTGGGTGGGAAAGAGTAGGTCTTAGTAGTTTATGATTATAGAATAATCATATGCAAATACACCACCCAGTGCACACAGTAAAATAATTCTACTTTTCCCAGTGCTAACATAGCCAGGTACTCTGCATTCACCCCTTCAGTTACCGAATTATCCTGAACAAACTCACTTCGAAGTGGAATTCACAAGAATAATTCAGTAATACAATAACATGACTCTGACCTTTGCATTCCCTACATTCGTAAACTTGGGCATTATGTTTCTTCCCCATTGTATTGCTGTTCTCACCACCACCTTCTCAAATGTAAAATCACAAGTAGCCAGTACTGCCATCTATCACTCTTTCCACAGTAAAAATTTATTTTAAAGCACCGGTTGTTTCTAAGTAGAACACTGACATCAACAGAAAATCCGATTAGATATTGAACAGAATGGTTAAGGTAATTTTAACGTGCTACTGTTGGATCAATTAGTGCACAGTCATTTGCCCAATATGCAGCGTTTTAGCAGACCCTTAGGCAAGTCTCTTGTTAAGAAAATGATTGGAATATTAGATAATTGAAATTAACTGCTACAATGTGCCATATTTCGTAGTTTTCCACAGTCATATTAGAAACATAGTATATAATGAAGTTGTTATTCATAAAAAATTTAAATAACATGACATTTTGGTCCTGGTAGTTAATGGTGTAATGAGTCTGAGGAATTTCCAATTGGTCCCAAACACTGACCATCAGGAATGAAATAAAGTCAGGACTGGATTTTCGGCTCCAAACACTAAAGTATGACCAAACACCCCGTGCTTTTTAAATAATCACATATTACTGACATGGTTTCTTTCTTTCTTTGCCGGTCTTCCTTCCTTCCTTCCTCTTTCTTTCTGTTTCTTTTTCTTTCTTTCTTTTCTTCTTTCCTTCCTTCTTCTTTCCTTTCCTATTTTCCTTTCCTCTTTCTTTCTTTCTTTCTTTCTTTCTTTCTTTCTTTCTTTCTTTCT